>NW_027445664.1:0-327018 GCF_035582795.1 Mycteria americana
CTCCAAAAACCTCCATTATGGCGTTGACCCCCCCTCCTTGTGTCATTGACCCCCCCCATACCTGTCCCCAACAGGGCAGGGCCCCCCTGGCCGTGCCGGCCTCCCCGGCTCCGACGGGACCCCCGGGCCCCCGGCACCTCCATGATGCTGCCGGTGAGTGGGGAGGAGGAGCTGGGTGAGGGGTGATGGGGTGGCTTCCCCCCCCCAAAAGGTGTGTGTCCCCCCTTTTTTGGGGGGGGGGCACCCATCCCCCACTGTTCGCCTGTCCCAGTTCCGCTTCGGGAGCGGTGGCGGTGACAAGGGTCCGGCGGTAGCGGCACAGGAGGCGCAGGCTCAGGCCATCCTGCAGCAAGCCCGGGTGAGTCTGGGGGGGGGGGTGGGGGGTGTCTCATGGGGGACCCCCCCCCCCCCAGGACCCTCCGATGCCATTCCCAAAGCTGCTCCCACCCCATGGGTGCTGGACCCAGGGGTGCCCGGGGGGTCGCATCCTGCACCCGGTGCCCTGGTTCTGCCCCCATATCCCCCCGGTGAGGAGTAACCCCCCCCTCTCTGCTTCTCCCCCCCCCCCCCCCCCAGCTGGCCCTGCGGGGCCCCCCCGGACCCATGGGGTACACCGGCCGCCCCGGACCCATGGTGGGTATCGGCATCTCGGTGGAGTTTGGGGTTCGGGGCGGGGGCGGTGGTGGCGTGGGGGTGGTGGTACCATGGCGTGGGTTGGGGAGGGGTGAGGGCTGTGGGGTGGGGGAGGTTTGGGGGTGTCTGTGGGGGGGGAAGCCCCATGATTGCCCCCCACACTCTTGCTCGCAGGGCCAGCCTGGCAGCACCGGCATGAAGGGGGAGTCCGGAGACTTCGGCCCCCAGGTGAGCCCCAAGAATGAGGGGGTGGGGGGGAGCGGACCCCGATGACCCCCCCCCCCACCTCCGCCGCCTCGTGCACCTCGTTATCTGGAACCTCGTTAACGCTCTGCCCTCCCTCTCTCCAGGGTCCCCGAGGTCCTCAGGGCCTGACCGGACCCCCGGGAAAGCCTGGCCGGAGGGTGAGTTTGGGGGGGCTGGGATGGGAAGGGATGGGGGGGGGGGGGGGTCCGCACCCCCTCTCACCCCCTCTCACCCCCTCTGTGTCCGGCAGGGCCGACCGGGGGCTGACGGCGCACGGGGGATGCCTGGCGATCCCGGCGTTAAGGTAACGGCTGGGATGCTCCCGAGTGAGCGTTGGGGTCCCCTCGGATCCCCCCACTTGGTCACCGGGACCCGGAGCACCCTTGGGTGCCCACCCGTGTCCCAGGAGAGCTCTGCTGGGGACCCCCACACTGGGCCGGCAGCTGGTGGCCCCACGGCGGACTGGGATGCGGGGATCCCGTGGGATCAGGGCCGGGATCGGCGTGCGGATCCTGGATTGAAGAAGGCGATTCCTTGGGGTGGGGGGCAGCGCCGGACCCCCTGCCGTGCCGGGGTCCCTCTGTGGGGCTGATCCCAGCTGATCCCAGATCCCAGCTGATCGCGGATCCCGGCTGATCCCGGGGAGCATCCTGGAGGTCCCCCTGCTCCGAGGGGTGTCCTCGGTGGCACCTCGGTGACATCTCTGTGTCATCCCCCCCACCCAGGGTGACCGCGGCTTCGACGGGCTGCCGGGGCTGCCGGGTGACAAAGGCCAGCGGGTGAGTCACCGCGATCGGGGGGGGGGAGGACACGGCACCCCTGGACCCCCCCGCTCCTGCCTGCACACCCCGCTGCCTTCACCCTGCCTCCACCCCTGGGCGTGCCTGCCTTGGGGGTACCCGCAAACCCCCCCCCCCCTCCCTCCGTCTTCCCCGGGACCCCGCCGCCGGCTGCACCCGTAAACCGCGGCCTGAGCAAACACCGGCACCCGCCGTCACCGCCAACGCCGCCAGCCGCCTTCCCACCCCTCCGGCCGGCACAGAGCCCCCATTCACGGCCAGCTGCCCGCGCACACTGAGCGCATTCACGCCGCCCCGCTGTCGCTCAACGCCCCCTCTACCTGCTGCCCCCCGCGCCCCCCACTGCGCCCACCCACCCCCACCCCACCCCCTTCGCACCCCCTGGCACCAGCCCGGCGTGGCCGTACCCAACGGCTGACCCGGGTTTTTGCCCCGTAGGGTGAAACCGGTTCGCAGGGCATGCCGGGACCCCCCGGCGAGGATGGCGAGAGGGTGAGTGGCTCTGGATGAACCAGGCGTGGGGACACCGGGGTGGGACAGCCCGGATCGCCCCCATCCCTGCTCACCGACACCCCCCCCCCTCCCCCTTTGTCCCTCCACAGGGTGATGACGGAGAGGTGGGACCCCGAGGACTCCCCGGAGAAGCGGTACGGGGTCTTACGCCCATGGCGGGGGTCTCGCGCAGGTCGAGGGGGAGGACGAAGTCCTGCCGTGGCCTGGCGGGGACGGCACCGTGATCCTGGGCGGGGGGGGGGGACATCACGTTCTCACCACCTTTGGGAGCAAAGACCCCGCCCCGGGTGCCCCCTTAACACCCCGTCTGCTCTCACAGGGACCCAGAGGTCTGCTCGGCCCCAAAGGCCCCCCGGGAATCCCCGGTCCCCCGGTAAGTGCCGTGACAAGACCCCCGTCCCCGTCTACTCCCAAACCCGCTGCGTCGTGTCCCCCCCTCCCCCCCCCCCCCCCCCCCCAACTCAGCACCCATCTCCTCCGCAGGGCGTGCGTGGCATGGACGGTCCCATCGGTCCCAAGGGGAACCTGGTGAGTGGGGGGCAGCCAGACTGTCCCGCCTGAGCGCTGCGAGCTTCCCCGCAGCAGTGTCCCCCAGCACTGTCTCTCCATGGGTTGCCCCCCCCCCCCCCATGACACCCCCACTAGGGACACGTGATGCCCCACTGGAGACACCGGCGTGTCCCCAGTGGGGTCCTCGAGCACTGATCCGCCATGTCTGACCGTCACAGGGGCCGCAAGGGGAGCCTGGACCCCCCGGTCAACAGGGGACCCCAGGAACTCAGGTGAGCACCCCCATTTTGGCTGGGAGCTGAGCCCCCCCCCCCAGCCTCCCTCCCCCTGGAGCAAGGCGGGGGGCACAGGGAGGTAACTCCCCCCCCCTTCCCCATCTCTGTGTTTTAGGGTCTCCCGGGACCTCAAGGTGCCATGGGACCTCCTGGAGAGAAGGTGGGTGCCGGGTCGCGAATCCGGGGGGGTGCACGGGGAAATGGGGGGGGGGGGGGACGACACGCACACACGACATGAGGCTGCTTCCCGCCCTTGCTGCCAGCGCTCACCCCCGCTCCTCTCTCTGCAGGGTCCCCAAGGGAAACCCGGCTTGCCCGGCATGCCTGGCTCCGACGGACCCCCCGTGAGTACCCCCCCCATCACCCCCGGGCAGTGTCACCCCGCTCCCGGGCACTGTGTCCCCCCCCCCCCCCCGAGTCCCCTGCCCTGGGGCAGGGATGCATCCAGCATCCGAAAGATGCTCCGGCCACGCGCCAACCCTGTCTGACCCCGCTGTCCCCATGTCCCTCGCTGTCCTCATGTCCCCCCAGGCTGGGACGGAGCCACCAAGGGGGCTGGTTGTGGGGCGGGGGGGGGAGACGCGGTCTGGGGGGGGATGCGGATGGGGCTGCGTGTCTGTGTGCCCCAACTCAAGGTCTCTCCTTGTCCCCGTCGTCCCCTCTTCTGTCCCCAGGGTCACCCCGGGAAGGAGGGACCCCCCGGCACCAAGGGCAACCAGGTAAAGCACCACGCGGCCGGACGCATCCCGCTCCCTGGGCTCTGCCCCCTTGTGGGGGGGCAACGGGCAGCCCCGGCCCCCCATCTGTGGGGGGGTCCCGTAGTGGCCCCCCTGAATGTCCCCTGGCGCACGGTGCAAACCTTTCCCTCCCTCCGCAGGGCCCCTCGGGTCCCCAGGGACCCATCGGCTACCCAGGCCCACGCGGTGTGAAGGTCAGTGACTGATTTTTTTTTTTTTTTTTGGGGGGGGGGGGGGGCGGGGGCGAAGTGGGTATCGGCCGACACCGCTTTTTGGGGAGAAAAACGGGAGAAATCGGGAGCTGTGATGCCTCCTCACGCCGTGGGTCACCCTGCGCCTCTCTCCCTAGGGAGTAGACGGTATCCGGGGGCTGAAAGGACACAAGGGAGAGAAGGTGGGTGTCTGTCCCCGTGCCCCCCACCCCGCTGGCGGGGTGGTGGTCCCCGGCCAGCAGCCGGGCTGCGTCGTCGTCCCCTGCCCGTCGATGCCAGCATCTCCATCCTCATCCTCTCCCGCAGGGCGAGGAAGGCTTCCCCGGCTTCAAGGGGGACATGGGCGTGAAAGGAGACCGGGTAGGTGCAGGGGGGGCTCCCTGACGTCCCCCCAGGGCTGCTGCCCCACCTGGATCACCCTAATGCCCCCCCACCCCCACCCCCCCGGCATCTCCCGCAGGGTGAAGTCGGCGTGCCGGGCTCCCGGGGTGAGGATGGACCCGAAGGTCCCAAGGGGCGGACGGGACCCACCGGTGACCCCGGTCCCATCGGACTGGTCGGAGAGAAGGTGAGGGGACACGGCGAGGGGATGGGGACATGGCGGGGGGGCAGCGTGCCGCTGCAGCGGGGCCAGCGAAGACCCCCGCGGGCACCTCGTGCCGTGCCCCCATCACGTCTCTCCCACAGGGGAAGCTGGGAGTGCCAGGCCTGCCCGGCTACCCGGGACGTCAGGGTCCCAAGGTGAGCGTGGCGGTGAGCGTGGCTGCCGTGGGGCTGCCCCATCTGCCAGCAGCCGGGGGGCTGCCCCACATGGCCCCCCCTCAGCACCGCTCATCCCAACTCCTCTCCGTCTCCAGGGATCGCAGGGTTTCCCCGGATTCCCGGGCAGCAATGGCGAGAAGGGCGCGCGGGTGAGTGACCCCCGGCTCGTGTCCCCCCTCGGGGACCAGCTGCAAAGCAGAAGGGGGACACAGACACCGGGCGGGGTGTCCCTTGCCCTGTCCCCCCCCCATGTGTCTCTGAAGCACTCTCTCTTATAGGGCCTGTCCGGCAAATCGGGGCCCAGGGGGGAGCGTGGCCCCACGGTGAGTATGGGGCAGGGTTAATTGTGGGGGGCTGTGCTCTCCCCCCTTCCCACACCCCTCTCCTGGGGTGCCCTACACCCAGCCAGGCTGGGAATGGGGGGCCCAGCACCCCCCAGTCTTGGGGGGGAGGGTCCCTGGGTGTGGGGGGGCTGATGGACCACCCGTCACCCCCTTCCGCCTCCTCCCGCAGGGTCCCAGGGGCCAGCGGGGACCACGAGGAGCCACGGGGAAGTCAGGGGCAAAGGTCAGTCGGGGGGGGGTGTGTGTGGGGGCTGGGCTGGGGTGGACTCACCCCAACCTTTGTGCGTGTGCAATCGCACACGCGTGTGGCAGCTCCGGCACAGACGTGCGCCGGAGCCGGTCACCCGCTGGGCACCCAAACCCTTCCTCGCTTCCCCAGGGCACGTCTGGCAGCGACGGCCCCCACGGCCCCCCAGGTGAACGGGTAAGTGGGTGTCCCAGCCTGGATTTTGGGGGGGGGGGGGGGGGGTGTCCCAGCTTGCACGAGCACCCTGGTGCCATCCCCACCAGCCACCCACCATGCCTGTGCCGGGCTCTGTGACCCCCCCTGTGCCCGCCGTCACACAGACCCCCAGGTCACCCCGTCACCGGTGCACGCAGCTCCGTCTCAGTGCGACCCTCGTGCCGGGCGGGGGGGGGGGGGGGGGGGGTTGGTGAAGCTCTGCTAACGAGCTCTGTGTTAATTAGCACCGTCCCCTGTGTGCTGTAACTACCCTGCTCTTCTCCCCTCTAGGGCCTGCCAGGACCGCAGGGACCCAATGGCTTCCCAGGACCCAAAGGACCCCCTGTAAGTAGTGGGATGTGTGTCCCCCCCGGCATGTGAAGTGCCCCCGGTGCCGCTCACCCGCTGCTCCTCTCCCCGCAGGGCCCCCCCGGCAAGGATGGGCTTCCTGGCCACCCCGGGCAGCGAGGAGAAGTCGTAAGTGTGTCTATGTCCCCCGTCCCTGCCGCACTGACACCCATGTTGCCCCTCAAGCCGCTCTCCTGTCCCCGCCACTTGTCCCCAACCCCCCCCAGCCCCCTCCTCGCCCCCCCTGTCCCTCCTCAGGGACATGCTGCTACTCCCAAGCTACTCCTGGCTTATTCACAAGCCCACCCCCCATCTCCTCTCTCCTCCAGGGCTTCCAAGGCAAGACTGGCCCCCCCGGCCCCCCCGGGGTGGTGGGACCTCAGGTGAGCTCAGCCTTGCGTGGGTGGGTGGGGGGTCCCCAATTCCCTCGGGGCTGCACTGACTCTTGCTCCCACCATGTGCCAGGGAGCCGCTGGGGAGTCGGGCCCCATGGGGGAGAGAGGCCACCCGGGCCCCCCTGGCCCCCCAGGAGAACAAGGGCTACCAGGACCATCCGGCAAGGAGGGCACCAAGGTGAGATGGCGGGAGGGTGGTGGGTCGGGGTGGGAAGGTGCTGTGGGCATGGTGACGGTCCCTGGGGAGTGGGATGGGGTACCGGGGCGTGGAGCCCCTCCCATCTCACCCCCTCTCACCCTAGGGAGACCCTGGCCCCACCGGCTCTCCCGGGAAGGACGGTCCCGCCGGCTTGCGGGGTTTCCCCGGTGAGCGGGGTCTGCCTGGCACCCCGGTGAGTAAATCTCTTCTTCGGCTCAGCTGGGACCCCCCCCAGCCCACCCCACCCCCCGACAGCATCGCACTGACACACCCCCCCCTCCCCGCAGGGCGGCCCAGGGCTGAAGGGCAACGAGGGACCGGCGGGACCCCCAGGACCCGCAGTAAGTGTCGTCGTCATCGTCCCCGC
Organism: Mycteria americana; assembly: GCF_035582795.1. Taxonomy (NCBI): domain Eukaryota; kingdom Metazoa; phylum Chordata; class Aves; order Ciconiiformes; family Ciconiidae; genus Mycteria; species Mycteria americana. The sequence goes on from NW_027445664.1 coordinate 6,784, forward strand.
CATGAGCCCTGGTGCCGTGTTTGCCGTGGCCCCATGGCTCACCTCGGGCTGACGCCCCCCCCCCCCCCCCCTTTCCATCTTCCCCCAGGGCTCCCCTGGGGAGAGAGGTGGCCCGGGGCAAGGTGGTCCCGTTGGCCCCCCGGGACGACCAGGACCACAGGGACCACCAGGCCCCGCCGGAGAGAAAGGAGTTCCTGTGAGTGCTCAGGGACATCCCGCTCGCATCCCGTGGGGAGAAGCAGTGGGTCCGGGAGGGGTGCAAGGGCGTGGGTGCCTGCACTCCTCACACCCCCCCGCCTTTTCCCATCCCTCTAGGGCGAGAAGGGCCCCATGGGTCCCGCTGGCCGGGACGGCGTTCAGGGTCCTGTGGGTTTGCCTGGCCCAGCCGGCCCCCCCGGCGGCCCTGGGGAGGACGGTGACAAGGTGAGGTCCTACCCTGCCCCAGTGTCCCCGTGCGCCCCGATGTGCTGGGGCTCAGCACCCTCCTTCTCCCCCCCAGGGCGAGGTGGGCGAGCCGGGACAGAAGGGCAGCAAAGGCAACAAGGGCGAGCATGTGAGTGTGACCGGTGCACCCCTGCCCCACCAGACCTCGTCCCCGCTGTCCCCCGGGGCTGTCCCCACCTCACTGACCCCTTCCCTCCCTCGCAGGGTCCTCCTGGTCCCCCCGGGCCCATCGGGTCGGTTGGGCAGCCCGGAGCCGCCGTGAGTATCCCGGAGGCAGGGTAACACCGCGGTTGGGGACGCGACATGGGAGGGGGGGTCCCATGCCACCCCTGGGGCCACACCGAGGAGGGGACAGTCTTGGCGAGGAGATGTCCCTGTCCTCTGGTCTAGTCCCCGGGGGTGAGCGGTGGCTGACCCTCCTTCCTGCCTTGCAGGGCGCTGACGGGGAACCGGGTGCCAGAGGTCCCCAGGGACACTTCGGAGCCAAGGGTGACGAGGGGACGCGGGGCTTCAACGGCCCCCCTGGCCCCATTGGGCTCCAGGTGAGCAGGTGCCCCCCCCCCACCCCAGCACCCCACGGCCGCCCCCTCGCTCCAGGGCAGTGCCACTGCACCCGTTCTGCCTGTCCCCAAAATGGGGGGGGGGACACACGGACATGCCCAGGAGGGGCTGGGGGTTTGGGTGCCCAGCTGGGGAGCATCCCCTGCTGCCCCCATCCCACTGTGCCCCCCTGCCCGCCCCCCGCCCCCATCCAGCTGTGTCAGGGCTGTCTGTACCTCCTGCCTGTTGCATCCAGATGTGCCCAGCCCCCCCCCCATTTACCTTTGCATCGCCGTTTGCCCCCCACCAGCCAGTGCCCCACATCTCCCCCCCCCCCCCCCCCCCCCCGCTGTGCCCCCACCTTGTTAACACTCTCTCTCGCCCCAGGGTTTGCCGGGTCCGGCCGGTGAGAAGGGTGAAACGGGTGATGTGGGCCCCATGGTAAGTGACCTTGGTTCCTCCCGGCCCCGTGTCGCTCTGGGTGGGGGTACCCCAGGAGCATCCTCACTCTGTGCTTTCTCCCCCACCCCCAGGGCCCACCCGGCCCCCCAGGCCCCCGTGGCCCAGCTGGACCCTCTGGAGCTGACGTAAGTGACCCTGCTTTCCCCCCGTTGCCCCACTGTCCTTCCCCATGTGGGGTGCTGGGGTGACCGGCTCTGCTCTCCCCCCACCCCCCCACAGGGACCCCAGGGACCTCCTGGAGGTGTTGGAAACCTGGGACCTCCTGGTGAGAAGGTACGTCCCTGGACATCGGGGTTCGCTCCCTGAGGGGGGGCGGGAGCCATGTTAGCGGGGCGTAGAGGTGGGGCGAGGCCATGGGGCCGCAGCGGGTCTACGGGACGCGGGACCAATTCGGAGGGCTTGGTCCCAGAGGGGGGACGGGGTGGCATGGGAGGGGGGTTTGACTTCTCTTTATTCCCATTTCAGGGGGACCCTGGTGAATCGGGGGCCCCGGGAATCCAAGGGGAGCCAGGAGTCAAGGTGAGTGATAGCAGGGACACCCCTGCATCTGTCCCCGTCCCCCGGCTGCCCCTGCCGGCCGCTGACCCCATCTTGCACCGCAGGGCCCGCGAGGAGAGCGAGGGGAGAAGGGAGAAGCCGGAGCTGCCGGTGCTGCCGGGCCACCTGGAGGGAAAGGGCCCCCCGGCGACGACGGGCCCAAAGGCAACCCCGTGAGTGCCGTGTGTCCCCCAGAATGTGGGGGGACACGGGGAGGGAGCAGGGTGGGTTCGCTCCAGGAAGGCGTTGGGACCCCTTGGGCGGGGGGAGGTTCGGGGTCCCCTCAGGCTAGCAGCTCTCTCTGTTTCAGGGTCCCGTTGGCTTTCCAGGTGATCCCGGACCCCCAGGTGAAATGGGTCCCAGGGTGAGTGTCACGTCCCACCCGCTCTAGGCTTCTCCCACCACTGGAGGGGGTTTCCCTGGGAATGAGGTTGGGATTCAGGGGGCGTGTGTAGGGCCTTGTGCTGACTCCAGGTTTTCCCTTCCCGACAGGGCCAGGATGGCGCCAAGGGCGAACGCGGGGAGGACGGCGAGCCCGGGGAGCCGGTGAGTGCCCTGTTCCAGCACGTCCCCCCGTCACTGTCGCTCTGGGCAGGGATGTCTCGACCAGATCCCCCCGTGAGGCTTCGGACTGGATCGACCTCCCTGTTTCGGGAACATCAGGGAGTGGGGAGTCCAGCCTGTCCTCCCTTCTGTGGCCATCGGAACTGGTCCCCCCGGTTCTGGGACCCTCCCATCCCTCTGGGTGCTCCTCACGTGGCACGGGATCCTCCTCCCTGCCTTCCTCTCCGTCCCGTCTCTGGGACAAGGCCAGCTCGCTCGACTCCCTTCTCTTCTCCCTCCTTAGGGCTCGCCGGGTCCGACAGGCGAGAACGGTCCTCCCGGTCCCCTGGGGAAGAGGGTAAGTGCCGGGTGAGCCCGGCTCTGGCTGTGACACATCCCATGCCACCCGCCTGGATATCCCTGTCCCTCACCGCCCTGTTTGTCCTCTCCGCAGGGCCCAGCCGGCTCCCCCGGCCCCGAGGGGCGTCAGGGCGAGAAGGGCGCGAAGGTGAGCGATTCGGTGACCTCCGCTACGCTGTGGGCCAGCGGTGCCCCATGAGGAGATCCCAGCGGTGCTGATGAGCTCCGTGCGCCCGCATACGGGATTGGGCTCACCCGGTTCCTCTGTCCCCACAGGGAGAACCGGGCGCAGTGGGTGCTCCTGGCAAGACGGGTCCTGTGGGTCCCCAGGGCCTTGCTGGGAAGCAGGGCCCGGACGGTCTCAGAGGTCTGCCTGGCTCGGTGGTAAGTGCCAACGTCCCCAGACAGGGCACCAGGGTCCTGTGCCTGGGCTGAAAGCACAGCAGGGTCTGCTGGCACAGGACAGAGGAGGGGCGAGGGTCTGACCATCACCCTGGGAGGGGACTGGGACATGTCACCGTGCCCATGGTTCATGGAGAGCTGCCCGGGGTGGGCGCTGCCACCGGCAGCACCGACTCTGAATCGGTGGGACTCATCTTGTCACGTTGCCTGCGCAGGGAGAACAAGGCAAACCAGGGACTACAGGCCAGGCTGGGCCGCCAGGACCAGTGGTGAGTGTGGCCCCCTCTCCCCTGCCGCAGCTCCCCGAGGGGAGGTCCCCAATTTTATGCTCCCCACATCTCACGTGCCTGCCTGTGTACCTCTGCAGGGTCCCCCAGGTCTCCCCGGCCTCAAAGGTGACACCGGTGCCAAAGGAGAGAAGGTGAGCAAGGTGCAGCGAGCGACCCGTGCTCTGGGTCACTGCTGTGCTCAACACAAGTCGGGGACACTACGGCACCCCGGTGTGGGGCATGCCCCACACTTAGGGGCCAAGACCCTAAACCCTGCTGTGCAGCCAGCACTGGGTGGGCTGGTTCCTATAGGTCACCTGAGTACTGTCCCCTGCCGGGCACCCACTACGTCCCCCTTCGTGGCCCCGTGCTGATCTCCACTTGTGTCTTCCCAGGGCCACCCTGGTCTCATCGGCCTGATCGGACCCCCAGGGGAGCAGGGGGAGAAGGGAGACCGAGGTCTCCCCGGCCCCCAGGGCTCCACGGGGCAGAAAGGAGAAACTGTGAGTGTGGGGCCTGGGGAATGGGGGAACTTGGGGGGGATGAGGATGGGGTTGTGGTTGGGGGGGGATCCATGCAGGTGGGCACTATAAAAGTGGGGAGCAGGGGTCGACTTGGGGGGTTCTGGGAGTGGGGAGCCCTGCAGGGTGCTGGGGAAGGTGGGAATGGGGCTGTCCCGGTTTCCTCACGCCAATTTCGGCTCTCCTCCTGTCATGCAGGGGATCCCTGGTGCTACTGGACCCATCGGCCCCGCTGGTCCCCCCGGACTTCCCGTGAGTGCCCCCCACATGCTGCCGGTCCATGCCCCTCCCTCTCCAAGCCTCACTGCTCACTCACTCCCCCTCTCTCCTCCTTGCGCCTGGGGTCCCAGTTTCCCTCCCTGTGTTTGTGGGGGTGCTGCTGTCCCCCCACCCCACCGTGCCAAGACCTGGTCTTGCTTTGCAGGGCCCAGCTGGTCCCAAAGGTGCCAAGGGAGCCATGGTAAGCACCGAGCCGGTGCCCCCACCCTGCCACCACCTTCAGTCCTGCCCAAGGCTGACGTCTGTGAGTGTCTCTTTCCTCTAGGGCCAAGCAGGACCCAAAGGTGAACGTGGACCCCCAGGACCCCCTGGACACCCGGTGAGTGGCTCAAGTGTTGGCGCCAGGGAAAGGATGACACGGGGGGGGGGCGGGATGTAGGAACAGCCCCTCGGTAGGTAAAATGACACCCAGGAATGAACACGGAGGGATGGCTCCTATCTCAAAGCGTGAGCATGGGGCGGTTTGGGGCCCTGGGGAGCAGGGCCTTTGCAGCCCCCTATGCTCGGGTGCTGACAGTGCTGCGTCTGCCACAGGGCCCCCCCGGGGAGGTGATCCAGCCCCTGCCGATCCAGCTGCCCAAGAAGAGCAAGCGCTCCATCGACGCCAGCAAGCTGGTGGATGAAGAGGAGGGTGAGGACGGAGAGAGAGCGGCCGCCGACCAGGCATCTCGTGACTACGCTGATGGCATGGAGGAGATCTTCGGCTCCCTCAACTCCCTGAAGCAGGAGATAGAGGGGCTGCGGCGCCCGATGGGCACCCGGGACAACCCTGCCCGCACCTGCCAGGACCTGCAGCTCAGCCACCCGGGCCTGCCTGATGGTGAGCCGCACCGGCGTTGGGTGGGGGAAGGATAGCAGTCAGCGCAGCAGCACCGTCCCATACGCTGACCCCTCTCCTCCCTGCGCAGGCGAGTACTGGATTGACCCCAACCAGGGCTGCGCCCGAGACTCTTTCAAGGTTTACTGCAACTTCACAGCAGGCGGGGAGACCTGCGTCTTTCCCAGCAAGGACATACAGGAGGTGAGCAAAGCGGGGGGCAGCTCGGTGTGCAGGGTCCCAGCGCAGCCTCGGGAGGCAGGGTGGCGGGGATCGGCCACGAGAAGAGGGTGGCCTGGGGTGCTCCCCGCCTCGCTCATGGCTGCCTCTCCTCTTCCAGGTGAAGATGTCAGCGTGGGAGAAGGAGGTGCCCCAGCGGTGGTTCAGTCAGTTCCAGGAGGGCAGCAGGGTAAGGATGCTGCCGGCTCGCGGGGGTGGGCTAAGGCCCCTGCGGCACTGGGTGAGGCCCCGGGGATGCGTTCCGCCTTTCCTCAGGTCTCAGATGTGGTCTGAGAACACCTGCCCGCGTGTCACTCCCACGCGCCCTCCTGCATGAGCCCCTGGCACACCCCCCTGCCTTTCCCAGGCACCCTGCCTGCACTCCGACTTACACCTTATTGCCCTCTCCTATAACGCCCTCAGTGTGCCCCCAGCCGCTTACCTTGGTGCTGTCTCGGGGGTGGCTGGATGCCTCTTTTCCTCTGTTCCCAAGGAGAAAGAGAAATGTCCCCCATCTGGCCTTGAACCTGTCAGCCCTTCTGACCATCATCCCTTCCCCAGCTGCCTCCTCCAGGGGGGTCTAGATCCCAGCAGACCCCCTCCAGCCCCACTTTTGACACACCTCTGGCCACCAGCCCCCATTTAACTTGTCTCCTGCTCCTGCAGTTCTCCTACACGGACTCGGAGAGCCAACCCCTCGGCGTGGTGCAGCTGACCTTCCTACGGCTCCTCAGCGTCTCTGTCCGCCAGAACTTCACCTACCACTGCCACCGCTCGGTGGCCTGGCACAGCACCACGTCCGGGGACCACCAGCGTGCCCTCCGCTTCTTGGCTGCCAACGAGGAGGAGCTCAGCTACGACACCAGCCCCTACATCAAAGCTGTGATGGATGGCTGCATGGTGAGCGCGGCAGGGGAGCAAGGCAGGGGTGGGCAGTGGGAAGAGGGACGTAAGTGGAAGCAAGAATACATGGGGCTGGAGGAGTCACAGGGAGAGAAAGCTGAAGAAAAAGGGATGAGTGAAGGCACAAATGGGTAACAAGGAGAGAGGAGGCACTAGAAGGCACCAAGATGGAGGGATGGGAGAACTGAGAAAAGGCAGGACCTTTCCCTTGGGGGTGCTATGAGTGTAAGTAGGGTGCCCCGGAGAGGGATGATCCAGTGAAATGCCATGGTTCAGGGAGAAAGGGTGGCTGGACAGAGACACTCCAGGGTCGAGCCTGGGTAATGCCGGAGCAGTGAAGGCTGCTGGATAAAGAGAAGGGTTTGCTCTGCGTCAGCCTGTCCCAGGCTGGTGCTCCCAGTGCCCCCCAGCTCCTGACCCATCCGCCTGCCTCCCCTCCCCTGCAGGCACGAAAGGGCTCCAGCCGGACGGTGCTAGAAGTGAGCACGCCCCGCCTGGAGCAGCTCCCGCTGTTGGACGTGCGCGTCATGGACTTTGGCGAGCCTGGCCAGAGGTTCGGGTTTGAGGTGGGCCCAGTCTGTTTCCTCGGCTAGGACCAAACCGTCACCCTCCCTGCCACACCCTGGCCTCCAGTGGGGCAAACCTTGCCTCCTCGCATCCCCCCACCGCCTCCGAGCGGCGAAGCAGCAGGACCCACCTCCCCCTCGCATCACATCACCCATCTGCTGCTGTGAGGAGCCGAGGTGCCAGCCCTGCCCACACGCACCGAGACCGACACGCCGCTGCTGCCGCCCCCACGGGGGCCAGGGTCTGGAGAGATGCCAAAGAGACTTTAACGCTTAGAATAAATCTATATTTTAATATGTAGAGAGACAGAGAGGAAAATTTTTAACGGATCCACTGGCTACCTCCCTTGGCACCCAGCAGTGCTCCCTTCCTCCCAGTATCTCCCTCCGAATCCCAGTGCTCTTTCCCAGCATTCCCAGGGCTTATTTTCCATGCTCCCCCCTCCCCCGCGCCCCACCACCCCAAGGGGAACCCCTCGAGCAGCACACCTGCCAAGCAGAGGGAACAGTACTCGGGTTTGCTCTCTGTCTGGAGAGCCGAAGGGTTTTAAAGCCTAATGTGGCGAGCAAGCCCGGGACAACACTGGTAGGCTGGTCGAGCACCGCTAGCACGTGTTTGGGATTAGCACCAAGAGAGCTCTTGTACCTCTCTCCCCATGTGGATTTGCAGCACGGCAACCCTCGTGCTTCAAAGCTGGTCTCTCGGGGTCAGGAGGGAAAGGACCCAGGGACGCATCTGTCCCCAGGAGCGTTACCTCCTTTGTGCGCAACCCCACAGCAACGGTCGCTGTCCACCTCTGACAACGCACCGACCTACCTGGGCTCCGTAGTCTGGTCCAGCCTGACTCGTATAGGTGGAGCGGCCACTTGACTTCACTACTCTGCTAATCAAGGCTAATTAATTTGAAAAAAGCTTCCCTGTCCCATCAGGGTGCTACTTCTCTTCCCTGCTGCACCCGGTAGCTCAAAGGGGTTCCAGTCCCTGTCCTCAGTCCTACCTCCAGTCATTGCAAATCATCCCTCTTACAACAGGCGTATTTAAAAAGCCTCCGACAAAGCCTATCCCTAGCCGTGGAAGGAAGTGAGGAAGAAGGACGTTGTGTTTTTACTGTGTTTTTTATTTTTTAAATTAATTATATTATTTAAAGGAGTGGATACAACCACCAATACTGGTCCCTGCAGCGTAATTTTGGATTTCCCAAAAAAAACCCAAAAAGTGAATTTCTGCATGGAGATTAACCCAGCCCAGTGCTTGGGGGAGGAGGGAGGGGAGGAAAAAATAATTAAAAAAAAAAAAAGTAAAAAATTTTTTCCTTGGTGCTGTCTGATAAAAAGAAGTTTAAAGGGGCACCAGTCTTTGCTTTTTAGTTTTCTTAAAAAGCAGAGGTGTGCCCCCTGGTGCTGAGCCGGCGGCCTGTATAATGTTTTGTAAGTAATTTTTTAAGTTGTATTGTAATATATCATCTATAATTTTGCTGCTTTTTGGGGGTCGGTTATTTTTTTGTTTGTTTCCTTTCTCTCACTTTCCCCTAGTTTACCTATGTGATTTCCTCCGTCATGAAATTCCTCCATACAGAGACGAGTTTCCATCCTGGGGAGAAAGTGGGGAATAAATACACACGCACATAAATAAATGCACCTGTAACTGGGCTGCTCAGTCCAGAAGGGGCTGCAGAACATCCAGGCCACAAAATGCTTCTCAACGGCTGCTAACAGAAGCCTTGCAAACTAAAAGGAAAAGCCATGCTGCCAAAAAAAAAAAAAAAAAAAAAAAAAGAGCTTTGGGAAAAACCAGGAGACTCTTGGTCCCCTGAATCTGCGGGGATTTCAGCTCAAGTAGGAGCTGTCTGAGAGGGAGGCTGTTGGTCTTCTTGGTGCATGGGGATGGGATCCAGGGGGATCCCTCCATGGTGGACCAGGTAACCCCACACCCGAGGGGAAGGGAGGGACAAGGTGGTTCAAACCTTCCGGAGGGTGAGCAACCTTCTGCTCCTGGTTTGCTAAGGTGTCTGGGGTGTTTTCTCCAGTTGACAAACACTGCTGCAACTGAATGCTGCTTTAATATCGAGCAAGTTTCCAGCAGCCCCATGGGACAGCTGGGAACCTGGCTCTTCCTAGAGAAAGGCACCCACAAACCCCCTTTTCCCCCTCCTCACGCTGGCACCTCTTGTTCCTCTTAGCTCTTGCCCGCAGATCTGCCCGTGCCTGGTCGCGGCTGGCTACCACAGCCTTTCCCACTTGCTGCACCCTGCGTCCCTGCCAGACACCCACGTCCCCCTCCCTGCTCCAGTTTACCCTCAGAGACCCTACTCCCACCATGCCCAAACCCGCTGGTCACTGTCACCAACCTGCCAGCAACCCACACACCCTCCACTCCCCACCACCACCACAGTATTCCCACCGTCCCTGGCTGTTTCCACCATACCACTGCCCAATGCACACACCTCTCCTTACCCCCTCGGACGCCCTGGTGCTTCCTGCTTGTCCTCAGAGACCCATTACCCCCCTCACGCAACTTCAATGCCTGCGTCTGCCCTCAACTTCCCCACCTTTGGCAGCGCAGCCAAACCGCTGGTGGGGAGCCTGAGCCGTAACCTGTTGCAAGGCTGAACGTGGGCCGGGAAACGGCAGCAGTGCAAGGGGGGAAAGGGTGAAAAGTGGCAACAGCGTGAGGGGAGAAAAGGGCAGGAAGCGGCGCGAGCGTGAGGAGAGAAAAGGGCGGAAAGCGGCGCGACCGTGAGGGGAGAAAAGGGCGGGAAGCGGCGCGAGCGTGAGGGGAGAAAAAGGGCGGGAAGCGGCGCGAGCGTGAGGGGAGAAAAAGGGCGGGAAGCGGCGCGAGCGTGAGGGGAGAAAAGGGCGGGAAGCGGCGTGAGCGTGAGGGGAGAAAAAGGGCGGGAAGCGGCGTGAGCGTGAGGGGAGAAAAAGGGCGGGAAGCGGCGCGAGCGTGAGGGGAGACAAAGGGCGGGAAGCGGCGCGAGCGTGAGAGGAGACAAAGGGCGGGAATCGGCGCGAGCGTGAGGGGAGAAAAAGGGCGGGAAGCGGCGCGAGCGTGAGGGGAGAAAAAGGGCGGGAAGCGGCGCGAGCGTGAGGGGAGACAAAGGGCGGGAAGCGGCGCGAGCGTGAGGGGAGACAAAGGGCGGGAAGCGGCGCGAGCGTGAGGGGAGAAAAAGGGCGGGAAGCGGCGCGAGCGTGAGGGGAGAAAAGGGCGGGAAGCGGCGCGAGCGTGAGGGAAAGAAAGGGCAGGAACTGGCAGCAGCGTGAGGGGAGAAAAGGGCGGGAAGCGGCGCGAGCGTGAGGGAAAGAAAGGGCAGGAACTGGCAGCAGCGTGAGGGGAGAAAAGGGCGGGAAGCGGCGCGAGCGTGAGGGGAGAAAAAGGGCGGGAAGCGGCGCGAGCGTGAGGGGAGACAAAGGGCGGGAAGCGGCGCGAGCGTGAGAGGAGAAAAAGGGCGGGAATCGGCGCGAGCGTGAGGGGAGAAAAAGGGCGGGAAGCGGCGCGAGCGTGAGGGGAGACAAAGGGCGGGAAGCGGCGCGAGCGTGAGGGGAGACAAAGGGCGGGAAGCGGCGCGAGCGTGAGGGGAGAAAAAGGGCGGGAAGCGGCGCGAGCGTGAGGGGAGAAAAAGGGCGGGAAGCGGCGTGAGAGGAGAAAAAGGGCGGGAAGCGGCGCGAGCGTGAGGGGAGAAAAAGGGCGGGAAGCGGCGCGAGCGTGAGGGGAGACAAAGGGCGGGAAGCGGCGCGAGCGTGAGGGGAGAAAAAGGGCGGGAAGCGGCGCGAGCGTGAGGGGAGAAAAGGGCGGGAAGCGGCGCGAGCGTGAGGGGAGACAAAGGGCGGGAAGCGGCGCGAGCGTGAGAGGAGAAAAAGGGCGGGAATCGGCGCGAGCGTGAGGGGAGAAAAAGGGCGGGAATCGGCGCGAGCGTGAGGGGAGAAAAAGGGCGGGAAGTGGCGCGAGCGTGAGGGGAGACAAAGGGCGGGAAGCGGCGCGAGCGTGAGGGGAGACAAAGGGCGGGAAGCGGCGCGAGCGTGAGGGGAGAAAAGGGCGGGAAGCGGCGCGAGCGTGAGGGGAGAAAAAGGGCGGGAAGCGGCGCGAGCGTGAGGGGAGAAAAAGGGCGGGAAGCGGCGCGAGCGTGAGGGGAGAAAAGGGCGGGAATCGGCGCGAGCGTGAGGGGAGAAAAAGGGCGGGAAGCGGCGCGAGCGTGAGGGGAGAAAAGGGCGGGAAGCGGCGCGAGCGTGAGGGGAGAAAAGGGCGGGAAGCGGCGCGAGCGTGAGGGGAGAAAAGGGCGGGAAGCGGCGCGAGCGTGAGGGGAGAAAAAGGGCGGGAAGCGGCGCGAGCGTGAGGGGAGACAAAGGGCGGGAAGCGGCGCGAGCGTGAGGGGAGAAAAAGGGCGGGAAGCGGCGCGAGCGTGAGGGGAGAAAAGGGCGGGAAGCGGCGCGAGCGTGAGGGAAAGAAAGGGCAGGAACTGGCAGCAGCGTGAGGGGAGAAAAGGGCGGGAGCGGCAGTGGCGTGCGGGGCAATGGCCCTAACGGTCGCTTGGGGGCGCCGGGCCGGTCCCAGCGGCCGCCTGTGCCGCTCCCTCCCCTCGGCAGACAGCGGCGCTCGGGGCTCCCGGCGGAGCGAGGGCGGCGCCGGCCGAGGTGAGGTGAGCCGTGCTCCCAGCCGCGGCGGCCCCTTCCCCCTGAGGGCGAGGCGTGGGAGCCGCTGGTGCTCGGTCTGTGTGCAACAGCCGGGCTTCTGTGGTAAAAATGTCCCCCCAAAGCACGCTTTTATGGTGGAATGACCGTTTGCGCAGCTGTCAAAGCCGCCAGGGCAGGGGCTGGCCACAGTCAAAGCGCTCTTTGTGCAAGTGCTGGGCAGGCAGGGTTTGAGGGCTGGCGGCTGGGTTGGCAGAGCGTTATGGTCGTAGCCGCTGCTGGAGGCCATACCGTGGCTGTGCGAGAGGACACAGGGACAAAGGCAGGGCTGTTTGGGGCAGGGCAGGGATGCTTTGCCTCGCAGATGGAAGAGGTGCAGAGGGAGGGTCGGCACCTTGCTCATCTTGTAGCGATAGGACAGGGAGTAATGGTTTTAAACTCAAAGAGGGTAGATTCAGACTAGATCTAAGGAAGACTTTTTTTTAAGATTTTTTACACTGAGGGTGGTGAGACACTGGCCCAGGTTGCGCAGAGAGGTGGGAGATGCCCCATCCCTGGACACATTCAAGGTCAGGTTGGACGGGGCTCTAAGGAACCTGCTGTAGTTGAAGATGTCCCTGCCCATGGCAGGGGGGTGGACTAGATGACCTTTAGAGGTCCCTTCCAAATCTAAACAGTTTTGTGATCTTCCCTGAGCTGCCACATCTCAAACGCGGTTACAGGTACTTAAACACTGAGCAGGGAAGATGACGCCTGGCCAGACTGGCTTTCGAGCTTTTTGAAAAACACTGACCTGAGGAGAGAGCGCTGTTCCTCCAGGCATCACCTGACTCTTCTGCCTCTCTTGGAGGCACCATCGTTTCCCACCAGCTATCTCCCTTTCGGCGGGCAAGAAGCAAGTTGCTGGCTGGCATTGCATAGGCAGGGAGATGCTGAATGTGGCTGCTGTTGGAGGGAATCTCTCAGCATGTCTGGTGCATGTATTAACAAAAAGCTCTTCCACTGTGGCAGGTGTGGTCTCAAGGTGTTTGCCTTTCTGTGTCACTCCATGGGCAGCTCAGCGAGGCAAGTGGGGGTCTCCGTGTTGAAGTCCTGGCCCAGGAAGGACCTGACACATGGAAACTGTAAGTGAGGAGGAGCAAAACCTTGCGTGCAAGGGACAGGCTGGGCTGGAGGGCAACAGCGTGATGGGGAGGCAGCCTTGGTTCCAGTGGGTCTGGGTGGAAATGAGTTTTCAGGGAGCTTTCAAGAGCCACAAGTACCGTCAGGCTCCCTCGAAACAAAGGCAGCTCTGCTAGGCGCTGTGACAGAGGATAGATGCAAATCGAAGCCACTGGGACCCCGTGACTCCTGTCGTGCTGCCTTGCCTGCACTCGCCACACACAGATTTGCCAGAGACTGCTCTAGTGCTACACTTTGGAGCGGACTTGAGCGTGTCCTTGGGTGAGGGTGGTACCGCCCTGGGCAGGGCCTGGGGAAGGATAAGGTGCCTGGAGCTGCTCCGTGCCCTTTGCAGGCAGGGCAAAGTGCTGTTGAGTCCAAAGGGCCTGGACTGGTCCTGGTGCATGCCAGGGCTGCCGCGCTGCCACCCCGCCCCACTTCCCAGCATCGTGTTCCTGCCCCTGGCACCGTGGTGTCAGTGACATGGGGTGGGCTTTGGGGGGGGCGCAGGGCCAGGACTCATGAAGGGTGCTTCCCCTGTGTGGGATAAATCCGCTGCTTGCAGCTCTCCTGTGCAGCGGTCTGTGGGGTTCGGGACAGTTCCCACCTCAGGGTCCTGCTTGTCTGCTCTGCTCCGTGGTGGGAGCCCAGACCCAGCTCTGAGGCACAGGGTGGATCAAGGGTGGGGGGGGACATGTCTCTCCTCTTGCCCACCCTACCCTCATTTGCCAGTCACCTTCCTGCAGCTGCAGCTGTTCTGACAGTAGTAAAAAGGGGTGTTTGAGTCTTTTGGGGTGTTTTAGTCTCTCTCCTGCTCCAGAGCCTTGTCATTGTCATACCGTCCCTGGGGGGGGGGGGGGGAGGGTGTCATCATTCCAGTGCGGTGCTGCCTGCTGGGAAGCCACTCTCCGGAGGAATATGGGGGGAGGACGAGGGTACTATCCTGCTCGCTCTGCTCTGCCACTGTCTGGGCTCGGGTCTTCCCTCACAATTTTTCCCCTGGTAACTGGTGACAATGGCAGCCCTAGGGGAGGAGGGAACCTTCTCTTGGAAATCCCCTGGCACCATTCGCACCCATTTCCCTCTTCCCATAACAGCCCTGAGGTCTCAAGAAGGCAGAGGGGATCCCTTAGCTGTGGGGGCTGCTTGTCCGTGGCACAAGGGATGGGAACACCGGCTCCCGCCTGGCTGGTAATGGTGTTGTGAGGCTCCTGTTCGGACAGCTCCGGCACAGCCGGAGAGGATGGCTGGAGTTGGCGCAAGTCTCCAGGGAGCTGACTCCCCACCGGCAACTGCCCAATGAAAGGGGACACCCCTGTGCACAAGCCGGTGCTGTGGCTGCTCAGCTTGATGCGCCAGCGATCCTTTCCTGGCCTCAGGCCCCTGACGCCGTGGGGCTTGGCGTCCTCGGGGTGAGGTGAGAGCTGCCCAGCAGCCCAGCGGAGGCTCTGTCTGTCCGTCCTGCTGGCTTGCCCCCGCCAGCCCCCTCCTCCTGCACCCACAGAGACAGGGGATTTCCACCAAAGCCAGTGTCCCCCCCCCATGGGGCACGCCAGCATTTCGGGGAAAGGGCACTGCCTGTTCTCCTTGCCCTCCAGTAACCCCAGCCCAACCAGTCAGCAGGCAGCACTGAGCTGCATCACCAGTCTCCAGCAGACTCCAGGCAGCTGAGGTCCCGGTCTCATGGTGCGGGGCCGGCAGCGTGTGCTGCAGGGACCTGCCTGCTCTGGGCAGGCAAGCCCTGGGCCTGGCATTGCTGAGTTAGGGCACCTGGGTTCCTCTGGGAGCTGGGGGGTGGGAGCTGGGGCTCAGCCAGGAGCCCCCCCACCCTGGCAGCTCCATGCTGGCTACAGCCCCTGCATGCATCCAAGCCTGGAGGCAGCGAGCAGCAGCCACTTTGGGGACCCGTCTTTTAGGATGTGCCCCTATTGGGCTCTGGGTCTGCATGGCCAAGATGGGAGCCCCTGGACACCTCTGGCCAGCCCTGTGCCCCCAGCGCTGCCTGCAACCCCGTGCGGGACAGTATCTGCTTTCCAAACCAATTCCCTTTCTCCCTCCCTGCTGGCATCTCGTGTCAGGACCACGAGTGGCCTCCTGAGGTTGAGGGTGCTTGTTGTGCCTTTGCCAGAGGGGAGGACAAGCCTTGCGTCCCCAGCAGCAGCCGACCCCCTCTGCTCCAGCCGTGTCCCCAAGGCATGCTGGTGCTCCCCACGGCTGAGCCCCCTCAGTGCATGGGTCACGGGGAGACGCATGCACGGTGGGGGGCCAGCCCCAGATAAACCCTGGAGGGACAGCGGCTCCTGTCTGATCACCACTGTGTGATGCCGGGGGTGGGGGCTTGGCTGTTGCTGCTATTTATTTTTTTGTCTTAGAATTGGTTATTTCCAGATATTTTTTATTCAGGCCCCCGGAGCAAGTGCTCTGATTCACACCAGACCATGTGCTGGGTCGACCCACAGCTGTGCTCCCTTCCAGTGCTTCCCACCGGGGGCTCAGAGTGACGCCTCTGGTATCCCCACGCGACCCCAGCATGCCACCCATGTGCGAGGTAGCTGGGTTTCACATCCTCCCCGCTGCACGTCATCTGCTTTCTGTTCCGGCCGCATCTTCCCCTTCTGCTCCCTGCGAGGAGGGAAGCAGGCCCCAAGCCGCCACGCTGCCTTGTCTACATCGCCACTCCCGGGAGGGATTTGCTCCTTGTCTGGGGGTTTTCTCGGTGCCTCCTTCTCCTCTACAGCCCCATGGCAATGGTGGTTTTGCTGGTTCGTGTCCCCATCTCAATCCCTGAGCATGGCTCACGCACGTGGGGTTCAGCATGTCCATGGCCTATGGGTTCAGACCCCATTGTGGGCTCAACCTGGAGCTCCGATGCCAAAGGCCTCCAGCCCAGCCTCTGCACGGGGCTGTGCTGGGTCCCACGGAGACTGTGGAGCACCCTGCCACCCCGCCCCACGTGCCCAAGCCTCATGCGTAGACCCCACGCACCCGGGCGGTGACGGGGAAGGAAAGGGGAACCAGGACAGGCACTGCCAGAGACTTCCCGAGCAGGGCTGAGGTGTCATCAGTTACCAGGCAAAGCTGCTGCTGGGAGAACTGGTCTGGCTGAGGGCAAGATCCATCTTTGCTCCCCCCCCTGCCCCAGCTAATGGCTCGCGGGGGCAGCTGCAGGGTTCCCCTCCACTGCCCAGGATACATGTGTGTGTGCATGCGTGTGTGTGCATGTGTATGTGCATGAAAGGGAACAATGCCTGCAGGAACAGGGCTGTCGGATGAACCAGTCCCATCACCTGTAGTTCGCCTGTTCACCCTCTCTGTCATCCCTTGGCCAGCTCCTAGCCCAGCAAGGGGGTCAGCCACGCACCTTCACACCCATGGGGTGAACACTGGTGTCGCAGAGCCCAGCCACCCCCAGGGGCCTCCCTGGGTGCTGGTGGACCCAGCGAGGACTCCCCTGCCCGGGGTCTGGGCCCTGACTGGCATTGGCTCTGCCCACGCCTGGTTAACCAGGGAGCCACATGCCCTGGGGCCACCACTGGTGTCTGTGCTGCAGCAGGATGGGTCGGGCTGTCCGGAAGCTGCTTCCTGGCCTTGCCGTGAGTGTGGCTATGTGCCAATGGGTTCTGTGATCCCCCACAGGAGCCATAAATGGGCACCTCCTCCCTGGCACTGTTCTTTAGTGGTGCTAAGATCCCACCTACATCAGCTAGTTCAACCCAGGAGTCCTGGGGTCATCCTACCCCTTCCCTCTGCCCAAGAGCTGGAGCTAGATCCCTGGAGCTCTGCCCCACGACCCACCACCCCATAGATCACCCAGACATCAAGGGGGCTTGTAGAGCTGCAGTCACCTCCTAGCACGGTGCAGAGAACAGACTCACGGTGAGGGCCACATGGCAGGGTCAATCCCAACCCAATTTATTGTGGTGACGAAGCAGCAGAGCGGGAGCGGAGGGTTACAGGACTGTGCGCCAAGGGGGAGCTGTGGGGCAGGGCACACCTCCCGTCCCTTCAGGGGTCTGCAGAGGAGCCCCCGCATCTGGGCTGGGAGGAGGTGCTGCTCCCCAGCTGGAGATGGCCGTGGAGCCAGGGGCTGTGGGCAGGGCAGCCCCAGCGTGGCGGCAGTGTGGGCTGGATACTGGGACCAGTGCAGGTGCCCAGGCTCAGCAGCAATTTTCCCTGGCAGTGGGTGAGCCAGAACAGCCTCAGGTGCCACCCTGGCTCGCCCCAGCCACGGGAAGCAGCCCAGCCCGATGTGGGGATGGGCCTGTGCCTGGTCTGGCTCCGGAGCTGTCTCCAGCATGTCTGTGTGTGATGCGCACAGGAGAAGGGGGTGCTGACGAGGTGGGGCAGGGATATGGGGCACTGGGGTGAGAAGCTCCTGCCAGGCTGAGGCGAGAGCTGGCTGAGGGTACAGAGGGTCCGGTTGGGGGGAGGCAGGGAGCCCTGGGCTCTGCCCCCTCACAAGAGGCCCCGCTGGTTGCGGGCGCTGTTCATCTTCATGGCCTTGATGATGAGGATGGTGCCCACGATGATGCCGACGATGCCCACGGCCAGGCCCAGGGCGCACACCAGGGTCTCGGTGCTCTCGGAGGCGGGGAGGGGCACCTGGGGCTCTGCGGAGGGGTGAGGGTGGGTGAGGACGGGGTGCTGAGCCCCCCTCGCTGCCTGCAAGGGGAGGGGACCCAGGCATCCAGGCCCCAGCCCAGCGCCCCTCCTCACCCCAGTGCTTCAGGAGGGCGGTGGCCAGCCCCTCATGCTGCACACGGCAGTCATAGTAGTCCCCCCGGGTGGGGATGAAGGGCAGGTAGGAGAACTTGTGGAAGCTGTTGTCCTCCCGTGGGTAGAAAACGGTCTCAAGGACACCATCCGTCACCTCATTCCCGTTCCTCAGCCACGTGATGGAGATCACGGAGGGCCAGAACTTGTCCACGTAGCAGATCAGGACGTTGGGGTCCCCCAGCTCCACGGGGTCCTCAGAGAACACCGTCACCTCGGGTGGTGCTGGGGGGAGATGGAGAAGGGGTTAGTGCAGTCTGGGGCTGGCCAGGCTTCACTGCCTTGGGCTGGGCTGAGGCTTCCTGCCCCATAGACCTGGCCTCGTTGTGCTCCACAGAGAGATGCTGTGCCCCAGCTTGGGGCTGTGCCCAGGTCCCCACATGCTCCAGGGGAGCAGGGCACTGTGCACCCCACTGCCAGCTGAGCCGCTGGCTGTGGGAGCAATGGCTGTGGCAGGGTCCCCAGGGGTGAAGGCACTGGCCGTGCTGTGGCTGGGTTGTTACCGATGGTTCCCTGTGAGCGGTTGGACCTTTTCATCATGATCTCCAAGTTCTGTTTGCCTACAGCTGTGTTCTGCAGAGCTCCCTGTGCCTCGAAGCTGGCGAACGTCCCGAACTCAGGCAGGCGCCAGATGGTCTCCTGCTTCTGCAGGTCCACGTGGAAGATCTCGTCCCCATCGAAATCAAACATGAACTGGCTGCCCTCCTGCTGAAGCCTCTCATCCCGCTGGTGGAATGTAGTCTGGATCAGCACGTTCCCCACTGGCAACGGACAGGCATTAGGGTCAGTGCCCTTCCCACGGCCACAGGGCTTGCCCCATCTCCCCACAGGTTCCCTGGGGACACTGCGAGAGCACAGGGAGGCCCTGATGGGGAGAGCAGCCCACCCTGAGCTTCTCCCTTCCCTCAGGGGTCCCCCAGAGCCGCCCCCTCCCCAGGAAAGGGAGTGGTCAGGTATCTGCTCTGCCCCCAGCCCCCAACTCCAGCACCTCCATGCCATCAGGAGGTTTCCCTTCCTCATCACCTGAGGCCGGGGCCAGTGACAGGCTGTGGGGACCACAGGGGCCAGTCCCCAGACATGCTGCAGAGGGGGTGGCAGTCCCAGGGCCCCAAGGACTTCGCCACTGGCTGTCCTGCCCCACACAATAACCCCGTCTGGGCCAGGCCGTTGGGCACAGCCACTGCAAAGGGCCACCCAGGAGCAGTGGGTGCTGCAGGGACCTGACCCGCGGAGCTGGGGCACTGGGGGTGGAAGGGCAGGGAGGCCTGGGCCGGGGGAGGGCAGGGAACGAGCATCCTGGCCCCCCTGCTCCGCAGCCTGCCCTGCCCTCCTGGGGTGCACCTGGGGCCCATCCCCACCCAGGGGTGACCTGCAGCTGGAGGGACGCAGCTCCCCATGCCCCGGGCCCTGCTCCAACCCTTACGCCATCCCCACACCACCCACCCCATGGGTGCAGGGCACCCCATGCCCCACCTCTGCCCCCAGACCCACCACCCCATGGCCCCGCCACCCTCACGCACCTTTCACGGCCCCCACGCCCTGCAGGGTCATCACAGCCAGCAGCGCCAGCGGGATGCCTTGTCCTCCAGCCATCGCCTCTCCTGGCACCGGGCAGCGAGAGCGGGACCAGGCGAGGGGCAGGCGTTGCTCTTGGGCCGGGGAGCTGTGTGCTGGGGGCCCCGTTCTGCAGGGGACAGGCCCCCCCCAAGGGCTCAGCCAATAGGAGGGAGCCCTGACACTGACACATCTGTTCCCAGGCAGAGGAGCAGCACAGAGCACCCTGCAGAGCAGACAGACAGACTGACGCTCAGGCAGGGTCCGGTGGAGGTGCACGGTTAAACTAGAGCTGCGCGCACCCCTGGAGAGGGCTCTGGGGAGGGTGGAGGTGGGGGCCACCAAGGCCGGGGAGCCCCAGCGCTGTCTGGGGTCGGCAGCTTCCTCCGTGGAGTTGCTGCTCCAGCATGGGACAAGTGTCAGAGGGAGCCCTGTGGGGCCTGGCTCTGCCTGGTGACGGGTGATGCTGCTAAGCCTCGCTCCTCACTGGTCCTCACTGGGAGTCCCAGTCCCGGCACTGGGCAGGATCGGGGTGATACCCTGAACGGGCAGAGTCTGGCTCGCTCGGGGGTCCCAGCACCTTTCCAGCCTCTTCTGTGAGCAGCGATGGAGACTGGTCGTGTCCTGGGAGCTGGGGCCGTGCTGGTGGCACTGGTGGTGCTGGGAGCCCACCCGGCTCATGGCGAGAAGACCTCAGGTGAGCTCAGACTGTCAGCGTGGGAAGGGTCTTGGTGGGGATGGATCCCACGCGTCCCCTGGGAGGTGCTGGGTGTCGGTGGGGGAACGGTGAGGAGAAGACCCCCCTGCCCCTGGGACCACCCTGCAGGTGTGTGAGGGCTGCACCCACCGCACCCCTTGTCCTGTCATCTGTCCTCTGCAGGGCCTGGGAGCGGTGGGCTCCAGGTGAGACCCGGTTCCCAAACAGTTTGGGGAGGTGGTCCCCCCACTTGCTGAACCCCAGGAACAGCCTCCTGGCTCAGTTCTGCCCTGGCTCCCTTCCCTTGGGCTCTGTCCCTGCATCGGCCCCTTCTCATGTCCCCTCCTGCCCCCCACTGTCTGGGTGACAGTCTCCCCTCCCCCCGGGTCCCCTCTGGCTCTTCCCAGTCCCCAGGCTGGGAAGTTGAGTCCTCACAGGCTCAGGATCGCACCGCCAGTGCTATCAGAGCGGTGTGGCTATGGGGGAGGCTGGGAGGAAAGTGGCGACGGGGAGGGGGCTCCACAGTGCCTCCCTGCCCTCCCCTGCCCTGCCTGGGGTGCTGAGAGCACCTGGGGAGGGGGAGCCGGCCACCCTGACCTGCCGCCCTGCACAAACAGGGGTTTTTCAGGAGATAGCGAAGGCCAAGTGTGAGTACCTCAACGGCACCGACAAGGTGAGATTAGTGCACATGTACATCTACAACCGGCAGCAGCTCGTGCACTTTGACAGCGATGTGGGGCACTTTGTGGCTGACAGCCCCCTGGGCGAGCCTGACGCCAAGTACTGGAACAGCCAGCCAGATCTGCTGGAGCAGAAACAGGCTGCTGTGGACACGTTCTGCCGACACAACTACAGGGTGTTGACCCCTTTCATCGTGGAGAGGAGAGGTGAGTGCGTGGCAGAACACTTCCCTGGGACACAGGCACGAGCCAAGCCCCAGAGCTCGCAGGAGGGGAGAGCGTGTCCATGCCGTTGGGCAGGGCCCCGGGCAGCCCCGAGCAAAACCCCTGCGCCCTTCCACGAGTCCCTTGCACCCTCGCTGGGCACGTCCTGCGTGGGGACCACAGGGACGGCCCTGGGCCAGGCTGGGTGGCCCCTGTGTTGTCCCAGCCCCTTCCCAGCTCTCTCTCACTCTCCCCCAGTTCAGCCCAAGGTGAGGGTCTCCCCCATGCAGTCGAGCTCCCTGCCCCAGACCGACAGGCTGGTTTGCGCTGTGACGGGCTTTTACCCTGCGGAGATTGAGGTGAAGTGGTTCAAGAATGGGCAGGAGGAGACGGAGCGTGTGGTGTCCACGGACGTGATACAGAATGGAGACTGGACCTACCAGGTGCTGGTGATGCTGGAAACCACCCCGCAGCGCGGGGACACCTACACGTGCCAGGTGGAGCACGTCAGCCTGCAGCACCCCGTCAGCCAGCACTGGGGTAAGGCCTGGCCCTGTCTGGCACCCTGGGGTGGGGGCCCAAGGCCCTGATCCAGGTGGGGAGGGGGACGGGGGCTCCCCCAGCCCTGACCCCCTGCTCTGGTCCCCACAGCGCTGCAGTCGGACGCTGGCAGGAGCAAGATGCTGACGGGGGTGGGGGGCTTCGTGCTGGGGCTCATCTTCCTGGCACTGGGGCTCTTCCTCTACATGCGCAAGAAGGTGAGCGGTCGGGACACGGGGTGGGGGGTCCCTGGGGTTCGGGGTGTGTCCTGTGCGTGGGGTGGGGGGGCTGCGGTTCTGTCCCACGGGAGCTGCCCCTGCTCCGATGCTGACCTTGTCTCTCTGTGTTTCAGGGCG
The DNA here is from genome assembly GCF_035582795.1 of Mycteria americana. NCBI lineage: Eukaryota > Metazoa > Chordata > Aves > Ciconiiformes > Ciconiidae > Mycteria > Mycteria americana. Next base: position 28,237 of record NW_027445664.1, read on the forward strand.
CTCCGTTCCCCCGGCTGCAGGTAACGTCCGTCTGCCCCCACCCTGCTCCACCCTCCCTGTGTGGGCTGGTGCCCAGCCGCTCCCAGGGGCAGTGTGTCCGTATGGAGTGTGTCCCCGATAGCACCGGGGCAGAGCCCTGGGGACACACCGTCCCATGCCGGTGGTCACCCCCTCTTCTCTCCCTACAGGGCTCCTGAACAAACTCCTGCCCCTGCGGATCTGCTCCGCCGCCGTCCGTCCTCTGTCCCCAGCGTCACCTCTGCCTCGTGCTGCCCCGGCCCGGAGCCCCACGTCCCCACACTGATCCCCGGGGTCACCCCCTCCCATCCCAGCTCAGCTTCGCTGTCGCTGCTCTGCGGCCCCGGGGTCCCCAGGGCCCTGCGACGGTGGCCCTCGGCTGCTCCGGCTCTGCCTAATAAAGTGTCGCGGTACCCTCCGTCCCTGGTTATCTGGGGACAGTGGGGCAGGGGTGGGTCACTCCCTTCCCCGTGGCCGTGGGTCCATGACAGGGCTCTGAGTCCTCAGTGGGGACCAGATGTGCTTGGTGGCCTGGGGCTGCCGACTGTGGGGGGACACTGCGAGGGGGGGCCAACACCCCGTCCCGTGGGGGGGGCGGGCAGCAGAGCCTGCATCCAGCCGCCCCCGGGGATGGATCAGGGATGCGGATGAGGGGTGACGGGTCCCCTCGCCTGCACCGATCGGTGGCTCCGTGTCCCCCTCCTGGTGCCTGACCCCACTGTTTTGGGTGGGGGCAAGTGCAGGGCTCTGGGGTGGGGCACCCTGTCCAGCCCCGGTGGTGATGGCCGCTCCTGTCCCTCCTGCAGCGCCCCCTCATGGGACGCTGCCCTGCACCCCAACATGGCACCCACCACACCCTGCAAGGACCCAGGCGTCCTGATCCCCCTCTGCTGCCGCTGCTCCCTCCCCCAAACCCCTCCCACAGCCCTGCCAGCCCCACAGCCCCCCCCAGTCGCCCTGTTCCCCACCACCCTGTATCACCGGGACGAGCAGGGTGCAGATGAACCGGTGACAAACAGATTCAATGGTGTTGGGCTGTCCCCGGCCACCTTTACTGCTGCTCAGAAGCACCCCAGAGCCCGGGAAGCTGGAGCCCCTGTCAGTGGGGTGTCCATGGGGCAAGGCAAGGGGGCACCGGTGGGGTGGAGCGGGGCTGGGGGGCTCGGGGCAGGGATGCGCGGTGCAGGGCTGGGACGCAGGGTGTGGGGTGGGGTACACGGCTTGTGGTTGGGCCATGGGGCACGGAGCTGGTTGGCATGGGGGGCACAGGGCTTGGCCGTGGGGACGGAGCTGGAGGGTGGGGCACACAGCCGGGACGTGATGGTGAGGGCTGGTGGGGGGCCCTGGGCTCTGCCTCCTCAAAAGGGGTCCTGCTGGTTGCGGGCGCTGTTCATCTTCATGGCCTTGATGATGAGGATGGTGCCCACGATGATGCCGACGATGCCCACGGCCAGGCCCAGGGCGCACACCAGGGTCTCGGTGCTCTCAGAGGCGGGGAGGGGCACCTGGGGCTCTGTGGAGAGGTGAGGGTGCGTGAGGACGGGATGCTGAGCCCCCCTCGCTTGCCTGCAAGGGGAGGGGACCCAGGCGTCCAGGCCTCAGCCCAGCGCCCCTCCTCACCCCAGTGCTTCAGGAGGGCGGTGGCCAGCCCCCAGTGCTGCACGCGGCAGTCGTAGTAGTCCCCCCGGGTGGGGATGAAGGGCAGGTAGGAGAACTTGCGGAAGCTGTTGTCCTCCCGTGGGTAGAAAACGGTCTCGAGGACACCATCCGTCACCTCCTGCCCGTTCCTCAGCCACGTGATGGAGATCACGGAGGGCCAGAACTTGTCCACGTAGCAGATCAGGACGTTGGGGTCACCCATCTCCACTCGGCGTTTTGGGAACACCGTCACCTCGGGTGGCACTTGTGACAATGGGGAGGAGGGAGGAGTTAGTGCTGCCCTAGAGCCTGGGTTCAGCCAGGCCCCACAGCGCCCGGGGCTGGTTAGAAAAGGCCCTGTTGTGCCTCACTGCCCACCCAAGGAGACCCCCCCCTCCCATCCCAGCTTAGGGCTGTGCCCGGGTCCCCACATGCTCCAGGGGAGCAGGGCACTGTGCACCCCACTGCCAGCTGAGCCGCTGGCTGTGGGAGCGATGGCCGTGGCAGGGTCCCCAGGGGTGAAGGCACTGGCCATGCTGTGGCTGGGTTGTTACCGATGGTGCCCTGTGAGCGGTTGGACCTTTCCATCATGATCTCCAAGTTCTGTTTGCCTACAGCTGCGTTCTGCAGTGCTCCCTGGGCCTCGAAGGTGGTGAACGTCCCGAACTCGGGCAGGCGCCAGGTGGTCTCCTGCTTCTGCAGGTCCACGTGGAAGACCTCATCAGCATTGAATGACTGCTGGAACTCCCCATCCTCCTGCTGCAATGACTCAATCCGCTGCTGGAACTCGGCTTGGTGGATCGTGTTCCCCACTGCCAGGAGACAGGCATTAGGGGCAGCACCGCCCACCGCAATGGGGCCGCCCCAGCATGTTCTCCTCACCCTCCAGGGCTCCCACCAGGGACACCGCAAGGGGTCGGGGAGGCACTGATGGGGACAAGAGCCCACCCTGAGCTTCTCCCCACCACCGCAGGGTCATGGGGTTGGGAGACACAGAGCCCCTGCAGAAGGGACCCCCTGGCCCCCCATCTTTGCCCCATCTCCAGCAGTGTCCTCTCCAGGGGCGGTTTGTCGTCCTCAGGCTGGGGCCAGCGATGGTCTAGCATAGCTGCGGGACCCTGGCCTGCTCCCAGACACGCAGTGAGGTGGGGTAGGAGGTCCCAGGGCCCTGGGGCACCAGCGCTCCTGCCCCACACCTCAACTTTCCTTTCAGCCAGGCCACCGGAGCTCTTGCAAAGTGGCACTCGTCATCGCTGGGTGCTACAGGGACCTGACCCACAGAGCCAGGACACTGGGTGGGTGGCAGGCGGGCAGGGAGACCTGGCAAAGGGTCCCCCCCCCTTCCTACAGCCTGCCCTCCTGGGGTGAGCCTGGGGGCCCCTCCCCACACAGGGGTTACCCACAGCCAGGGAGGGACAGAGCTCCCCATGCCCTGGGCAGTGCCTGATCCTGCCCTGGTACCAGACCCCATGGGTGCAGGGCACCCCATGCCCCACCTCTGCCCCCAGACCCACCACCCCATGGCCCCGCCACCCTCACGCACCTTTCACGGCCCCCACGCCCTGCAGGGTCAGCACAGCCAGCAGCGCCAGCGGGATGCCTCGTCCTCCAGCCATCGCCTCTCCTGGCACCGGGCAGCGAGAGCGGGACCAGGTGAGGGGCAGGCGTTGCTCTTGGGCCGGGGAGCTGTGTGCTGGGGGCCCCGTTCTGCAGGGGACAGGCCCCCCCCCAAGAGGGGCAGCCTCTAGGAGGGAGCCCTGACGCTGACACATCTGTTCCCAGGCAGAGGAGCAGCACAGAGCGCCCTGCAGAGCAGACAGACAGAAGGACGCTCAGACAGAGCCCCACTACCAGGACACAACTTGTGGGGGCCCACATCAGGGTTCTCCTTGGGGCCTGGCTCCCTGCAGTCTCTGTGGGTGCTGGGGTCGCTCTCCCACCCCTACAGGCATGGGCTGGATCCTGCTCCCTGCCCTGGGGTGCAGAGGGACCAGGCTGCAGCCATGGGCAAGTGTCAGAGGGAGCCCTGTGGGGCCCGGCTCTGCCTGGTGACGGGTGATGCTGCCCAGCCTCGCTCCTCACTGGTCCTTGCTGGGAGACCCAGTCCCGGCACTGGGCAGGACCGGGGTGATACCCGGAACAGGCAGAGTCTGGCTCGCTCGGGGGTCCCAGCACCTTTCCAGCCTCTGCTGTGAGCAGCAATGGAGACTGGTCGTGTCCTGGGAGCTGGGGCCGTGCTGGTGGCACTGGTGGTGCTGGGAGCCCACCTGGCTCATGGCGAGAAGACCTCAGGTGAGCTCAGGCCCACGGCATGGGGAGGTGCTGGGTGCTGGGAGGGGGATTAGACCCTAAACAGAGATCGGGGTGGAGCTGGGTGCAGGAGGATGCTGTGAAGGGAGGAGATGAGTGCAAAAGGGGGAGCGGGATGGTGTAGAGGGGGGTCCCATGGCATCCTCCCCACCTCCCCAGCCCTTGGGCACTGCTGCATCTCCCGGGGCCCTGGATGGCTGGGGACAGAGAGTGATGGCAGGAGCCCTGACCTCCGCATGTCTGCACGAGCAGGGTATTTCCAGGAGTATTTTAAGGGCGACTGTTACTTCAGCAACGGCACCGAGAAGGTGAGGAATGTGGTGAGGTACATCTACAACCGGCAGCAGTACGTGCACTTCGACAGCGATGTGGGGCACTATGTGGCTGACAGCCCCCTGGGAGAGCCTGACGCCAAGTACTGGAACAGCCAGCCGGATGTGCTGGAGCAGACACGGGCCGAGGTGGACAGAGTCTGCCGAAATAACTACAGGGTGTGGACCCCTTTCACTGTGGAGAGAAGAGGTGAGTGTGTGGCAGAACACTTCCCTGGGGGATGGGCACAAGCCAAGCCCCGGAGCTCGCAGGAGGGGAGAGCGTGTCCATGCCGTTGGGCAGGGCCCCGGGCAGCCCCGAGCAAAACCCCTGCGCCCTTCCACGAGTCCCTTGCACCCTCGCTGGGCACGTCCTGCGTGGGGACCACAGGGACGGCCCTGGGCCAGGCTGGGTGGCCCCTGTGTTGTCCCAGCCCCTTCCCAGCTCTCTCTCACTCTCCCCCAGTTCAGCCCGAGGTGGAAATCTACCCTATGCAGTCGAGCTCCCTGCCCCAGACCGACAGGCTGGTTTGCGCTGTGATGGATTTCTACCCCGCGGAGATTGAGGTGAAGTGGTTCAAGAACGGGCAGGAGGAGACGGAGCGTGTGGTGTCCACGGACGTGATCCAGAACGGAGACTGGACCTACCAGGTGCTGGTGATGCTGGAAACCACCCCGCAGCGCGGGGACACCTACAGGTGCCAGGTGGAGCACGTCAGCCTGCAGCACCCCGTCAGCCAGCACTGGGGTAAGGCCTGGCCCTGTCTGGCACCCTGGGGTGGGGGCCCAAGGCCCTGATCCAGGTGGGGAGGGGGACGGGGGCTCCCCCAGCCCTGACCCCCTGCTCTGGTCCCCACAGCGCTGCAGTCGGACGCTGGCAGGAGCAAGATGCTGACGGGGGTGGGGGGCTTCGTGCTGGGGCTCATCTTCCTGGCACTGGGGCTCTTCCTCTACATGCGCAAGAAGGTGAGCGGTCGGGACACGGGGTGGGGGGCCCCTGGGGTTCGGGGTGTGTCCTGTGCGTGGGGTGGGGGGGCTGCGGTTCTGTCCCACGGGAGCTGCCCCTGCTCCGATGCTGACCTTGTCTCTCTGTGTTTCAGGGCGCTCCGTTCCCCCGGCTGCAGGTAACGTCCGTCTGCCCCCACCCTGCTCCACCCTCCCTGTGTGGGCTGGTGCCCAGCCGCTCCCAGGGGCAGTGTGTCCGTATGGAGTGTGTCCCCGATAGCACCGGGGCAGAGCCCTGGGGACACACCGTCCCATGCCGGTGGTCACCCCCTCTTCTCTCCCTACAGGGCTCCTGAACAAACTCCTGCCCCTGCGGATCTGCTCCGCCGCCGTCCGCCCTCTGTCCCCAGCGTCACCTCTGCCTCGCGCTGCCCCGGCCCGGAGCCCCACGTCCCCACACTGATCCCCGGGGTCACCCCCTCCCATCCCAGCTCAGCTTCGCTGTCGCTGCTCTGCGGCCCCGGGGTCCCCAGGGCCCTGCGACGGTGGCCCTCGGCTGCTCCGGCTCTGCCTAATAAAGTGTCGCGGTACCCTCCGTCCCTGGTTATCTGGGGACAGTGGGGCAGGGGTGGGTCACTCCCTTCCCCGTGGCCGTGGGTCCATGACAGGGCTCTGACTCCTCAGTGGGGACCAGATGTGCTTGGTGGCCTGGGGCTGCCGACTGTGGGGGGACACTGCGAGGGGGGGCCAACACCCCGTCCCGTGGGGGGGGCGGGCAGCAGAGCCTGCATCCAGCCGCCCCCGGGGATGGATCAGGGATGGGGATGAGGGGTGACGGGTCCCCTCGCCTGCACCGATCGGTGGCTCCGTGTCCCCCTCCTGGTGCCTGACCCCACTGTTTTGGGTGGGGGCAAGTGCAGGGCTCTGGGGTGGGGCACCCTGTCCAGCCCCGGCGGTGATGGCCGCTCCTGTCCCTCCTGCAGCGCCCCCTCATGGGACGCTGCCCTGCACCCCAACATGGCACCCACCACACCCTGCAAGGACCCAGGCGTCCTGATCCCCCTCTGCTGCCGCTGCTCCCTCCCCTAAACCCCTCCCACAGCCCTGCCAGCCCCACAGCCCCCCCCAGTCGCCCTGTTCCCCACCACCCTGTATCACCGGGACGAGCAGGGTGCAGATGAACTGGTGACAAACAGATTCAGTGGTGTTGGGCGTCCCCGGCCACCTTTACTGCTGCTCAGAAGCACCCCAGAGCCCGGGAAGCTGGAGCCCCTGTCAGTGGGGTGTCCATGGGGCAAGGCAAGGGGGCACCAGTGGGGTGGAGCGGGGCTGGGGGGCTCGGGGCAGGGATGCGCGGTGCAGGGCTGGGACGCGGGGCGTGGGGTGGGGTACACGGCTTGTGGTTGGGCCATGGAGCTGGTTGGCACGGGGGGCACAGGGCTTGGCCGTGGGGACAGAGCTGGAGGGTGGGGCACACAGCCGGGACGTGATGGTGAGGGCTGGTGGGGGGCCCTGGGCTCTGCCTCCTCAAAAGGGGTCCCGCTGGTTGCGGGCGCTGTTCATCTTCATGGCCTTGATGATGAGGATGGTGCCCACGATGATGCCGACGATGCCCACGGCCAGGCCCAGGGTGCACACCAGGGTCTCGGTGCTCTCAGAGGTGGGGAGGGGCACCTGGGGCTCTGCGGAGGGGGGAGGGTGGGTGAGGACGGGGTGCTGAGCCCCCCTCGCTGCCTGCAAGGGGAGGGGACCCAGGCGTCCAGGCCCCAGCCCAGCACCCCTCCTCACCCCAGTGCTTCAGGAGGGCGGTGGCCAGCCCCCAGTGCTGCACGCGGCAGTCATAGTAGTCCCCTCGGGTGGGGATGAAGGGCAGGTGGGAGAAATTGCGGAAGGTGCGGTCCTGCCCTCAGTAGAAAACGGTCTCGAGGACACTGTCCTTCACCTCCTGCCCATTCCTCAGCCACGTGATGGAGATCACGGAGGGCCAGAACTTGTCCACGTAGCAGATCAGGACGTTGGGGTCCCCCAGCTCCACAGGGTCCTCAGAGAACACCGTCACCTCGGGTGGTGCTGGGGGGAGATGGAGAAGGGGTTAGTGCAGTCTGGGGCCGGCCAGGCTTCACTGCCTTGGGCTGGGCTGAGGCTTCCTGCCCCATAGACCTGGCCTCGTTGTGCTCCACAGAGAGATGCTGTGCCCCAGCTTGGGGCTGTGCCCAGGTCCCCACATGCTCCAGGGGAGCAGGGCACTGTGCACCCCACTGCCAGCTGAGCCGCTGGCTGTGGGAGCGATGGCCGTGGCAGGGTCCCCACGGGTGAAGGCACTGGCCGTGCTGTGGCTGGGTTGTTACCGATGGTTCCCTGTGAGCGGTTGGACCTTTCCATCATGATCTCCAAGTTCTGTTTGCCTACAGCTGCGTTCTGCAGTGCTCCCTGTGCCTCGAAGCTGGCGAACGTCCCGAACTCGGGCAGGCGCCAGGTGGTCTCCTGCTTCTGCAGGTCCACGTGGAAGATCTCGTCCCCATCGAAATCAAACATGAACTGGCCGCCCTCCTGCTGAAGCCTCTCATCCCGCTGTTGGAAGTCAGTCTGGATCAGCACGTTCCCCACTGGCAACGGACAGGCATTAGGGTCAGTGCCCTTCCCACGGCCACAGGGCTTGCCCCATCTCCCCACAGGTTCCCTGGGGACACTGCGAGAGCACAGGGAGGCCCTGATGGGGAGAGCAGCCCACCCTGAGCTTCTCCCTTCCCTCAGGGGTCCCCCAGAGCCGCCCCCTCCCCAGGAAAGGGAGTGGTCAGGTATCTGCTCTGCCCCCAGCCCCCAACTCCAGCACCTCCGTGCCATCAGGAGGTTTCCCTTCCTCATCACCTGAGGCCGGGGCCAGTGACAGGCTGTGGGGACCACAGGGGCCTGTCCCCAGACATGCTGCAGGGGGGGTGGCAGTCCCAGGGCCCCAAGGACTTCGCCACTGGCTGTCCTGCCCCACACAATAACCCCGTCTGGGCCAGGCCGTTGGGCACAGCCACTGCAAAGGGCCACCCAGGAGCAGTGGGTGCTGCAAGGACCTGACCCACGGAGCTGGGGCACTGGGGGTGGAAGGGCAGGGAGGCCTGGGCCGGGGGAGGGCAGGGAACGAGCATCCTGGCCCCCCTGCTCCGCAGCCTGCCCTGCCCTCCTGGGGTGCACCTGGGGCCCATCCCCACCCAGGGGTGACCTGCAGCTGGAGGGACGCAGCTCTCCATGCCCTGGGCCCTGCTCCAACCCTTACGCCATCCCCACACCACCCACCCCATGGGTGCAGGGCACCCCGTGCCCCACCTCTGCCCCCAGACCCACCACCCCATGGCCCCGGCACCCTCACGCACCTTTCACGGCCCCCACGCCCTGCAGGGTCAGCACAGCCAGCAGCGCCAGCGGGATGCCTCGTCCTCCAGCCATCGCCTCTCCTGGCACCGGGCAGCGAGAGCGGGACCAGGCGAGGGGCAGGCGTTGCTCTTGGGCCTGGGAGCTGTGTGCTGGGGGCCCCGTTCTGCAGGGGACAGGCCCCCCCCCAAGGGCTCAGCCAATAGGAGGGAGCCCTGACGCTGACACATCTGTTCCCAGGCAGAGGAGCAGCACAGAGCGCCCTGCAGAGCAGACAGACAGACTGACGCTCAGGCAGGGTCCGGTGGAGGTGCACGGTTGAACTTGAGCTGTGCACACCCCTGGAGAGGGCTCTGGGGAGGGTGGAGGTGGGGGCCACCAAGGCCGGGGAGCCCCAGCGCTGCCACCAAGGCCGGGGAGCCCCAACGCTGTCTGGGGTCGGCAGCTTCCTCCGTGGAGTTGCTGCTCCAGCATGGGACAAGTGTCAGAGGGAGCCCTGTGGGGCCTGGCTCTACCTGGTGACGGGTGATGCTGCCCAGCCTCGCTCCTCACTGGTCCTTGCTGGTAGACCCAGTCCCGGCACTGGGCAGGACCGGGATGATACCCTGAACGGGCAGAGTCTGGCTCGCTCGGGGGTCCCAGCACCTTTCCAGCCTCTTCTGTGAGCAGCAATGGAGACTGGTCGTGTCCTGGGAGCTGGGGCCGTGCTGGTGGCACTGGTGGTGCTGGGAGCCCACCCGGCTCATGGCGAGAAGACCTCAGGTGAGCTCAGACTGTCAGCGTGGGAAGGGTCTTGGTGGGGATGGATCCCACGCGTCCCCTGGGAGGTGCTGGGTGTCGGTGGGGGAACGGTGAGGAGAAGACCCCCCTGCCCCTGGGACCACCCTGCAGGCGTGTGAGGGCTGCACCCACCGCACCCCTTGTCCTGTCGTCTGTCCTCTGCAGGGCCTGGGAGCGGTGGGCTCCAGGTGAGACCCGGTTCCCAAACAGTTTGGGGAGGTGGTCCCCCCCCTTGCTGAACCCCAGGAACAGCCTCCTGGCTCAGTTCTGCCCTGGCTCCCTTCCCTTGGGCTCTGTCCCTGCATCGGCCCCTTCTCATGTCCCCTCCTGCCCCCCACTGTCTGGGTGACAGTCTCCCCTCCCCCCGGGTCCCCTCTGGCTCTTCCCAGTCCCCAGGCTGGGAAGTTGAGTCCTCACAGGCTCAGGATCGCACCGCCAGTGCTATCAGAGCGGTGTGGCTATGGGGGAGGCTGGGAGGAAAGTGGCGACGGGGAGGGGGCTCCACGGTGCCTCCCTGCCCTCCCCTGCCCTGCCTGGGGTGCTGAGAGCACCTGGGGAGGGGGAGCCGGCCACCCTGACCTGCCGCCCTGCACAAACAGGGGTTTTTCAGGAGTTGTTCGAATCCGAGTGTGAGTACCTCAACGGCACCAAGAAGGTGAGATTTGTGGAGATGTACATCCACAACCGGCAGCATCTCGTGCACTTTGACAGCGATGTGGGGCACTTTGTGGCTGACAGCCCCCTGGGCGAGCCTGACGCCAAGTACTGGAACAGCCAGCAGGACTTTCTGGAGCAGACACGGGCCGAGGTGGACACGTACTGCCGAAATAACTACGGGGTGTTGACCCCTTTCACCTTGGAGAGGAGAGGTGAGTGCGTGGCAGAACACTTCCCTGGGGGACAGGCACGAGCCAAGCCCCGGAGCTCGCAGGAGGGGAGAGCGTGTCCATGCCGTTGGGCAGGGCCCCGGGCAGCCCCGAGCAAAACCCCTGCGCCCTTCCACGAGTCCCTTGCACCCTCGCTGGGCACGTCCTGCGTGGGGACCACAGGGACGGCCCTGGGCCAGGCTGGGTGGCCCCTGTGTTGTCCCAGCCCCTTCCCAGCTCTCTCTCACTCTCCCCCAGTTCAGCCCGAGGTGGAAATCTACCCTATGCAGTCGAGCTCCCTGCCCCAGACCGACAGGCTGGTTTGCGCTGTGATGGATTTCTACCCCGCGGAGATTGAGGTGAAGTGGTTCAAGAACGGGCAGGAGGAGACGGAGCGTGTGGTGTCCACGGACGTGATCCAGAACGGAGACTGGACCTACCAGGTGCTGGTGATGCTGGAAACCACCCCGCAGCGCGGGGACACCTACAGGTGCCAGGTGGAGCACGTCAGCCTGCAGCACCCCGTCAGCCAGCACTGGGGTAAGGCCTGGCCCTGTCTGGCACCCTGGGGTGGGGGCCCAAGGCCCTGATGGAGGTGGGGAGGGGGACGGGGGCTCCCCCAGCCCTGACCCCCTGCTCTGGTCCCCACAGCGCTGCAGTCGGACGCTGGCAGGAGCAAGATGCTGACGGGGGTGGGGGGCTTCGTGCTGGGGCTCATCTTCCTGGCACTGGGGCTCTTCCTCTACATGCGCAAGAAGGTGAGCGGTCGGGACACGGGGTGGGGGGCCCCTGGGGTTCGGGGTGTGTCCTGTGCGTGGGGTGGGGGGGCTGCGGTTCTGTCCCACGGGAGCTGCCCCTGCTCCGACGCTGACCTTGTCTCTCTGTGTTTCAGGGTGCTCCGTTCCCCCGGCTGCAGGTAACGTCCGTCTCTCCCAGGCCCCAGCCCACCACGGCTGCCGAGTTCTCCCTTTTTCCCCACAGGGCTCCTGAACGAACTCCTGCCCCTGCGGATCTGCTCCGTCCCTGTTCGTCCTCTGCCCCCCCATGCCCGTCCCAGCCCCCCCAATCCTCACCTGGCCCCAGCTGTGGGCTCCCCCCATCCTACCCCCTGCTGTCTCAGGGGTTCCCCTGCCTAAATAAGCACGTGCCAAGAACCAGGCCCGGGGTGTTCTGTGCTTGGCGCTGCCTCTGGGGCCTCTGCGGTGGGAGCAGGAGATGAGGGGAGGGAGGAGGTTTGACCACTGCACCCTGCTCCTGCCACTCTGGGACTGGGCGGGGGTGCTGTGTCACATTGCCCAGGGCCAGCATCCCCCTGCTGCTTCCCAAACTGGCCAAGAGCCAGTGGGGGACAGGACCGAGTTGTCCCCATCCTCCACATCCCCCCACGGGGATCCCCACCCCTCACCGGAGCTGTGCTCCGCCTCAGAGAGGGCCCACGCTGGAAGGGGGGGGGGGGGGGGGGGGGGGGGGGGAATACTCAGACCTGTCCCCACCCAGGCAGGGTGACAGTCACAGCAAACGTGTCACCACAGGCAAGGCTGGATGGGGCCAGACACACCTGTCCCCCACACCCCACTGGGGACACCCCAAGGCGTGGGGACAGGCACCTGCCCTGACAAGAGACAGGGAGGGGGTGACGCGCGTCCCGAGCGAGACGGCAGGCCGGCTCAACTCGAATAATATTTTCTTTATTTACATGTTAAAGAATCGAAAGGTTCGAAACATACAGTCAGATGAAAACACGGCTCTAAGGGTCTAAGAGTGGGAGGGGGTGGTGAAAGGAAAAAAAAAAAAACCAACAAACAAAAACAAAACAAAAAACAAGTAGAAAAAAAATTATACAGTCAACGTAAAAAACAGGCTGCCCCTCCCTCCCCCCTTCCCCACGCGGGAACATGCTGCCCTGAGCGGCTGCCGGGGGGGGGTTATGTACAAGGGGCGTCCCGGGGCCCCCGCCAGCGCGACGCGGCGCAAATAAATTAAAAATCCTCCACAGATGAGGGGAGGGGGAGGGCGGCGGCGGCTCCCCCAAGGGGGTGGGCGAGGGCGGGGAAGGGCAAACCCCAACTGGGGACTCTCCCCCCCACCCCCGGGGCTTATGTTGGTTTTGTTTTTTTTTTTTTTCCTCTTTTCTTCTTCTTTTTAAAAGATTTTTTAAATTTTTTTCCCCTTGGTTTTTTTCTTTTTTCTTTTTTTTTTCTCCTTTTTTTTTTTTTTTTTCCTTAAAAACCCCAAGTTTTTCCCCTTTGGAAAAAATCCCACAAGTCAGAAAAAAAAAAAAAAAAAAACCAAAAAAACCAAACCCTAAAACAACAAACAGTAAAACCTCCTGGGGGTGGGGGGGGTGGGGGGCCAACCCCACAGCCAGGCCCCCCTCCCCCACCCTGGCGACACCTCCTGCCTGTAAACACTGGGGTTCCCCCCCCTCCCCTCCCCCTCCTGCACCCCGAGAGTCCGTGGGGACGTCGCTTCAGGCAGCGGGGTGGGGGGGCTCCCCCGCAGCCCCCCGCCCTGCCCCGGGGGCTCTGCCTGCCGGGTGGAAGCCCCTCAGTCCGGTTCACCTGGGTCCGGTCCCGCAGAGCCTCTTCCGAACCTGCCCGCCCTCCACCCGGCCGCGCCGCCGGCAGCCGCCGTGGGGCTCCGACCCCCCTCTACCCCGAATCCGAATCGCTGGTGTCCGAGGATGAGGAACTGGAACTGGAACTGCTGGAATCCGAACTGGAACTGGAGGCGCTGAGCCGGGATACGGCCACTTGCTGAGCCGATTCCGGTTTTTCGCTGGCTGCAAAGGCAACGACACAAGGATCAGCCCCGCTGGCGCGGTGAGAGAAGCGCCCCACGATGCGGCACGGCACCCCGGCACGCTGCCCTGGCACTCACCCTTCTTTGGGGGCTTCTTGGTGGAGTTGAGCTGACCGCTGACGTCCTGCAGCCGCTTCTCCAGCTCCCGCTTCTTCTCCAATGCCAACTCCTCTTTCGTCTTCCCCACCGGCTTCTTCATGGCTACGGGGAGAAGGGGGAGGCTCGGTTGGGGCTCAAGCCCCCTCCCAACCCTCCCGGCGCGACCCCCGCGGGCGCTTACTTTCGCTGTAGGGTTTGCGGGGCTTCTTCCGCAGGCAGGAGAGGACGTAGCGCTCCAGCTCCCGCAGCGTCGAGGGTTTGAGGGTCTCGAAATCGATCTCGATCTCCTCAGGGTTGGAGTCGCGCAGGGAAGGCTCCCGCGACTGGATGATGTGGACCACGCGGCCCAGCTTCTCGCCCGGCAGCTTGTTGATGTCCAAGCTGAGCTGGCGCTTCTCATCGTAGGTCATGGGTTTGCTCTCCTCCTCCTCTTCCGAATCGTAAAGCGCCGGTGGTGGCGGCAACGTCGCTTTTGCTGCCTTCTTCGAGTTCCTGCCGGGAGAAACGGCGCAGCGGCGTCAGGGGCTGCTGCAAAATCCCCCCCTCCCTCCATCCCAAAACCCCCTCCCCGGGGCCGGCAGCACTCAGACAGGGTTTGGCTTGTTCCAGTCGGTTCCTCGCCACGGTCGCTCTGCCGGGGAAAGAGTCATCACAGCCGCTGCCCGCGCCCCCGCGCCCCAGCGCCGCGCCAAGCACCCGCACTCACTTGGAGCTGCCGCCACCACCGCCTCCGCCGGTCCCGCCGCCGCCACCGCCGGCTTTCTTGGCTTTACGGAGCTGGGCCTGGCGCGCCCGGGCCTCCTCGTCACCTCCTCGGCCTTTGTGCTTCTCCGATTTCTTCTTTTTCTTCTTTTCCCGCTTCTTTTTGGGTTTGGAAACGGGGCCCTGTGAGAGGGCAGCCAGCTGCTCGTGCACGGCCCGCAGCTGTGGGGGGAGACAGGGGGTGAGGCGGGCATGGGGAGCGGGCCCGGGAGGTGGCACGGACCCTTCTCCGGCCCTCACCTGCTCCTGCAGCTCGGCCAGGCGGTTGGCTCGTTCCTCCTCCGAGTCGGAGCTCTCCTCGCTCTCCGACGAGCTCTCGCTGCTGCTCTCATCCTCGTCGTCGTCTTCGTCGTCCTCGTCATCCTCATCCTCATCGCTGGAGGATTCCTCGGAGGAGGATTTGGAGAGGGCGCCGGCAAGCGGAGCCGACACCGAGGGCGGGCTGGCATCCTGCGGCTCGTCCGGCATCTTGGCGTAGCTGAACTCGAAGACGTCCTGCGAGGGAAGCGGGGTCAGGGCGGCGGGCAGGCGGGGGGCTGGCGGGGGGGGAGGAGGACACCCGGCCTCCCCGCTCACCTGCAGCTTGCGGGCCATGGCCACCACGTCGTGATCGGGCGGGTTGTACTTGTAGCAGTTGGAGAACATTAACCGGACGTCGGCGGCGAATTCTTGGGCGTCGTGGTAGTCCCGGTTCTCCATCTTCCGCTGCAGGGAGAAGAAATGGTGAGTGGGAGCTCCCAGACCCCCACGGGGGACAGGAAAGCCACAGAGCCCCCCCCCAAGGCTCCTCCACACCCACCTTGATGGTGCTGAGGTCCATGGGGTGCTTGATGATCTCATGGTAGTCATGCAGGCCCAGGGCTGAGGCGTCGACGGGCTTGTAGAAGGGCCAAGCGTAGGCCGCGTGCTTCTTGGAGAGCAGCTCCTTCAGGATCCCGTTGCAGTACTTGAGCTGCTCCGATAGTTTGCCCTTCTTGGACGTCTGGTGCTGCTGCGAATCCGGTAAATCCTTCTTGGGGGGCTTGATGGGGCGGCCGCTCTCCCGTCGCGCGGGGATCTTGGCCGCCTTGGCCTCCAGCAGCGTGGCGGAGGGTGAGGACTCCCCGCTGGTAGCGATGATGGCCGTGGTGGTGGGGGTGGTGGTGTCCGCTTTCCGCTTCACGCCCTTCTTCTGCCAAAAGAAAGAGGGAAAAGAACCACACGTGAGGCTGCGGGGGCAGAGCCGGCCCCACACTCCGGCCCCACGGAGCCTGCCCCACGGCCAGGGCCTGCCCCGAAGCTGGGCCCTCCTCCTACCTTGGCCACGGGCTGGGTGGGAGCGGGCGCAGCCAAGACGGCCGGGGCGGTGGAGTGCAGCGACTTGAGGAGCGGAGCGGAGATCACGGATGGGTGGGGAATGTTGACTATGGTGGTGGGGATGTCGGGGCTTGGGGTGTAGACCGCGGTGTGGGACACGGAGGAGACAGCGGGCACTTGCTGAGCAGCTGTAAGTCCCGCCAGGAGCGCTGGGTCGAGACAAGAAGCCCCACCACCACCACCATTAGTGCCGCTGCCGCCCCGGGGGGGGGGGATGTGAGATGCTGGGTGCCAGGCTTTGGGGAGCCCCCATCCAACCCCGCTCCCCTGGGGTCCCACCTAACCCGCCAGCCCTCCCACCCTAGCTGGCGTGACCGTACCTGCTGCCCGGGACGCTCCCTTCTTATGGCTGTTCTTGGCCACCGGCACCACGATCTCCTGCTCTTCTGATGGCATCTGGGCCACCTTCTGCAAGAAGATCTTCTCCAGGGTTTGGGCCATCAGCACAATGTCATCTGTGGGCTGCAGGGAGGACCAGAGGCAGCGTCAGAGACGGCTGGGAAGGTGCCACGGGACTTGCCGGCGGCTGGGGCAGCGCCGGCACGGTTCTCACCTTGTTGTAGATGTAGCAGTTGGTGAACATGGTGTTGAAGTCCTGCATGCACTCTGCAGCCCCCCAGTAATAGTTGTTCTCCAAGCGTCTCTTGATTGTCCCCATATCCATGGGCTGCTTGATGATCTTGTGGTAGTCCTGCCAACAAAAGACACGGGTCCAGCGGTAAGGGGCGCGGCACTGGTGACCGCGCCGCGTCCCCCACTCCCAGCTTCCCCAGTTCCGTGGTCACTCGGCACCCGGCAAAGCGCCAGCTCGCCCGTGTCGGAGCCGGGACCGGCGCAAAGCTCGCTTTCGCAGCCGCCATACACACAGGAGGCCAACCGCCCGCTCACACACCAGCTCTCACTCGTTGCCCAAGCGCAGGCAGGGGGTGCATCGGGGTTCAAAAAACACCTCTGGACCTGGTCCCCACCCGAGAGTGCCACCGTCCCCATCGCCCATGGGGGGCGAGAGGGTCCCTAGGTGCCTGGGGAGCAGCCAGCTCTGCCGGGGGGAGCCTACGCTACAGGGGACAGCCAGACCCCGGCATCTGGAGGGCGCGCACGTCCCGCACGAGAGGTGGGACGGGGCTCGGGGAAGCTAACGCTAAGTTTAAGAGCAAAACCTACGTGGAAATTACCTCCGGGCTTTAACTCCTTGGGCGCCACAGGTGCACGGGGGGGCTGGCGTTTAATATTGGGGTCACAGGATGTCTTCTACAAATTCATGGATGGGAATCTGCAAAACGCATTCAGGGCACAAGAGATTAGGTGGGGAAGCGTCCGGGTTACCTCTAGAGCGGCTGCGTCACCTCATCCATACCTTTGTAGGGGACATTGGGACAAGGGGGTGGGGAGGCAGCTGCTCTGGGGACGTCCCCAGGACCAGCCCAGACGCCTACAAGGGGCTGGGGGGGGGGGGGATTGGTACGGGTTATGCCCCCAGGAGAGGGCGAGGACAGCACAGCCCAGGCACCTGCAGCTGCATCTCTGTGGCGGAGCCCCCGGGAGGGGGACGGCACCGGCCCTGGCACTCTCAGGCTGGGGGGGGGACACAGGACACACCACATCCGGGGTCAGGCAGCACAGAATTTAGCGATACGTCTGCCTAACACCCCCTGCCTGCACACGCCGGCGCGGGGGGCGAGGGGGGACACACACAGACACACTCGCGCACGCCGCGGGCGCCGTAACTTCTCCCACACCCGCCCGCAGGGCTCGTTACCGGCAGGCCCAGCTTGACTGCGTCGACAGGTTGACGAAAGGGCCAAGCAAACTGGTGCTTCCACAGAGCCTTCATCACCACTTTGTGCAGATACTGCAGCTGGTTGGTGACCCGACCCGGCTTCTTGGGGTTGGAAACCTCCGGCGGAGGTGGGTTCACCTGGGGGGATTGCAGGGCCGGCACTGACGCCATGGTGGGGCTCTCGAAGCCCTCGTAGAGGAGCGAGGGTTTGCGGATCCGCTTGCCGGGGGTTGACTCCGTTGCCAGGCCCATGAGCCCGGCATTGCCCTCCCCCAGAATCCTGAAAGGGGAGCAGAGACAAGGTTAGGGGGGCAGCTCCGCGCTGGGGTGCCGCACCACCGCCTTGGCCAAAAAAACC
Source organism: Mycteria americana (assembly GCF_035582795.1). NCBI lineage: Eukaryota > Metazoa > Chordata > Aves > Ciconiiformes > Ciconiidae > Mycteria > Mycteria americana. The sequence continues at coordinate 45,625 of NW_027445664.1, forward strand.
CCAAAAAACTGGGCTTGGGCTGTGGGGTTCGCAGGAGGAGCCCCCAGAAGGAGCCGACGGCTCCTGAAGCCGCCATTAAGGGCGGAAACGTTGCCGCGCTTGGCTATGGCGTGGCAGTGGGAGACGATCCGATTCCCCAAGACGCGGGTGAGCTCCCATTGCGTGTCTCCCCAAGGGATTTGGCTGTGAACTCCGGCTGCACCCATTAACTGCTGCCAGGCGGGTGCCCGATTCCCCGCTGGTGCTGGGAGAGACATCCGCGCCGGCGCAGCCAGAGCCGAGAGGCTGGCGTGGGTCCAGGCTCGCCCTTGAACAAAGAGCCGGCGTGCAGGGCCGCGCGCGGAGGTGACGGTGTCGGTGTCACTGCACGTCAAGGCGATGGTGACACTGCCGGTGTCACCCACTCTCCGAGGCCATGGTGGGGAGCTCCGGTGGGATTTGGGGACACAGCAAAGCCCCACGGTGTGACTGGAGCGTTACATCAATGCTGGCACCAAGACTGTGGGCGGCTCGATGCCATCCTGGTCGCAAGGACCCGAAACCATCCATGGGGACAGGCCAGGCCTTGGGGGACCCACAGTCCCAGGGAGGCGGCGCAGCCATAACCGCGTCACGCTTGCAACCAACTCTCGCGCCAATTTAAGGACAAAAAAAATCAACGTTTTATGGCAATGACCGGCATTTTACAGCACCGACCACCAGCTGAGGAACGGTACGAGGGCACGGAAATATCCACAGAACCGAAAAATTTTGTCTCGAGGCAAACCAGAAGACACCGGGGACCCCCGGGACACCAACGCGAGGGCTCGGGAGGTTTCCAGAGCGCGCGGGCAGCGGCTAAAACCAGCCCCTGCTCCTTCACCGTGGCAGCTCCTGGCCAAACCCCTGAACCTCTCACACACCTAAACCCTCCCCCCTTGCCCTGAGCTGACCCACGGGTGACTGTCACCCACAGGCCCCAATGACTGTCACCCAGCACTTGGCACAGCAGGACCGTTCCCCCGAGGCTCCCGAGCTGCCAAGGGCACGGCTCAAGTGCCAAGGACGGCGCTGGGAGAGGGGACGGGGTGGCCCTCGGTGACAGGCTCGCGGGGGGTGGTGGTGGGGGACGAGACCCCAGCCCCACCATCGTGGGCGGGAAGCAGCTGCTCCCACCGTCTGTCTGTCCGTCCCCAGGTCACCGGGGAGAGGGGCAGCGGGGGCAGAGCCCGACCCCACAGCACCGGGTTAACACCAGGCTCCCATCCTGCACCACGGTTCGTGCCACCGCCACAACCCACGCGTGACACCAACCGGCCCCCACCCCCTCCCCAATCCCCTCCACGGCGCCGGTACCTACTTGCTCTGGGGATTCACATTCTGCAACATGCCGGCGGCTGCGTGCCCGGCCCGCGGTCCCGGCCGTCCTTCTTCTCCTTCTCCTCCTCCTCCTCCCGCCGCCGCCGTCTCCTCCGACGACCCCCCCACTTTGCCCGGCGAACGGTTCGGCGGTACCGGCCCGGCGGGGCCCCCCCCCGTCAGCGCATCACCGAGCAACGGGGAGGGGGAACGAGCCAGGCGCCCCCTCCCCTCCCCCGGGCAGGGCGCGGCCGGGCGGGGCGGGCCTCAGGCGGCGGCGGCTCCTCCGGCCGGGCGCGGCGGCGAGCGGCGGCGGCGCGGGACCATCCACCGGCCTTCACATGAGCGGGCGCGGAGAAAATGGCGGCAGGGAGTTGGAGGGCGGGGGTATGTTGGGGGGGGGGGGGGGGGGTCCCCTCTTCGGAGCCCCCACCGGGCCCCAAATCCTGCGCGATCCGGTCAATACAGGCCTCGCCGCGTCGCTGGGAGCCGGTTGCGTCCGCGGAGGCTTGGGATCAGGCGGGCCGCGGCGGTCCGGGAGGCGGATGACAGCGGATTGCACCGGGGAGTCACCGGCCGGGCTCCATCTTGGCTCCCTGAGGGGAGGAGGGCGGGAGCGGGGGAGGGGAGGAGGGCCCCCTCGCCGCTGGCCGCAGGCAGGGGTCGCTACGGAGGCCGGGGAGGGTCCGGCGAGCCCTCCGGGAGCGCGGAGGCGGGGGCTGGGCCGCCCGGCGGAGGATGGATCCGGTTTGGGGCCGCCCCCCGCGCGCACCGGGCCCGACCCGCTCCGTCCTTCGTCCCAGCGAAATGGCGCCTCTCGGCCTGCCCCCGGCCGCCCTTATATAGACACCAGCCGGCCCCTCATTGGGCGGCGGCGGCGCTGACATCACCCACCCGCCCCGCCCCGCCCCGCCGCGGCCTCATTGGGCGGAGGCACGCCCGGCGCCCCTCTCCCATTGGCCGCGCCGCGCGCCAATCACCCTCACCGCTCCCCTCCCCTCCCGCCCTTCCGCCCGGCGCCTCATCCGACGGAGTCGGCGGTGTCGGCGCCCATTGGCCGGAGCTGCCATTCGTTGCGAGGTGATTGGCCGGCGGGTCACGTGGGGGGCGGGGCCGGCGGGCGGAACCGGCCGTTGGCGGTTGTTGTCGCGCTCCCCGCGGCGGGGATGGGGGGAGACGGGGCCGGGAGGCGCCATCTTGTGCGGCGGCGGCGGCCGCGGGCGGACAATAAGCCCGGCGCTCCCGGGCGACCCCGCCGCCTCCCCGCCACCACCGGCGGTGCCTGGCACCGGAGGGACCCCCCCCCACCCGCCCTCACCCCCCTCGCGGGGGTCCCACGGGCCTCAAGGTCCGGTAACACTGGAGACGCCGCGCCTCGCCTCCCCCCCCCCGCCGCCTCCGCCCCGCGTTACCCCCGCGCCCGCCGGTCCCCACGGACACCCGGGGCGCGCCAGGCCCCCCTCACGCCACGGGGGATGCGCCAACCCCCACGGACACGCCGCTGCTGTGGCCGCCAGCCTCGGGTGGGGGCCGATCCGCCGGTACACCCCCCCCCCACCACCACCGTGAGGGGGGGCCCACGCCGGCCCCAGCACCCCCACACCGACTGTGGGGAGGGGTGCTCACCCCCACGGCGCCAGCCACGACCGCGGTCGCCCCACGGGAAGCCCCAACCGCCTTCGCCCCCCACCCACTGCGGGGGGGGGGGGAGAGTCCCGGCCTCCTCCTCCCCCCCCCCCCGGACTCGCAGGACACGGGTGGGTCCCTGCCCCCTCCACCCCCCCCCCCCCGCCGTGACACAGCACTTGGGGCCCTGCCCGCCGCCGCCCCCGCGCGAACACCCAAACATGGCGCTTTTCGCCCCAAACCGCCGCCCCCGCCGCCGCGCACAAAGCCGCCCCGCCCTCCCGCCCCACCTGCCCGTCACCGCCGTCCTCGCCGCCCATTGGCCACCGCGCCGCCGCGGGGGCGGCAGCGCCCTTGACTGACAGCTCGCTGCCACCACGTGACCTCCCCCCCACCCCGCTCCTTTCTGGGGGGGAAGGGCGAGGTCGCCCCCCCCCCCCGTCACTCACCTGAGCCGCCCCCACGCGGGGCCGCGACCCCCGTCCCCGGTCCCGCTTCATCCGCCCCCGCGCCGCGCCCCCCCTCGCCGCCCGCCCCAAAAAGCCCCGGTTTGGGGGCAAAAAAGATAAAAAAAAACATCCCAGGGCAGAAAAGGGAGCCACGCGCTACGTCACCCGCGCCCCGATTGGCTCCCCGCCGTCACGTGGCGCCCCCGCGGCTCCCACGGCCCCATTCATGCCCCCTCCCCCCCGCCGCCCGGCGGGGCCCGCGCGGCTCCGCGGGGTCCTAGTGCCGGCCCCGCGGGGGGCACGGCGGCGCGCATGCGCGCTGCGGGCCTGCTGCAGCGGTGCAGCGGGTGCGCTACGGGGGTTCAGGGGTTGCACCCACGGGGGTCCGTGGCAGTGCAGTGGGTGCGGGGCATTGCAAAGGGTGCACCCACGGGGGTCCACGGCATTGCAGGGGTGCACCGCTTGCATCCGTGGGGGTGTCAGGTATGGCGGGAGGGGTGGGGGGTGGAGGGGGCACCCACAGCAGGGCCCAGGATTGCAGCAGAGCCCTGCACCCACTCAGGGGGTGCACAACATCGTGGGGGGTGCAGTGCACGCACCTATGAGGCTGCAAGGCGGTGCAGCGGGTGCATTGCACGCAGGGATGGGGTGCAGGGTGTTGCAGCGGGTGCAGTGCACGCAGGGATGGGGTGCAGGGTGTTGCAGCGGGTGCAGTGCACGCAGGGATGGGGTGCAGGGTGTTGCACAGAGCGCCGTGCACGTAAGAATGGGGGTCCACTGGGTGCGTGGCACGCAGGAACGGGGTGCGCAGTGTTGCAGTGGGTGCCGTGCACGCAGGGATGGGGTGCAGGGTGTTGCACAGGGTGCGTCGCACGCACCGGAGGGGTGCTGGGTGCTGCAGCGGGTGCAGTGGATGCAGCGCACGCAGTGGAGGGCTGCGGGGCGTTGCAGCGTGCGGGTGCCCCGTGTGCCGCCACGTCCCCACAGCCGCCTGTCCCCCATAACCCCCTGCAGCAGCAACACCCGGCGCGGGGAGGTGACACGACCTAGGCCGGGGTGTCCCCTGATTAATAGAGGCCGGTTATTAATTGCACCGCGGCATCGCCACGCTAACGAACGCGAGCGGGAGGGCCGGGAGCCGGGGGGGGGGGGGGGGGTGTCCCCAAGGGGGGGGTCCCGTCCCCGTGACGTGGGTGGGGGAGAGGGGGGAGCACCCTGCTCCACGCCGGGACGCCTGGGTCCGCTCTGTCACAGCACCCGGGTGCCGTGCGAGGTCCTTCTCCCCAGCAACGGGTGACGGGAGGCAGCGGGGCCTTGTCATTGGTGCCACGGCCAGGCTGCGGTGCCGGCACCCGGCAGCACCCACCGGGTGCCGGGTGCCGGAGGGATGGGTGCTGCGGGTGGGAGCAGGGTGCTGGTGGCCGGGCTGCTCTGGGTGGCCCTGGCTGCCGCCGTCACCGACGGTAGGAGGTCACGGGGTGGTGACACTGCTGGGGGGGGCACGTGTGGGTGGGTGGGTGGGTGGTGGGTGCACGTGTGGGTGCGCTAGTGCAAGGGGACGTGCAGGGGGTGCGGAGGTGAACAGGGGAGGGGGTGCGAGGGGGGTGCAAGGGGGGGCTGCGCGCTAGTGCAAGGGGTGTGAGTGTGAGCAGGAGGGAGTGTGCGCTAGTGCGAGGGGGCGTGCGTGGGGTGGGGGGGCTGTGCGCTTGTGCAAGGGGCTGTGCACTAGTGCACGGGGCTGCGCGTGGTGTATTGCGTGTGCTAGTGCACGGGGTGTCAGCGTGAGCAGGAGGGGGTGTGCGCTGGTGCAAGGGGTCGTGCATGGGGTGGCGGGTGCTCTAGCGAACGGGGCAGGGTGAGGGGTGCAAGGAGGGGTTGTGCGCTTGTGCAAGGGGCTGTGCAGTAGTGGACGGGGTGTGAGTGTGAGCAGGAGGGGTGTGCGCTAGTGCAAGGGGTTGTGTGTGGGGTGGGGGGGCACATGAACGGGGAGGGGTAGAAGGGGGGTTGTGCACTAGTGCAAGGGGCTGTGCACTAGTGGGAAGCACGTGTATGTGTGTGTGCAGAACAAGCACAGACTGTGTGCGTGTGCGCAGCGCGTGTGCGTGCAGAGTGTGCGTGTGTGCACTGATGTGCACATGCACGCTGTGCGCATGCAGTGGACGTGCATGCAGAGCGTGTGTGTCTCCTTGCACGTGCAGCGAGTGTGCATGCACAGCGTGTCCTTGCACAGTTTGTGTGCACACGCAGCGTGTGCGAGCACCGTGTGTGTGCACACGCAATGCGTGTGCACGCAGAGCGTGTGTGTCATTGCAGCATGTGTGCGCGCAGAGCGTGCGCCCGTGCAGAGCACCCGTGTGCATGGGAGCGTGTGTGCACTTGCAGTGCGTGTGCACATGCCGTGTGTGCAAGCACCGTGTGTGCATACATGCAGTGTGTGCACACAGTGTGCGCAGAGTGTGTGTGCATGCAGAGTGTGTGTGCACATGCAGAGCGCGTGTCCTTGCGCACTGTGTGCGCATATGCAATGTGTGTGCACGCAGAGTGCGTGTCATTGCAGTGTCAGCGTGCACGCAGAGCGGGTGTCTTTGCCCGGTGAGTGTGTGCACGCAGAGCACGTGTCATTGCACTGTGTGTGTGCACATGCAATGAGTGTGCATGCAGAGCGTGTGTGTCCTTGCAGTGAGTGTGTGCACGCATAGCATGTGCCCATGCAGAGTGCACGTGTGCATGGGAACGTGCGTGCGCTTGCAGTGTCTGTGCACATGCCGTGCGTGCATGCACAGTGTGTGCATACATGCAGTAAGTGTGTGCACATGCAATGCGTGTGCATGCAGGGTGTCTGTCATTGCAGCGTGAGTGTGTGCACGCAGAGCACGTGTCGTTGCACTGTGTGTGTGGACATGCAATGAGTGTGCACGCAGAGCGTGTGTGTCCTTGGGGTGAGTGTGTGCACGCAGAGCGTGCGCCCTTGCAGAGCACACGAGTGCATGGGAGCGTGTGTGCACATGCAGTGCGTGTGCACATGCCGTGTGTGCAAGCACCATGTGTGCACACATGCAGTGAGTGCGCACGCAGCCTGTGCAAGCACCGTGTGTGTGCACATGCAATGCGTGTGCACGCAGAGCATGCGCCCGTGCAGAGCGCACGAGTGCATGGGAGCGTGTGTGCACATGCAGTGCGTGTGCACATGCCGTGTGTGCAAGCACCTTTTGTGCATACATGCAGTGAGCGTGCACACGGTGTGTGCAAGCACCGTGTGTGCACACATGCAGTGAGTGCACGCAGTCTGTGCAAGCACCGTGTGTGTGCGCGCAGGCAGTGAGTGTGCATGCAGTGCGTGTGCACACGCAGAGCGCGTGTCCTTGCACACTTTGTGCGCGCACGCAATGCGTGTGCGTGCAGTCTGTGTCATTGCAGTGTCAGTATGCGTGCAGAGCGGGTGTCCTTGCACCGTGTTTGTGCACGTGCAATGAGCGTGCATGCAGAGTGTGTGTGTCCTTGTGGTGAGCGTGTGCATGCAGAACGTGTGCCCACGCAGAGCGCACGACTGCATGGGAGCGTGTGTGCACTTGCAGTGCGCGTGCACATGCCGTGTGTGCAAGCACCATGTGTGCATACATGCAGTGAGCGTGCAGACAGTGTGTGCAAGCACCGTGTGTGTGCACAATCAATGCGTGTGCCAGCAGAGCGTGTGTCGTTGCAGTGTCAGCGTGCATGCAGAGTGCGCGCCCTTGCACTGTGTGTGTGCACATGCAATGAGTGTGTATGCAGAGCGTGCGTGTCCTTGGGGTGAGTGCGTGCACGCAGAGCGCGCGCCCGTGCAGAGCGCACGAGTGCATGGGAGCGTGTGTGCACATGCAGTGCGTGTGCACATGCCGTGTGTGCAAGCACAGTGTGTGCATACGTGCAGTGAGTGTGCACGCAGTCTGTGCAAGCACCGTGTGTGTGTGCGCAGGCAGTGAGTGTGCATGCAGTGTGTGTGCACACGCAGAGCGCGTGTCCTTGCACACTTTGTGCGCACATGCAATGCGTGTGCACGCAGTCTGTGTCGTTGCAGTGTCAGCGTGCATGCAGAGTGCGTGCCCTTGCACCGTGTGTTTGTGCACGTGCAACGAGCGTGCATGCAGAGCGTGCGTGTCCTTGCGGTGAGCGCGTGCACGCAGGGCGCGCGCCCTTGCAGAGCGCACGAGTGCATGGGAGCGTGTGTGCGCTTGCAGCGCGTGTGCACACGCCGCGCGTGCAAGCACCGTGAGCGTGCACACGCCGTGAGCGTGCACGCGGAGCGTCTGCGTCCTTGCACAGCGAGCGTGTGCGTGCAGAGCGGGGGCCCACGCACCGCGCCTACGCCCGCGCGGCCCTCACCCCCTGCCCGCCATGCAGGCGCAGGCCCCTGCCTGCACCCTCCGTGGCGGTGCCGGGCACCCTCCTGCCCGTACCCCTGCCTGCACCCCTGTCCTGCCCGCAGAGCCGCCGGCGCACGCCCTGGCCGAGGTGCTCTTCTGCCAGCCGGCCATGCCCTCGCTGGGGCTGGCACTCGCCTTCGACGCCGACCAGCTCTTCTGGTTCGACTTCCCCCGCTCCCACTGGACCCCCCGTCTGCCCGACCTCCCCCCGTGGCCCCTCGCCCTGGAGCCCCCCGCCCAGCTCCTCCAAGACGCCACGCTCTGCCAGGACCTGCGCCGCAGCCTCACCGCCCTGGCCACCGGCATGCTGCCGGAGTCGAAGGGTAGGTGACATCGTGGATGTCGTGGCCCTCGTCCCTGCCCGCCATGTGCCACCATCCGTCAGGTGCCACCACCCGCCAGGTGCCACCATCGTCTCTTTGATGTGATCCTCCACAACGTCCTCTTCTCTCAATTGGATGGAGTTGATGGATCGGTGGATGAGGAATTGGGTGGATGGTGGCATCCAGAGAGTTGTGGTCAACTGCTCCATGTCTGGATGGAGACCAGTGATGAGTGGTGTCCCTCAGGAGTCCATACTGGGACCAGTACTGTTCCGTATCTTCATCAGTTACAGGTGCCACCATCACCCCTTTGATGTGGTCCTCCACAATGTCCTCCTCCCCCAATTGGAAGGAGTTGATGGATGGACCATTAGGTGAATGAGGAATTGGGTGGATGGTGGCATCCAGAGGGTTGTGGTCATGGCCGGATGGAGACCAGTGACAAGAGGTGTCCCTCAGGGGTCCATACTGGGACCAGGACTGTTCCGTATCTCCATCAACGACATGTGCCACCATCATCTCTTTGACATGGTGCTCCACAACATCCTCCTCCCCCAATTGGGTGGAGTTGGTGGATGAGGAATTGGGTGGATGGTGGCGTCCAGAGGGTTGTGGTCAATGCCTCCATGGCTGGATGGAGACCAGTGATGAGTGGTGTCCCTCAGGGGTCCATACTGGGACCAATACTGTTCTGTATCTTCAGCAACAACATGTGCCACCATCGTTTCTTTGACGTGCTCCTCCACAACGTCCTCCTCTCTCAACTGGGTGGAGTTGATGAATGGACCATTAAGTGGATGAGGAATTGGGTGGATGGTGGCATCCAGAGGGTTGTGATCAACGGCTCCATGTCCAGATGGAGATCAGTGATGAGTGGTGTCCCTCAGGGGTCCATACTGGGACCAATACTGTTCCGTATCTTCATCAACCACATAGATGGTGGGATTGAGGGCACCCTCAGCAACTGGGCAGGTGACCCCACGCTGAGTGGGGTGGTTGATACCCCAGAGGGAAGGGAACCATCCGGAGGGACCTGGACAGGGGGGCCCAAGTGAGGAACCTCATGAGGTTCAACCAGGCCAAGTGCGAGGTCCTGGGTGGGGGCAATCCCAAACATGGGCACAGGCTGGGGGATGAAGGGATGGAGAGTGGAGCAGGACGCGGTGGATGAAGAGCTGGACAGGAGCCGGCAACGTGCGCTGGCAGCCCGGAAAGCCAAGCGTCTCCTGGGCCGCATCAGAAGAAGCGTGGCCAGCAGGTGGAGGGAGGGGATGCTCCCCCTCTGCTCTGGTGAGACCCCCTGGAGCACTGCGTCCAGGGCTCCTCGGGACAAGAAGGACATGGGCCTGTTGGAGCAGGTCTAGAGGAGGCCACAGAGATGATCCGAGGGATGGGACACCTCTGCTGTGAGGAACGGCTGGTGAGACACCGGCCCAGGTTGCCCAGAGAGGTGGGAGACGCCCCATCCCTGGGAAGGTTCAAGGTGGGGTGGGACGGGGCTCTGAGGAACCTGCTCTAGGTGAAGATGTCCCTGCCCGTGGAGGAGGTGACCTTCAGAGGTCCCTTCCCACCTAAATGATCCTTTGATTGATTCTATCCCTCCCCAACCTTTCTCCACCGCCGCAGGTGTCCCAGTGGCCGACGTCTTCCCGGTACAACCACCGGCGTTGGGTGAAGCCAACACGCTGGTGTGTATGGTGGGGAACGTCTTCCCACCGGCGGTGGAGATCAGTTGGCAGTTGAACGGGGTCCCCATCACCCAAGGGGTCACCCAAACCCACTACACCCCCACGGCCGATCTGGCCTTCATCCGCTTCTCCTACTTGCCGGTGACGCCCGCCGCCGGTGACATCTACACCTGCATCATCACCCGCGAAGGGAGCAACGCCTCCATCATCGCCTACTGGGGTGAGCGCGGGGACTGGGACAGGAACACGGAGGGGACACCGGGGCTGGCGGTGACCTCCCCCTTGGTGTCCCCCCCCCCCCAGTGCCCCAAAACCCCGTCCCCTCCGAGGTGCTGGAGACGGCGCTGTGCGGTGCTGCCATGGCTCTGGGCATCCTCCTGGCGCTGCTCGGCATCGCCTTGATCCTGGTGACACGTCGGAGCGCCCACAGTACGGCCCGGATGCCGGGGTCCCCCCCGGTGGGGAGGGGGGGGCTGGGGGTGGGTGAGGAGGGGACTGTCACCAAACCCACTCTTGTGTCATCGTCCCCCAGGTTGAGCACGGGACGGTGCAGAGACCGGTGCTGCTCGGTGCAGGAGTGGAGATGGTGGCGGGGGGAGGGGGGGGGGGGGGGCATAAGCCCCCCCCCCCTCCCCCTCCCCCAGCGATTAAACCCATCTGTGGCTGCGCCCCGTGTCCTCGTCTGTCCCCCGCCCCGCACCGTGGTGGCTTCTCCGCTGTCTGATATTAGGGTTGGGCTGGATCGCACCCCCCAAAGAGCCCTACCCAAGGGGCGTGCCTCAGTTTCCCCACTGTGAAAAGGTGGAAGGGTGGGGTGTGGCCATGGCGGTGGCTTCTCCACTCTCTGATATTGGGGTTCAGCTGGATTCCACAGCCCCAAAGAGCCATCCCCAGCGGCGTGCCTCAGTTTCCCCGCTGCCAAAGGGTGCAAAGGGGGGAGCTGGCCACAGGGAGGACACCGTGGTGGCTTCTCCGCTGTCTGATATTGGGGTTCAGCTGGATCGCACCCCCCCAAAGAGCCATACCCAAGAGGCGTGCCTCAGTTTCCCCACTGCCAAAGGGTGGGAGGTGGCTACAGCGGTGGCTTCTCTGCTGTCTGACCCTGGGGTTGGGGCTGGATTGTCCCCCGTCCCCAAAGAGCCGTCCCCAGGGGCGTGCCTCAGTTTCCCCAGTAAGAAAGGGTGGAAAGGGGGGAGGGGGAGAGTTGGCCACAGGGAGGACATGGTGGTGGCTTCTCCGCTGTCTGATATTGGGGTTCAGCTGCATCATGCCCCCCAGAGAGCCATGCCCAACAGGCGTGCCTCAGTTTCCCCACTGGGAAGGGGCGCTCGGGATTCCTGCGGCGCCAAGCCCAGCCCCGGGCACAGTCCACTTGGGCAAAGCCCTGTGCCGCCCGTCACCGGTGACGCAGGGTGCTGGGGCCAAATCCCCGGGGACAAGCCCTGAGGAGGGGCAGGAGGAGGAGGAGGAGGAGGAGGAGGAGGAGGGAGCTGGCTGGCCGTGGCATGAAGGCAGAGTGCTGCAGGGAGAGGCGGGAGCTCGCCTGCCGTGCCGGATGCACCAGCACCCACCGCCAGCCATGTGGGTGCTGGGGGTGCTGGGGCTGGCGCTGAGCTGCAGGGGGGCAGGTAGGATGTGGGGGGACATGGGGGTGCAGCGGGTTGGGGGGGGGGGGAGGTCCAACCCCTGGGGACCGCGGCCACCCCCATGTCCCCCTCGTAGGCGCCTTCCTGGTGCACGTGGCCAGCTCCTGCCCGCTGGCGGCCAACGGCTCCGCGCTGGCCTTCAGCTTCACCCTCGTCTTCAACAAGAACCCGCTGGTCTGCTACGACCCCGATGCCCGGCGCTTCGTCCCCTGCGACTGGGGGCTGCTCCACGGCGTCGCCGGCCTGGTGGCCTCCATCCTCAACAACGACACCACCTGGGTGGAGCGTGCCGAAGCCCGGCACCGGGCTTGCCGCGACCTGGCCACCCACTTCTGGGCCTCCACGGCGCTGCGGCGGAGTGAGCCCCGCGATGTGTTGCCCGGGGTGTTGCATGGGGTGTTGCATAGGTGTTGCACGTTGCATGGGGTGTTGCACGGGGGCGTTGGATGGGGAATACGTGGGGACACCACGCGGGGACATTGCACAGGGCATTGCACGGGGCGTTGCCCAGGGACGTTGCACGGGGCATTGAACGGGACGTTGCACGGGGACGTTGCATGGGACAACGCGTGGGGATGTTGCAGAGGGAGGGCACAGGGACATTGCATGGGGACGTCGCATGAGGTGTCGACTGGGACGTTGCACGGGGATGTTGCATGGGGAACGCACGGGGATGTCGCATGGGGCCACTGCACAGGGCATTGCACGGGCCATTGAGTGGGGACATTGCGTGGGCACACGCACGGGGACATTGCACGGGGACATTGCACGGGGCAATGCTATGTTGCACGGCGACACGCGCAGGGACGTTGCACGGGGCGTCACGCCAGCCACCACACAGGACACCACGCGGGGTGGGGAGGGGACCATCGCCAGCGCTGACTGTCCCCTCCCCACCCCAGCGCCACCCCAAGTCCGCATCGTCCCTGTCCCCCTCCCCAACACCCCTGATGCCGTCCTCCTCACCTGCCACGTCTGGGGCTTCTACCCCCCCGAGGTGACCATCCTCTGGCTGCACAACGGGGACGTGGTGGCCACTGCGAGCACCGCCAAGCTCCTGTCCAACGGTGACTGGACCTACCAGACGCAGGTGACCCTGACGGTCACCGCCAAGGCTGGGGACACCTTCACGTGCTCGGTGCAGCACGCCAGCCTGGACTGGCCCCTCCGGGAGGACTGGGGTAAGCGCGGGTGACGGGGATGTGGCACCCGGACTCCTGGGTCCTCGGTGGCTCAGCACGGCTGCTCTGTCCCCCCAGGTCCCGGCTTGTCCCCGGGGTTGACGGTGAAGGTGGCAGCGGCGGCGGTGATAATGACCCTGGGGCTGGTGGTCTTCGCTGCTGGCATCTTCAGCTACTGCCGCCAGGCTCCAGGTGAGGGACACGTGTGGGGACACGTGTGCGTGGCACGTGGGGGACACGCTGGGGGACACGGCATGCACCTGAATTAGGGGTGTCCCTAATTCGTCTTCTTATGTCTGCCAGGTCCTGGTCCTGGATCTGATCCCAGTCCCGGTCCCGGTCCTGGTCCTGGTCCTGGTCCTGGTTCACATCCTGGATCTGGTCCCAGTCCTGGTCCTGGTCCTGGTCCTGGTTCACATCCTGGATCTGGTCCCAGTCCTGGTCCTGGTCCTGGTCCTGGTTCACATCCTGGATCTGGTCCCAGTCCTGGTCCTGCTCCTGGTTCTTGTTCTGGTCCTGGATCTGATCCCAGTCCCGGTCCTGGTCCCCATCCTGGTCCCTCCATGGCCACGTGTGACCACACAGTGACCCAACTCTGAGCTCCCAGCCCCGGGGCAGAGCCTCCCCCACCCCCGCTGCCACGACCCCCCCCCCCCAGCAGCCGTGGGGCTCGGGGTGCCAGGACCCCCATGGACGCAGCCGGGGGGGTGCCCGGTCGGGGGGGGGGGCCCTCAGCCCCCCCAAATAAAAACATTTGTGATCCCCCATCCCCGAGTGGCTGGTCCGCGGTGGCCCCTCGTGGGTGGGTGGGGAGAAGCTCCCAGTGCTCCCAGTTTGGAGGCAGAGGGGTTACTGGGAGGGGGGAGGGGTTAGCGCTGCACACGGAAGCGGTGTTGGGGGGGGGGGGACACACGGACACATGGACCCCTGGGGTGCAGCCAGCCCGGACGCCTGGGTCCCCAGCCTGGTTTGGGGGGGTCACAGCAGGATCCTCGTGGGACGGTGACCCCCGGCATGGGGGTGACAGCGTGGGGACAAAGCGGGCCGCCACGCTATGTCCCGGCGGTGGCAGCCACCCGGGTGTCCTGCTCCAGCAACTGGTGACGCCCGTCTGGCGCCGGCCCGCATTGGGTGCCCGGTGTCTGGGTGGGGAGTGGGTGCCGGAGCCGGGCTGTGGGGTGCAGGCGGGTGGCTGGGGGGGGGCCAGAGCGCAGCTGGACGCCCCCGGGCCCACCCCGCCATGCTGGTGCTGCTGGGCCTGGCCCTGGGTGCCCGGGGGGCAGGTAGGGCTGCGGATGGGGGGCAGGATTGGGGACTCTGGGGGTGATCGGGGTGTGGGGGGGGGCTCATCTCTGTGGGACCCCAGGGATGGTTTGGGGGGGGGGGGGCCTCTGCCCCACGGAACTCTGGGGACAGTCTGGGGGGGGCTCTGCCCTGTGGGATCCTGGGGATGGGTTGGGGGGGGGGGCTCTGCCCCACAGGACCCTGGGGACAGCCCGGGGGGGCTCAGCCCTGTGGGACCTTGGGGACAGTCTGGGGGGGCTCTGCTCTGTGGGAACCTGGGGATGGTTTGGGGGGGCTCAGCTTTGCAGACCCCGGAGATGGTTTAGGGGGGGGCTCAGCCCTGTGGGACCTTGGGGACAGTCTTGGGGGGCTCTGCTCTGTGGGATCCTGGGGATGGGTTGGGGGGGGGGCTCTGCCCCACAGGACCCTGGGGACAGCCCGGGGGGGCTCAGCCCTGTGGGACCTTGGGGACAGTCTGGGGGGGCTCTGCTCTGTGGGAACCTGGGGATGGTTTGGGGGGGCTCAGCTTTGCAGACCCCGGAGATGGTTTAGGGGGGGGCTCAGCCCTGTGGGACCTTGGGGACAGTCGGGGGGGGGGGCTCTGCTCTGTGGGAACCTGGGGATGGGTTGGGGGGGGCTCTGCCCCACAGGACCCTGGGGACAGCCCAGGGGGGCTCAGCCCTGTGGGACCTTGGGGACAGTCTGGGGGGGCTCTGCTCTGTGGGATCCTGGGGATGGGTTGGGGGGGGGGGGCTCTGCCCCACAGGACCCTGGGGACAGCCCGGGGGGGCTCAGCCATGTGGGACCCCAGGGGTAGTTGGGGGGGGCTTGGCCCTGCAGGACCCCAGGGACAGTCTTGGGGGACTCAGTCCCATGGGACCCCACAGGCAGTTTGGGGGGGGTCTCAGCCCTGTTGGATGTTGGGGACAGCTGGGAGGGGGCTCAGGGGACCCTGGGGATGGTCTGGGAGGGGCTCAGCCCTTTGGGACCCCAGGGATGCTTTGGGGGGGCTCAGCCTTGCAGAACCCCAGAGATGTCTTGGGGGGGCTCAGGGATGGTCTGGGGGGCTCAGCTCTATGGGATGTTGGGGATCATTTGGGGGGCCCTCAACCCTGAGGGACTTGAGGAATGTTTTGGGGGGGCTCTGCCCCACGGGACCCCAGGGACAGCCTGGGGGTCTCATCCCTGCTGGATGTTGGGGATGGTTTGGGGGGCTCAGCATTGCAGGACCCCAGGAATAATTTGGGGGGGCTCTGCAGGACCCCAGGGACAATCTTGAAGGACTCAGTCCCATAGGACCCCAGGGACAGTTTGGGGGGGCTCTGCCCCACAAGCCCCTGAGGATGGTTTGGGGGGGGTGTCTCTGTCTCTGTCCTAAGGCTGCTGGGTGACCCCATGGGGATGGCTTGCGGGGGGCTCACCTCATGGTTGATGGGTGACCCCATGGGGACCCCAGAACACTTTGGGGAGGTTGGGATTGACCCAAGTGGGAGCCAAGTGTGGGGGGAACATGGTGTGGGTGGGATATGGGGGACAGCTGGGGATAAGGGGATGGATGGGGGTGGAGAGAGATGGATGGGGACAGATGAGGGATGGGGGGAGATGGAGGGATGGGGAGATGGAGATGGGTGGAGGGATGGGGACGGATGGAGGGATGAGGAGATGGATGGAGGTATGGGGAGATGGAGGGATGGGGACGGATGGAGGGATGGGGAGATGGATGGAGGGATGGGGAGACGGAGATGGATGGAAGCGTGGGGTTGGGTGGAGGCATGGGTAGTGATGGAGGGATAGGGATGGATGGAGATGGATGGAGGGATGAAGACGCATGGGGTGAATGGAGGGCTGGGGAGATGGGCACGGATGGAGGGATGGGGACAGGTGAGGAGTAGATGAAGAAATGGAGATGGATGGAGGGATGGGCTTGGATGGAGATGGATGAAGGTGGAAGGAGGGCTGGGGCTGGATGGCGGGAGGAGGACAGATGGAGGGATGGAGTCAGCTGGGGAACAGATGCATGGATGGGGATGGATGGGGATGGACGGAGACGGATGGGGATGGATGGAGGGATGGGGACAGATGGACATGGGTAGAGACACGGGGACAGACAGAGGCACCCCAGGAGATGCCGCTTACCCCCTGCGTTCCCCTTGTAGGCGCCTTCCTGGTGCACATGGCCAGCTCCTGCCCGCTGGCGGCCAACGGCTCCGTGCTGGATTTCGACTTCACCCTCGTCTTCAACAAGAACCCGCTGGTCTGCTACGACTCCGATGCCCGGCGCTTCGTCCCCTGCGACTGGGGGCTGCTCCACCACCACGCCACCCACTTCGCCGCCCTCCTCAACAACGACACCACCTGGGTGGAGCGTGCCGAAGCCCGGCGCCAGGCTTGCCATGACCTGGCCCCCCAGTTCTGGGCCCAGACGGTGCTGCGGCGGAGTGAGCCCTGCGGCGCGTGGGGGCTTGGCACGGGGGCATCATCGTGCACGGGGGCTTTGCACAAGGGCATTGTGCGCGGGGGCTTTGCACAGGGACGTGGGGTAGGGCGTTGTGCTGGGTGTTGCATGGGGCGATGCACGGGGGCCTTGCATTGCACGGGGATGTTGCATGGGGATGTTGCACGGAGCATTGCACGGCGCATTGCACGGAGACGTTGCAGAGCATGTTGCACGGGGATGTTGCACGGAGCATTGCACAGGGCTTTGCACAGGGGTGTTGCATTGCGTGTTGCACGGGGATGTTGCACGGAGCATTGCATTGCATGTTGCATGGGGACGTTGCAGGGAGCATTGCATGGGGCATTGCACGGGGACATTGCGTTGCACGTTGCACAGGGATGTTGCACGGGGAGTGTTGCATGGGGCGTTGCAAGGGGGTATTGCAGAGCATGTTGCATGGGGGCGTTGCATGGGGGGTGTTGCACGGGAATGTTGCACGGGGGCGTTGCATTGCACGTTGCACAGGGATATTGCACGGGGCTTTGCACGGGGGTGCTACAGAGTGCGTTGCATGGGGACGTTGCACAGGAACGTTGCACAGAGCATTGCATCGCATGGGGGTGTTGCACGGGGACATTGCATGGAGCAACGCCCAGATCTTGCACAAGGCATCGCACGGAGCATTGCAGAGGGATGTTGCATGGGGACATCGCATGGGGACGTCGCCCGGGGTGGGGAGGGGGCTCACCCTGGCACTGACCATCCCCCCTCCCCGGTCCAGCGCCACCCCAAGCCCGCATCATCTCCTCCGAGACGGGCAATGCCCGGGCGCCCGTCCTCCTCACCTGCCACGTCTGGGGCTTCTACCCCCCTGAGGTGACTGTCATCTGGCTGCACAACGGGGACATCGTGGGCCCCGGTGACCACCCTCCCATCTCTGCCATCCCCAATGGTGACTGGACCTACCAGACGCGGGTGACCCTGATGGCGTCCCCAATGGCCGGGGACACCTTCACGTGCTCGGTGCAGCATGCCAGCCTGGACCAGCCCCTCCTGGAGGACTGGCGTGAGTTGACGGGGGAGGACACCCACCCGGACCCCTGGGCCCTTGCCATGTCATTACTCACCCCACTGTGTCCCCACAGGTCCTGGCTTGTCCCCGGGGTTGACGTTGAAGGTGGCTGCGGCCACCGTGGTGATGGTGTTGGGGCTCAGCTTCTTCATTGCCGGCGTCTACCACTACCGGGCCAGGCCACCGGCACCAGGTGAGTGGTTGAGGAGGGACAGGGACGGGGGCAGTGGCCTGGGGGGGACAGGGACAGTGACCTGGAGTGACACGGATCCTCCTCACCCCCTTTACTCCTTCTTGCAGGTTACACTCCCCTCCCTGGAGACAACTACCCCGCAGGTAACGACACATCCAGCCCGTCCCCGTCCCCTGTCCCCCAGGGGTGCATCACCACCCCACGTTCCCCTCCCCCCAGGCAGCATCTGAGGACCCCCAAGACGGTGACCTCCCAGCCCCGATGGTCCCCACCACGTCCCTGTCACCGCGGAGGTGACACCGCGGTGCTGACAATAAAGATGCTCCGTGGCGATGGGGTGGTTTTGTACGGGGACTCCTGCGTCGTTCCACTGAGGGGAAGGGCTGTGGGGACACAGACACACGACGTGGCACGAGCAGGGCCGAGCATGAGCTATGACGTGTACGCCGGGCATGAGAGGTGCCGGGCACAAGTAATGCTGGGCACCAGAGATGCCAGGCACGAGCAATGAGCAACGTCAGGCACCGGGCACAAGCGATGCTTGTGAGCAATGCTGGGCACGAGGGACATCATACTCGGAGCACGAGTGGTATCCGGGCACGAGTGACAATGTGCACCGGGCACGTGAGATGCCGAGCAGGAGCACTGCCGGGCATGAGCGATGCCGGGCATGAGGGACGCCGGGCATGAGCGATGCCGGGCATGAGGGACGCCGGGCATGAGGGACAGCGTGTGCAAGTGCTGGAGGGCAAAAGTGATGCTGGTCATGAGGGACACCAGGCACAGGCAGTGCTGGGCACAAGGGACACTGAGTACAAGCAGGGCCGGCAAAAGTGATGCCGGGCACAAGGGAGACCGGACACAGGCGATGATTGCACGAGGGACGCTGGGCACAAGTGGTGCTGGGCACAAGCAATGCCAGGCACGAGGGACAGCAGGCACAGGCACTGCTGGGCACAAGCAATGCCCGGTGGAAGAGATGCCATGCATAAAGGGACACTGGGCACAAGTGGTGTCAGGCACAAGCAATGCTGGGCACGAGGGATACTGGGCGCAGGCAGTGCAGGGCACAAGCGATGTCGGGTACGCAGGACGCTGCGCGCAATCGATGCCAGCCCGAGGCGATGCCGAGCGTGAGGGACGCTGAGCACAGGCGGTGTGGGGCACAAGCAATGCCAGGCACGAGGGACATCATGGTGCACAGGGCACGAGTGATGTCTGGGCATGAGTGACAATGCACACCGGGAACGTGAGATGCCGGGCAGGAGCTCTGCCACGCACAAGAGCTGCCAGGCGGGAGCGATGCTGGGCACAAGGGACACTGGGTACAGGCAGTGCCAGGCACGAGGGACACTGGGTACGGGCGGTGCCGGGCACAAGGGACACTGGGTACAGGCAGTGCCGGGCACAAGGGACACTGAGCACAGGCAGTGCCGGGCAGAAGCAATGCCAGGCGCAGGGGACACTGGGTACAAGCAGTGCTGGGCACAAGCAATGCCCGGTGAAAGAGACACCACACCTGAGGGACACTGGGCGCAGTCGATGTCAGGCCCAGGTGATGCCGAGCGTGAGGGACGCTGAGCACAGGCGGTGCCGGGAACGAGCAGTGCCCGGCGTGAGGGATGTACTTGTGCCGGTTTTGGCTGGGGTAGAGTTAATTTTCTTCCTAGTTGCTGGTATGGGACCATGGTTTGGATTTGTGCTGGAAACAGTGTTGATAACCCGGGGATGTTTTCGTTCCTGCTGAGCAGTGCTTACACACAGTCAAGGCCTTTTCTCTTCTCACCCCACCCCACCAGCGAGTAGACTGGGGGTGCACAAGGAGTTGGGAGGGGACAGAGGCGGGACAGTTGACCCTAACTGACCAAAGGGATATCCCGCACCGTATGACGTCATGCTCAGTGTATAAAAGCCGGGGGAAGAAGAAGGAAGGGGGGGACATTCAGAGTGATGGCGTTTGTCTTCCCAAGTCACCGTTACGCGTGATGGAGCCCTGCTGTCCTGGAGATGGCTGAGCACCTGCCTGCCCATGGGAAGGAGTGAAGGAATGACTTATTTTACTTTGCTTGTGTGCGCGGCTTTTGCTTTCCCTATTAAACTGTCTTTATCTCAACCCACAAGTTTTCTCGCTTTTACTCTTCCAATTCTCTCCCCCATCCCACCGGGGGGGCAGCGAGCGAGCGGCTGCGTGGGGCCGAGTTGCCAGCTGGGGTTAAACCACGACAGTCATGCGCAGGGCGCGAGTGATATCTGGGCACGAGTGACAATGTGCACTGGGCACGGGAGATGCCGGGCAGGAGCACCGCCAGGCACAAGAGCTGCCAGGTGCAGCGATGCCGGGCACGAAGGGCACCAGGCACAGGCAGTGCTGGGCACAAAGGGACACCGGGTGCAAGTGATGCCGGGCACAAGCGATGCCAGGCACAAGGGACACGGGGTACAGGCAATGGCATGCACAAGGGATACTGGGTACTAGCGGTGTTGGGCACAAGCAATGCTGGGCACAACGGACACTGGGCACAGGCAGTGCCAGGCACAAGCGATGTCGGGCACAAAGGACACTGGGCACAACTGATGCCAGGCAGAAGTGATGCTGGGCACGAGGGACATCATGCACGGGGCACAAGTGATATCTGGGCATGAGTGACAATGTGCACTGGGCATGGGAGATGCCGGGCAGAAGCACCGTCAGGCACAAGAGCTGCCAGGCGGGAGCGATGCCGGGCACGAGGGACATTGGGCACAAGGGGTGCCAGGCACGAGGGGTGCCAGGCACGAGCGCTGCTGGGCACGAGGGGGACTGGGTGCAAGTGGCGCCAGGTCTAAGTGACGCTGGGCATGAGGGACACCGGGTGTGAGGGACACTGGGCGCGAGGGACACCGGGCACAGGCAGTGCCGGGCATGAAGGACACTGGGTACGAGGGACACTGGGCACAGGCAGCGCTGGGCACGAGGGACACCAGGCGTGAGGGACACCTCCCACAAGCCCCGGGGGGTGTCCACACTCGCCAGCATTATTTTACTGTTTTCCCAGCTTTTTTACCCATAAAACCCCAGGGTAGCAGAGCTGGGTTGGGGGGTGGGGAGAGCCATGGGGTGCCGGATGCCTGGGTACCCCCCTGGGTGGGAAGGACGCTGGCATCCTGGGGACCCCCGGGGGAAGGGGACAAGGCCGGGGCCGGGGGGAGGGGGGCTGCGGCTGTGGAGGTCCAGGGGTGACCCCGGGCTGGGGGGACACAGGCAGAGTGGGGGTGCGGGGGGGGCTGGGACCCTGAGGAGGGGTCCGGGGGGGCCTGGGGGCTGGGCTGCGCCGTTGGGGGGGTCCCGGGCCGAGGGTCCCGGGGGGGGTGCGGGGTCCCGGGGGGGTCCCGGGGGTTCCCTGTCCTCGCCCCGCCCCCTCAGCCGCGCTGCCTCCGGCGCTTTCGCTTTCGCTTCTCGCAACCTGCGGAGCCGGGATCTGCCCGGCGCCCGGTGACGTCAGACGGCGGCTCGTGCTGCCATTGGCGGGAGGGAGGCGGCGGCGCCAATGGCGAGGAGGGGCGGGGCTTGGGGCGGGGCGAGGCTGGGCTTGTTCGTGCGGGTCGGAGCGAGACCGTGCGGGCTTGGGGTCGGAGCGGAGCGGAGCGATGGGGTCGGGCTGGGCGCCGGCCCTGGGGCTGCTGCTGCTGGGGGTCCTCGGCGGGAGGGCGGCGAACGGTGAGCGCGGGCGGGGAGCCGGGAGCCCCCCTGGGCACCGGGACCCCCCTGCATCCCCTTTCCCGGGCACCGATGCCCCATTTCCTCGGCACCGGGGCTCCCCCCCCCCCTCCCTTGACCCCCCCTCCATCCCTGCGCACCGAGACCCTCCTGGACTCCCTTCGCTGGGCACCGGGACCTCCCCGGACCTCCCTTTCCGACCGCCCCGGTCCCCGTCCCCGGGTACCAGCACCCTTCCCTCAGGCACCCCCCTCCCGGGGCCCCGCTGGACGCTGGATTCCCCTTTCCCGGGAAACGGGACGCCCCCAGCCCCCCCTTCCTAGTCCCCCGGCCTCTCCCCTCGCTCTGCCATCCTTGACAGCGGGACCCCCCCTGGACACCCCTTCCCGGGCATCCCGTGTCCCCCAGACCCCCCTTTCCTTGACACCGGGACCCTCCCAGTCTCCCCTTCCTGCCAACCAGGACCCCCCACCCAGACACGCTTCACTCCCCAACATCATCCCCCAGTCACATCCCCCATGAAGCTGCCCCCCGCACCCCGCTCTGCTCCCCTGGGACCTCCACCCACCCTCGCTATCCACCCCTGCATCCTCACCCCTGCCCCCCCCCCCCCAAGCCCCGCTGCCCCCCACCTCTCACTGCTCCCCGTGTCCTTGCAGTGCTCCACTCCTTGCGTTATTTCGATGTTGCGGTGTCGGAGCCCAGCCCGGGGGTGCCCAAGTTCACGATTGTGGGGTACGTGGACGGGAACCCCTTTGTGCGCTATGACAGCGAGACGGGGAGGGTGGAGCCCCAGGCGGACTGGATGGCAGCCGGTGTGGATCAGCAGTACTGGGACACCGAGACCCAGATCGCACAGAGCAATCAGCAGTTTTACTATGTGGGCATGGACACACTGCGGGGCCGCTACAACCAGAGCGGGGGTGAGTGCGGGCTGGGCTGGGCCTCCATGGGACCGGAGAGTTCCCACCCCCCTAAGGTCCTGCCCTGCCCCACGCTACTGTCCCGGCTTGTGCCAGCCCTTCCCTGCCTGGTGTCAGTGTCAGACGGCTCCCAGCCACCCTGTCCCCCAGCCCGAGGGGGTCCTGGCTGCCCTGTCCCAGCCCCACGGTGCTTGGGATCCTGTGTCCCAGAGCCAGGGGGGGCTTCTGGCCACCCCGGTCCAGCGCATCCCCACCCCCCCAGTGCCCAGGACCCCACCCCAGGACTGGCTGCCCCGTCCCAGCCCCTCACCGTCACCACAGCAGTTGAGACCCCCAGCACCAGAGGGGCTCCCACCCACATGTCCCAGCCCCTTGCCCTCCCCATGGTGCTCAGGCACCCCATCCCAGAGCCAGAGGGGCTCCCCCCACCCCACCCCATCTCCTTGTCGTCCCCCCCAGCATTCAGCCCCTCGCTGTCCCAGGGTGCCGTGGGGCTGGGTGCCAGCCCAGCCACGCCCTGCGTGTGGGGGGAGTCTGCATCATGGCTTGACATGACACCCCGGGTGCTGGGCGGGGGGCAGCCCTCGAGCCGGTGCCCGATTCCCCCGGCCCTCACATGGGGCTGGAGTGGGGGGCGCTGCCGTGGGGTCTGTGCCCCACTGAAGGCCCAGGCCTGCAGCAGCCCCTCAGCCGCGTCTCCCTGGTCGTGTTTCAGGGGCGCACACGGTGCAGCGCATGTACGGCTGTGACCTCCTGGAGGACGGTAGCACCAGGGGGTTTTATCAGTTCGCCTACGACGGGAGGGACTTCATCGCCTTCGACATGGACATGATGACGTTCACTGCGGCGGACGCGGGAGCACAAATCACCAAGAGGAAGTGGGAGGAGGATGGGACTGTTGCTGAGCGGTTGAAGCATTACCTGAAGAACACCTGCATCGAGTGGCTGAGGAAATACGTGAGCTATGGGCAGGCCGTGCTGGAGAGGAAGGGTAAGAGTGTGATGGGGACCTTGGGGACCGGCCGGCGCGGGTGTGTGTGCCGGCCCTCACCACCACCCCCTCCCCAGAGCCCCCCACGGTCCGAGTGTCGGGGAAGGAGGCCCACGGGATCCTGACCTTGTCCTGCCGCGCTTACGGCTTCTACCCACGTCGCATCACCGTCAGCTGGCTGAAGGATGGCGAGGTCAGGGACCAGGACACCGAGTGGGGCAGCGTCGCACCCAACAGCAACGGCACCTACTACACCTGGGCCTCCATCGAGGCCCGCCCAGAGGAGAAGGACATGTACCGGTGCCGTGTGGAGCACGCCAGCCTGCCCGAGCCCGTCCTCTTTGCGTGGGGTGAGCCCGGTGGCCTTGGGCACGTGGAGTGGTGGGCTGGGGTGGTTCCCCTTCCCCGCCTCACGGCCCTGCTCTCCCTGCTCAGAGCCGGAGTCCAACCTGCTCATCATCGTGCTGGCGGTGGCTGTTGCTGTCCTGGCCGTCATCGCCATCATCGCTGGATTCGCCTTCTGGAAGTACAGATCGGGTAGAGCATTGGGGCCGGCGAGTAAGAAGGCTGCGGAAGGAATGCAGGGCCTGGGGGCCCAGGAGGGGCTGCTCACCGCCTAACCGCTTGACGAGGGGCCGGCACGTGGCTGGATGCGGCCCCTGCCCTCTCACCGGCTGGACGCAGAGGGGTGCCGGAGGAGGCTGGGAGCTGCCTGCAGAGAGAGCTTGTCACGCTGCGCCTGCCTACCCCCGGCTACGCTGGTGGCTCCTCTGGCTGGGTGAAATTCCACTTTTCTCATGCTTTTAAAATTGGGCACTGCAATTATTACCCCTTTTTTTTTTTTTTTAATTTTGAGGTTGTAACTGATTTCTTCTCTGTGTGTACATTTCCTGGCGCAGACAATAAATGCTGATCCCCACCCTCCGGCGGGCTGTGCCTCCTCTCCCGGTGCCTGGGCTGCTCTCGCAGCCTCGGGTCGAGGGCTGGACTGGTTTTGGCTGGATAGAGTTGATTTTCTTCCTAGCAGCCCAGCATGGTGCGGTGTTTAGGATTTGTGGCTGAGATGGTGGAGCGCACAGGCTGGAACTAGAAGGTGGGAAGCCCAGCAGTGGGATGCATTGCTAGGGACTGTGGGATTGATGGGTCAGAAGATGGGCAGCCACCCGCCACCTCTGGAGGTGGCTCTTCTTGAGTGCAAAGGCAAAGTATCCTCTCAAGGAAGATCCTGTAACGCAGTGAGGTAAGTGGTCTACCAGGGAGGAGGATATCCAGTATCTGAGGGCATTTGTGGTGGTCTACAGTGACCCGGACAATAATCGGGCCCCCAAAGATCGGGATGGCATCCGGCACACATGGTCTCTATGGTGGATGTTTGTACGGAGCACACCAACGTGCACCAGAAACCCGGCCATGGCGGATTGGGCAGACACGGAGGCACCAGCTGTCCGTGGACTGGTGTGCCAGCGCCAGCGATTCAAGGAGAACTTCTGTTCCCCCTTGCCACCATGGGTCTTTGTCTCGGCTGTGGCCAGACTGTTCCCCAAGGTCCGGCCGCTGGAAGAGAAGGTGGAGAATCTCCCTCCTTGCGCCTACAGGCCAGCATCTCAGCTACCAGGAGCCTGCTCAGCGGAATGGGGACCATGGGCAAATGCCACCTCGTAGGGCTCTGTCTGTGTGCCCATGGAGGGGACACGTGGCAGTGTGCTGGTGCACCCACCTCGGTGCTGCAAGCCCACGTGCAAGAATCGTGGGGAAGAACAGCGGCTAAAAAGGGACCATGCAGGAAGATTCCTGCTCCGGTTGCCGTCAAGCAATTCCCCAGGCGCAATAGATGGGCTGAGGATGCACCCCATTGCTGCCCCCCATCTGTGCACCCCCCATCCAGCCCCTTTCACCCCCCCAGCTCCAGAGTCCCCCAATACATCCTGGGTACAAACAGAAGGATTTATTTCAAGCTCTGTGTCCCATGGCCAGCCCTGCCCATTAACCAGCCCTGCTGGCCACTGCTGGCCCCTGTGGTCACCATCACGCAACAGGGACATGGCAGCGTGCCCGGCCTGGCGCCTGCGCTCCCCCATCACAGCTTTCACAGTCCCTCGTCACCGCTTTCGGTGTCTCCATCCTTACTCTTGGTGTCCCCATCCCTTAGTGTCCCCATCCCCAGCTCCTGCTGTCCCTCACTCTCCTTCCCTGTGTCCCTGTCCCCCACCTTCCCCCCCCATCCCCCGCCCTGCAGCTGGTGCCAGTAGTGGCTGCCGGGGCGCAGGAGCTCCTCAGGGGACCCCAGCTCGTGCAGTCGTCCCCCTTCCAGCACGGCCACCCGCTGTGCCCGCGTGGCCAGGGCCACCTGCCCCGTCACCAGCAGCACTGCACGCCCGGCCCCGCTGGCTCCGAAGATGTCCTGCTCCACCTGTGGTGGGTGGCATCGTCAGTGGGGACCCCCCGGGTGTGGGGACCCAGGGGACATGGGGTCCAAGGACCAAGGGGACACTGGGAATAGTGATCAGTAGTGCCATGGGGAGTGGGGACACAGGGGACACTGGCAGTAGTGATCAGGGGACATGGGGTGTGGGAACCCAGGGGACACGGGGAGTTGAGACTAAGGGGACTCAGGGACCCAGGGGACATCTGGACTAGGGATCCACAGGACGCTGGGATTGGGGACCAAGAGGACCCAGGGGGTGCTGGGATTGGGGACCAAGAGGACACTGGGACCAGGGACCCAGGGAGGGGGGATCCATGGGGATTCCCAGGGACTGGGGGCCTGCTGGGAGGGGGACCCAGGGGACAGCAGGATTGGGGTGAAGGGGACCCAGGGGCCAGGAAATGCTGAGACTGGGGACCCAGGTGACAGTGGGATTGGGGATCAAGGGGACAACAGAAAGAGGGGACCCAGGCAGACCCCCAGGGACCAGGGTGCTGCTGGACAGGGGTACTGAGGGGACACAGGTGTCACCTCCTACCTGCAGCTGGCTCTCGGCGTCCAGGGCGCTGGTGGGCTCATCGAGGATGAGGACACGGGGGTCCCTCACCAGGGCACGAGCGATGGCCACCCCCTGCCGCTGTCCCCCGGAGAGCTGCCCCCCCAGCTCGCCCACATCTGCACAAGACAGGGGTCAGGGTGGGGACACGGGGATATGGGGACAGCGAAGGGGGGGACACCTCCTACCTGTGTCATAGCCCTGGGGCAGGCGGGAGATGAAGGCGTGGGCACCCGCTCGGCGGGCTGCCACCGTCACCTGCGCCCGGCTCCAGCTCCCTGGCCCGTAGGCGATGTTGGCGTGGAGCGAGCGGGAGAAGAGCACCGGCTCCTGGGGGACAGCGGCCACCTACGGTGGAGGGGGTGGTTGGGGACACGGTGGGGACATGGCATGGATGTGGCAGGGATGGCTGGGGGCTCAGTGAGGACGTGGCAGAGATGTGGCAGGGGACGCCGCAGGGACGTAGCTGTGCGGGGACACAGTGGGTACATGGCAGAGGACATGGCGGGGATGGCTGGGGACACAATGGGGATGTGGCAGGGACACGGAGAGGACAGCTGAGGACACAGCAGGGGTGCAGTGGTGACATGGCAGGGACATGGTGGGGAAGGCCGGGGACACTGCTGGGGACACGGCAGGGACGCAGGGGGGATGCTGCTGGGGACACAGTGGGGATGTGGCAGGGACATGGCTGGGGACAGCTGGGGATGTGGTGGGGACATGCAGGGACATGGGAGGGATGTGTTGGGGACGTGGTGGGGATGGCTGGGGACATGGTGGGAGAAGTGGGGACACAGTGGTGATGAGGCAGGGACGTCTGGGGACACAGCAGGGACGTCTGGTGACATGAGGTGGTGGCAGGGCCATAGTGGGGAAGGCTGGTGACATGGGGGTCGCAGTGGGGACCCATTGGGGACAGCTGGTGACACAGGGGTTGGCAGTGGGCACCCATGGAGTATGGCTGGTGACATGGGGGTGGCAGTGGGGACCCGTTGGGGACATCATGTGACAGAGGCGGTGGTGGCACCTGGCAGCGCAGGTAGGGGTGCTCGTAGGCAGAGAGGGGGTGACCATCCAGCAGCACCCGCCCGGACCCAGGCAGGCGCAGGTGCAGGACGAGGGACACCAGGGTGCTCTTCCCTGCCCCAGGTGGGGCCACCACCGCCAGCACCTCCCCGGGGCGCAGCTCCAGGGACACGCCCTGGGGGGGACAGATGTGACACCCCTGTGCCCCCTCCTCCAGTGTCCCTCGCCCTCCCTGTGCCCTCCCCACCATGTCCCCATCGACACTCACCATGTCCCCAAACCCTCCCACCAGGTCCATGTCCCCATGTCCCCCACCATGTCCCCACACTCTCCCCACCACGTCCATGTCCCCATGCCTTCCCCACCATGTCCACCTGGCATGTCCCCACCATGTCCCCATGTCCCCCACCATGTCCCCACACTCTCCCCACCATGTCCATGTCCCCTGCCCTTCCCACCATGCCCCCATGTCCACCTGCCATGTCCCCACCATGTCCCCACACCCTCCCCACCAAGTCTGTGTCCCCATGCCATGTCCCGACACCCTCCCCAGCACCTCTATGTCCCCATGTCCTCCCCACTGTGTCCCCCCATCACGTCCCCACATCCCTCGCCCTGTCCCCATGCCCACCTTGAGGACGGGCTCTTGGTGCTCAGGGTAGGAGAACCAGACGTCCTCAAGCTGGAGGTGGCCCTGCAGGACATCGGGCGCCAGCGTCCCCATGGGTGCCACCTGCTCCTCCTGGTCCAGGAACTCAAAGATCTTCTCTGAGGAGCCCACGGCCTTGGTCATGTTGGGGTAGTAGCGCAGCAGGACCTGGGGGCACAGAGGGGACGTGGCGGGGAGGGTGTGGGGACATGGGGAATGGGCACGGGGACACAAAGAACAGGGACAAGGATGCGTCCAGGAGAACATGGGCACACAGGGAATGGGCATGGGGACATGGCTGGGAGGACATGGGGACATGGAGAATGGGCATGGGGACCTGGGGACACAGGGGACTGCGACAGGGATGCGTCCAGGAGGACATGGGGAAAGGGCATGGGGACACTGCTGGGAGGGAGTGGGGACACGGAGGACACAGGGACATGGTGGGGGGACATGAGAGGGCACAGGGACACACCAGGGGGACCAGCATGGGGACATGACAGGGAGTATACAGGGACACAAGGATGTGGCAGCGAGGCCATGGGGAGATGGCAGGGCATGGGGACATGGAGGGGAGGACTTGGGGACACAGAGGACAGGGACAGGGGTGTGTCCAGGACAACATGGGAACATGGGGAATGGGCATGGGGACATGGCCAGAAGGGTGTGGGGACATGGAGGACACAGGGACATGGTGGGGAGGGCATGGGGACATGGCAGGGGGACACAGGGACACATCAGAGAGGACACAGGCACACGGAGAGATGGGCACGAGGACACAGGGACATGGCAGGGACATGCATGGGACATGGATGGCAATGGGGACACACTGGGACTGGCATGGGGACACAGCAACAAGGGTGCAAGGACATGGGGAACGTGCTTGTGGACATGGCGAGGAGGATGTTGGGGACACGGTGTCCCCTCAGGCTCACCTCCACGGCCTCGGTGAACTGCATCTGGTAGATGAGGAAGGTGACAAGGTCCCCGGTGGTGATGGTCCCTGTAGCCACCAGCTGTCCCCCATAGCAGAGGAGCCCCAACTTCAGGGCCAGTGCTGAGAACTGGGGACACCGCAGGGAGGTCACCGCTGGGGGACACCACCGGGGCCGGGGGCGAGTCCCCGTCACCCTCCTCACCACGGCCACCTCTCCATGGGAACACCGAGGTCCCAGCCTTGCTCTGTCACCTCCCCTGTGCCGTCACGTTCCCCCCCATGTCTCAGAGATGTCACATCCCCCATGTCACCAAGCCCCTGTGCCCCAGAGCTGTCATGCTCCCTTGTGTCCTGATGTCCCCACATCATGTCCCCCAGCTGCGTGCCACCATGTCCCCATGTCCCCTAACCCCTGTGTCATCACGTCCTCCAGCTGCGTGCCACCTTGTCCCTGTGTTCCCCAGCCCTGTGCCACCATGTCCCCATGTCCCCTAACCCCTGCATCATCGCGTCCCCCAGCCGCATGCCACCATGTCCCCTAGCCCCCACGCCATCACATCCCTTAGCCATGTCCCACTGCATCCATGTCCCCCAGCCCTGTGCCACCGCATTGCCATGTCCCCTGTCCCCATGCCACTGCGCCCATGTCCCCCAGCCCCATGCCACTGCATCCTCATGTCCTGTCATCCCTATGCCATCACGTCCCCCAGCTCCGTGCCACTACATCCCCATGTCCCCAGTCCCATGCCACCCTATCCCCATGCCACTACCTCCCTACGTCCACTGTCCCCATGCCACTGCTCCCCATGTCGCCCATCCCTGTGCCATCATGTCCCCCAGCCCCATGCCACCCCATCCCCATGTCCCTCAGTCCCATGCCACCACGTTTCCATGTCCCATCACCCCCATGCCATCACATCTGCTAGCCCCATGCCACCACATCCCCATGTCCCCTGTCCCCATGCCATTGCATCCCCATGTCCCAACGCCCCCAGCCCCCGTGCCACCCCATCCCCATGTCCCCTGTCCCTGTGTCACTGTATCCCCTGTCCCCATACCCCGCTGGCCCAGAGGGTGACGGCGTAGGTGGCCGCGTCCTTCCCCTCCAGCCGGTAGACGTGGCGCAGGTGCTGGTGGTACCGCTCGGCCGCCCCAGCCTCGTGGGCGAAGCTCCGGATGGTGGCCATGGCCTGGAAGGTCTCCACTGCCACCTTGCTGGCACCCGCCAGTGCCTCCTGCACGCGCCTTGACAGCCCCTAGGGACAGCGGTGTCACCTCAGGGCCAGCGGGCACAAAGTGGGGAGGACAAGGGGAGCAGGGAGGGGAGGGCGGGTGCGGGGAGGTGATGGCAGGTGCACCGAGGTGACAGTGGGCACATGAAGGGGACAGTGGGCACGTGAAGGGGAAAGGGGCAAGTGGAGGGGACACGAGGCATGGGGAAGGGACAGTAGGCACAGGGAGGTGACGGTGGATGCAGGGAGGGGTCACTGGCACTTGGAGGGGACGGTGGGCACTGAGAGGGGACAACGGGCACAGGGAGGTGACAAAGGACCCATGTCCTGTCCCTGCTCTGGTACCTGCTGGATCTTGCCAATGCCCCAGGGCAGCAGCAGGAGGATGGGCAGTGACAGGAGGGTGACAAAGGCCAGGTGGGGTGACAACCACGCCATGGTGACCAGGAGACAAATGCCCCGCGCCAGGTACCACAGCAAGAGGCTGAGCGCCTCGGACACCGCCGCATGGGTGGCCTCCACATCCCCTGTCACCCGCGCCGCCACCACCCTGGTCCCTGTCGCCCGCAGGGAGGTGACATCCCGCCGCAGGACGGCGGCAAAGACGTGACGTTGGAGATGTCCCAGCGCCCGGCTCAGCGTCCCCGTATAGGTGACATCGCAGGTGAATTCGGTGACGGCACTGCAGTGGTGGTACCGGGGTGGCTTAGCGTAGGGACACGTGTGCCACGCCCCCCCCCCCCGCAGTGTGACAACCCCGGTGTCACCGTCCTACCTGCTGAGCCCCAGCAGCACCATGGGCCAGGCGGCCGCCAGCTCGTCGTCGCTGGCCACCCAGTCGGTGACGCGCCCCGTGAAGTAGGGGACGGCCACCTCCCCTGCCGGGGGACAACGACATGATGTCAGGGTGACAGAGGACCCCTGGGTGTCACACCCCCCCCCCCCAGGGTGAGGGGGACCCCACGGCGTGACCTCGAGGTGCTGGTGCTGCCCCCCAAAGCTGGGTACTGCCCCCCCACAATACCTCACAGCATCACTCCCCCGGGTGCTGCCCCCCCCATTGGGTGCTGCCCCCCCAAAGCTCAGAGCACCCCCCCCGGGTGCTGCACCCCCCAATTGGGTGCTGCCCCCCCAAAGCTCAGAGCACCCCCCCAGGTGCTGCACCCCCCAATTGGGTGCTGCCCCCCCAAAGCTCAGAGCACCCCCCCGGGTGCTGCACCCCCCAATTGGGTGCTGCCCCCCCAAAGCTCAGAGCACCCCCCCCGGGTGCTGCACCCCCCAATTGGGTGCTGCCCCCCCAAAGCTCAGAGCACCCCCCCAGGTGCTGCACCCCCCAATTGGGTGCTGCCCCCCCAAAGCTCAGAGCACCCCCCCGGGTGCTGCACCCCCCAATTGGGTGCTGCCCCCCCAAAGCTCAGAGCACCCCCCCCGGGTGCTGCACCCCCCAATTGGGTGCTGCCCCCCCAAAGCTCAGAGCACCCCCTGGGTGTTGCCCCCCCCAATTGGGTGCTGCCCCCCCAAAGCTCAGAGCACCCCCCCCGGGTGCTGCACCCCCCAATTGGGTGCTGCCCCCCCAAAGCTCAGAGCACCCCCCCCGGGTGCTGCACCCCCCAATTGGGTGCTGCCCCCCCAAAGCTCAGAGCACCCCCTGGGTGTTGCCCCCCCCAATTGGGTGCTGCCCCCCCAAAGCTCAGAGCACCCCCCGGGTGCTGCCCCCCCCCCCATCCCGGTACCGAGGACCGAGGCCGCCATCAGCGCCGCCACCACCGCGCAGCGCCGGCGCTCGGGGCTCAGCAGGGCCAGGAGGCGGCGGGCGGGGGCCGCTCCCATCGTCCCGGTGTGCGCCGGTTCTGCTCCCGGTGTGCCCCGGTCCGGTCCCGCTCCTGCCCCGCTGTGCTCCCGGTCCCGCCGCCGGTGTTCCCGCTCCGGTTTGCTCCCGTTCCTGCTCCTGGGACCCTTCTCCCCGGCCCCGGTCTCCGTCCCGGTCCCGGTCCCGCTCCTTCCCGGCAGCCGCCGCCGTTTGTCGGAAAGCGAAACCCAGGGCGGGGGCGGGACCGCCGGCGGCCGCGCATGGTCCAGCGCCGGTCACCGGGTACCGGGGGCGGGGGGTACCGGGCATCGCAGGGGGGGCACCGGGAACCGCCCGGGGCGGGGGGGCACCGGGAACCGGCCGGGGCGGGGAGGGGCAGCGGGTACCGGGCAAGGCCGGAGCAGGGGGGAGGGGGTGGGTGGGCACCGGGCACCGGGAACGGTCGGGGGGGCCCCGGGGGTCCCCATCCCTCGTGTCCCTGCTCGGGGGGGTCCCTGGGGGTTGGGGGGAGCAGGGAGGGGCAAGAGCCGGGCGGGCGGCGCTGATTGGCCCCGAGGCGGCAGCGTCATCAGTTGCCGGGCAGATCGAGCTGGAGCAGTTTGGCGCGGGAAGGGATCGGGGGGGACGCAGAGGGCGGGAGGGGCGGGGCAGAGGGCGGGAGGGGCGGGGCAGAGGGCGGGAGGGGCGGGGCAGAGGGCGGGAGGGGCGGGGCATAGGGGCGGGGCGGGCAGGGAGAGGGTAGATGAGGCTGGCGATGGGCGGGGCCATGGGCGGGGCGACGGGCGGAGGGGGCGGGGCAGTGAAAGTGAAACCGAAAGGCGGCGCGGCGGGGTCGTGCTGGGAAGCACCGGGTGGGACTGGGGCTACTGGGGGGCTGTACGGGGAGCACTGGTGTTGACTGGTGAGTTCCCTAGGGTGCTGGGTGGGGTCCAGGGGAGCTGAGGGGGCTGGACTGGTATTGACTGGGTGAGCCCCAGGATGCCGGGCAGGGTCTTGGGGGTCTAGGCTGGGACTGGGGGGGCTGTACTGGGAGCACTGGTGCATGCTCTGGGGTGCTGGGTGCGGTCCAGGGGAGCTGAGTGGGCTGGACTGGGAGGACTGGTATTGACTGGGTGAGTCCCAGGGTGCTGGGCAGAGTCTTGGGAATCCAGGCTGGGACTGGGAGGGTAGACTGGGAGCACTGGTGTTGACTGGTTGAGTTCCCTAGGGTGCTGGGTGGGGTCCAGGGGAGCTGAGGGGGCTGGACTGGGAGCACTGGTGAGTTCTGTAGGGTGCTGGGCAGGGTTTTGGGGATCCAGGATGGGACTGGGGGGCTGGACTGGGAACACTGGTATTGACTGGTGAATTCCCTAGGGTGCTGAACGCAGCCGGGGGGAGCAGCACTGGGAGCACTGGTCAGCACCCTCAGCCATGGCGCTGCTCTCCATTGTCCGCCTGGCCTGCCTCCTGCTCCTGGTTGACCTGGTGGTGCTGGCGGCGCTGGCCCAGCTGGTCCCGGTGCTGGCCCCGGCACTGGCGTGGTTGGGCCTGGCAGCTGCCTGGCTGGAGGCTGGACTGCGGCTGCTGGCATTTATCGCGGCCGGGCGGCTGCTGGCGCCGGGGGGTCCCCGGGGAGCTGCCGTCGTGCTCAGCCTCACCCCCCCCACCTTCCTCACGCTCCGGAGCCTCCTGGTGCCGTATGGTGCCGCACCGGCGCTGCTGGCCACGGCTGCACCGGCTTGGTTGGCCTTGACCCATGGCGCAACCACCGCAGTGCTGCTGGCTTGGGCAGTGCCGGCACCCGGCGCGGCCATGGGCACCAAGTCACCGGTGGCTGTGGGGCGGCTGCTGGCGCTGGCGTGGGCCGAGTGGCCCGTCCTTGGCGCTGCCTTCCTCTTCCTGGTGTTGGCCGTGCTGGGTGAGTGATGGCAGATGTGAGGGTGTGTGGGGGGGTCCTGGCATTGCCACTGCCCCCCGCACTGAACACCCCCCCACACACCGGTGCCTGTCCAGGTGAGACTGCGGGGCCGTATTGCACTGGCAAAGCCCTGGATGCCATCCGGCAGGGGGACGGACCCACCACCTTCACCATCGGCCTGGTCCTCGCCACCGATTTGGGCAGGTGGGGGTCCCTGTGTCCCCCTCGTCCATCCGTCTGTTCCCCACGGCCGGGCTGACGGGGGGTCCCTGCGTCTGTCCCCCCCCCAGCTCACTGTTTGCCGGCTGCCGCGGGGGTCTCTTCACCTTGGCGCAAGCCCGGCTCAAATTGAGCACCTGCCACCGGCTCTTCTCCCACCTGATGCTCCAGGATCTGGCCTTCTTCCAGGGGACACCAGCAGGTAGGGGACTTCCCATCACCCCCCCCGCTTCCTCCACCCCAGGACCCCCAACCTCACCACTGACCCCTCACCATCCCCACAGCCGACCTGTCCGCCCGGTTGGCCAATGACGTGCCCTTGCTGTGTAACGCGGTGCCAAGCAGCGTCAACGTGGCGTTGCGGAGCTTGGTGACGGTGTTGGGGTTGGGTGGTTTCATGGTGGGGCTCTCGCCCCACCTGACGCTGTTGGCGCTGCTGGAGGTGCCCCTCATCATCACCATGCGCAAGGTCTACGATGCCCGGTACCAGGTGATGGTGGGGACAGGATGGGACAAGATGGAGACTAGGAGAATGGGATGGTGGAAGGGGCATCAGGGAGATGGCATGGCATGGTGGGATGAAGACTAGGGAGATGAGATGGTGGGAATGGGAATGGTGGGGACGGGATGGCAGGATGAGGACCAGGGAGATGCAATGGTGGGAACGGGACAGGACGGTGGGGACAGGATGGGACAGTGGGAACAGGATGGTGGGATGAGGACAGAGAGATGGGATGGGACAGTGGGGATGAGATGGGATGGTGAGTATGGGATGGTGGGATGGGGACTGGTGGGGTGGGATGGTTGGAACAGGATGGGATGGGGACAGGATGGGATGGGATGGTGGGATGAAGACAGGGAGATCGGATGGGAGGGGTTGGTGGGGATGGGATGGCTGGCTGGGGACCAGGGGAATGGGATGGTGGGAATGGGATGGTGGGGACAGGATAGAGACGGTGAGGAGGGGATGGGGACCAGAGGAATGGGATGGTGGGGATGAGAATGGTGGTGGTAGGATGGGACGGTGGGGATGGGGTGGCAGGATGGGGATGGTGGGGATGGGATAATGGGAGTGGGGGGGCAAGATGGTGGGATGAGGACAGGAAGACAGGATGGGATGGTGGGGATGGGATGGTTGGATGGGGACGAGGGGGTGGGATGGAGACACAGGATGGGACAGTGGGGATGGGATGGGGGCAGCGGGGACTGGAGGGGACAGTGGGGATGGGATGATGGGATGGGGACAGGATAGTGGGGATGGTGGGATGGGGTTGGCAGGGATGGGGACAGTGGTGTGGGGACCGTGGGGTGGGGGGCAGAGGTTTGGAGCTGGTTTGGATGGGATGGTGGAGATGGGCTGGCACAGCCAGGCTGGTGGGGTTGACCTGTTGCTGCCCCGCGGGCGCTGAATATGGCTGCCCCCACCCAGGTACTGCAGCAAGCCAAGCTGGATGCCACGGCCAACACAGCGGCGGTGGTGCAGGAGGCCATCTCCTCCATCGAGACGGTGCGGACCTTTGCCGGCGAGGAGGAGGAGGAGCGCCGCCACAGCCGGGCACTGGCCAAGATGCTGGAGTTGAAGGACCAGATAGATGTGGAGTGGGCACTCTTCACCCTTGTCTGGCGGGTGAGGCGGGCACAGGAGGGACCCTGGCATCTGGGCACACCCCTCCCCAGCCCCACCCGCTGACCCCCGTCCCTGCAGGCAGTGCAGCTGGCTGTGCAGGTGCTGGTGCTCTGGCATGGGCACTGGCAGCTCCGCGAGGGGACCATCACCACTGGCAGCCTTGTCACCTTCCTCCTCTACCAGGCTAAAGTCGGCCTCCACGTGCAGGTAAGACCACGCAATGTGTGTCCCCCCGCCCTGTGTCTGTCTGTCCCCATCCCCGGTGCCAGCAGCTCTGTCCTGTGCAGACGCTGGTCTTTGGCCATGGTGACTTGCTGAGCAAAGCGGCAGCCGGCCGCAAGGTCTTTGAGTACCTGGACCGGGAACCCACTGGGGACACCGGGGGCACGTGGGCACCTGCCACGCTGCGGGGCCACGTCACCTTCCAGCACGTCTCCTTTGCCTACCCCATGTGCGCTGAGCACCTCGTCCTGCAGGTAGAGCCGGGAGGGGGGGTGGCAGCGCAGGGGTGGCCAAGGAGGGGACAGGGCTGTCCCTGAGCACCCACCACCACTGCTGCATCCCACCCCTGCCCCCTCCCCCCCCCCCCCCCCCAGGATGTCTCCTTTGAGCTGCACCCTGGCGAGGTGACGGCGTTGGCAGGACTCAATGGCAGCGGGAAAAGCACCTGTGCGGGGCTGCTGGTGCGATTCTACGAGCCTGGGGCTGGGGAGGTGCTGCTGGATGGGGTGCCGCTGCGGGACTATGAGCACCACTACCTGCACCGCCAGGTGAGGGCAGCAGTGGGCAGGCAGGCGGGCAGCACAACTGCACCAAGCGGTGCCCGGTCTCAGCCTGCGCCTGGGGGCAGGTGGCGTTGGTGGGGCAGGAGCCCGTGCTTTTCTCTGGTACCATCCGAGACAACATCATCTTCGGGCTGAAGGACTGCGGGGAGAAAGAAGTGAGGGCAGCTGCTGCCGCTGCTGGCGCCCTGGGCTTCATCTCAGCACTGGACCAGGGCTTCGACACCGGTGAGTGCTGGGGGATTGGGGGGGGGACCTAGGCACCTAGGTCCCGCTCATCCCCCTGGCCTTTCGTCCCACAGATGTCGGGGAGAAAGGGGGGCAGCTCTCAGCAGGGGAGAAGCAGCGCATTGCCATTGCCCGGGCCCTGGTGCGGCGACCCACCGTCCTCATCCTCGATGAAGCCACCAGTGCGCTGGATGGGGAGGGCGAGGTGGCGGTGAGCGGAGGGAGACGCTGGGGTGGGGGTGTCCCGCCTCCACGGCAGATGCTGATGGGTGCTGGCATCTCCTGCAGCTGCAGCAGTGGGTGCGGAGTAGTGGGGCCCGGACGGTGCTGCTCATTACCCACTGCCCACGGATGCTGGAGGCGGCTGACCGTGTCGTGGTGCTGGAACGTGGCACCGTGGTCGAAATGGGGACGCCCGCCGAGCTGCGGAGCTGCCGTGGGCCCTACAGCCGCCTGCTGCAGCGCTCTCCAGGCACGGGGCAGCCAGAGAACCCGGGGGTGGGCTACGGGGAGTGACGGCCGGCTCCTGCCCCGGCAGTTGGGCAGGAGGAGGGGGCTGCTCCTATCGGGACGGACTCTTGTACAAAATAAAGCAGAACTGGTTTGGAGAGGAGCCGGCTGGGTTGCGGGAGCTGGGGAGAGCCGCCTGGCGTGGCTGCAGGGTCTCGCCCTCTGGTTGTCACTGCTGCCATGGGAAGCAGGCGGTGCTTGCCTCGGTGTGATATAATTAATCTGCCAGCCTCCCCCGCGTGATATTGCAGCCACTGTCCTTTATACCCGAGAGGCTCCACTCGCTCCATTCCGGTGCATCGTTCATGTTGATGAATGACCTGTGCGATGGCTGCAGTGGTGAGGTCCACCCCTCCATCGTGGGCCCACCCGTACATTGTGTCTCTCCCCTGGTGTTACATGGGCCCATTGAGCTGTGAACACCTCACAACAACAGGCCCAGTCCAGGTCTACCTGAACCAACAATTTTTGCCGCCTGGTCTACCTGCTCCGTGCGTTGATGTTCTCCAGGGGCATGGCTCTTGGACATCGACACGATGGACCTTTACACCCAGGGGCTCTACCCAGGCAGCAAGGTCCTGCTGCCATAACCCAGCAGCCCAGAGGGGCTACCTCTGTGACCATTGCTGTAGCCACCCCTACGGGGCATTGGCCACCCTCAAGGAGTCAGTCCAGAGGCAGAGCACTGGCCACATTTCTCAGGCAGCAATCTCTAGGGCCAGCTGGGTGGCTTGGACTTGGGCAGCTTCCTTGAAGGACAAAAGATGGAGAGAGACTTTGTACCAAGGCCTGTAGTGACAGGACAAGGGCCATGGTTGGAAACGGCAAGAGGGGAGATCGAGATTGGACGTAAGAAATGTTTTACGATGAGGATGGTGAGAGGCTGGAACAGGTTGCCCGGAGAAGGTGTGGATGCTCCATCATTGGAAGTGTTCGAGGAGAGATCAGATGAGAGGAAACCGCTTCAAGTTGCGCCAGGGGACTTGCTGTGTCTCCTGTCACACTGCTGTGTGATACATCTCCTTATCTACAGCGGCCCACTGGTGCCCCTTTGGATCCTTGAAGCATCTTCACTTCCTTGAAGCATCCTACTTTCAACTCAATGCCAAGGATACACAGAGCCTCTGGACTGGTCACTTCTCCCACTTGTTTCCCATTGGGCTCCCCTCAGCTCCCACCGTGGCAATTGGGATCCCCCCGTCACTCTGGAAATCCAGATGTGTCCTGTCCCCTTGTACCCCGATGCCATTAGGGGTCACTGTGCACCAGTGTCCAGCAGGGCCTGATACTTCCATGGGTCTGATGTGCCAGGCCATCGCATCCGTTTGTCCCTTTCTTCTGCCCAGCCGGAGGCAGGACCCCTAGTCCTGATCAGAGCATTCGTTACCCGACTGCTGCAATTGCAAAGCAGAAGCCTTTTCACCCCGAGAGGAGACCCTGCCTCTCTTGTCCAGGCTACGCTGCAAGGACTAGTCACAGGTACGATCCTACTACAGTCTGACACGCTCTTTCCGTGGTGCTGGGCGTGAGGTTCGACCCCACGTGGACATCTGTCCACTGGATCAGGATGAGAAGGAGGAGCCGTG
Organism: Mycteria americana; assembly: GCF_035582795.1. NCBI lineage: Eukaryota > Metazoa > Chordata > Aves > Ciconiiformes > Ciconiidae > Mycteria > Mycteria americana. The sequence goes on from NW_027445664.1 coordinate 84,360, forward strand.
TCCTCAGCCCATCTACTGTGCCTGGGGAATTGCTTGACGGCCACCGGAGCAGGAATCTTCCTGCATGGTCCCTTTTTAGCCGCTGTTCTTGCCCACAATTCTTGCACGTGGGCTTGCAGCACCGGGGTGGGTGCACCAGCACACTGCCACGTGTCCCCTCCATGGGCACACAGAGAGCCCTACGAGGTGGCATTTGCCCATGGTCCCCATTCCGCTGAGCAGGCTCCTGGTAGCTGAGATGCTGGCCTGTAGGCGCAAGGAGGGAGATTCTCCACCTTCTCTTCCAGCGGCCGGACCTTGGGGAACAGTCTGGCCACAGCTGAGACAAAGACCCATGGTGGCAAGGGGGAACAGAAGTTCTCCTTGAATCGCTGGCGCTGGCACACCAGTCCACGGACAGCTGGTGCCTCCGTGTCTGCCCAATCCGCCACGGCTGGGTTTCTGGCGCACGTCGGTGTGCTCCGTACAAACATCTGCCATAGAGACCGTGTGTGCTGGATGCCATCCCGATCTTTGGGGGCACGATTATTGTCCGGGTCACTGTAGACCACCACGAATGCCCTCAGATACTGGATATCCTCCTCTCTGGTAGACCACTTACCTCACTGCGTTACAGGATCTTCCTTGAGAGGATACTTTGTCTTTGCACTCATGAAGAGCCACCTCCAGAGGTGGCAGGTGGCTGCCCATCTTCTGACCCATCAATCCCACAGTCCCTAGCAATGCATCCCACTGCTGGGCTTCCCACCTTCTAGTTCCAGCCTGTGCGCTCCACCATCTCAGCCACAAATCCTAAACACCGCACCATGCTGGGCTGCTAGGAAGAAAATCAACTCTATCCAGCCAAAACCAGTCCAGCCCTCGACCCGAGGCTGCGAGAGCAGCCCAGGCACAGGGAGAGGAGGCACAGCCCGCCGGAGGGTGGGGACCAGCATTTATTGTCTGCGCCCCGAAATGTACACACAGAGAAGAAATCAGTTACAACCTCAAAATTAAAAAAAAAGAAGAGTAATAATGGCAGCGCCCAATTTTAAAAGCATCAGAAAAGAGGAATTTCACCCAGCCAGAGGAGCCACCAGCGTAGCCGGGGGTAGGCAGGCGCAGCGTGACAAGCTCTCTCTGCAGGCAGCTCCCAGCCTCCTCCGGCACCCCTCTGCGTCCAGCCGGAGAGAGGGCAGGGGCCGCATCCAGCCACGTGCCGGCCCCTCGTCAAGCGGTTAGGCGGTGAGCAGCCCCTCCTGGGCCCCCAGGCCCTGCATTCCTTCCACAGCCTTCTTACTCGCCGGCCCCAATGCTCTACCCGATCTGTACTTCCAGAAGGCGAATCCAGCGATGATGGCGATGACGGCCAGGACAGCAACAGCCACCGCCAGCACGATGATGAGCAGGTTGGACTCCGGCTCTGAGCAGGGAGAGCAGGGCCGTGAGGCGGGGAAGGGGAACCACCCCAGCCCACCGCTCCACGTGCCCAAGGCCACCGGGCTCACCCCACGCAAAGAGGATGGGCTCGGGCAGGCTGGCGTGCTCCACACGGCACCGGTACATGTCCTTCTCCTCTGGGCGAGCCTCGATGGAGGCCCAGGTGTAGTAGGTGCCGTTGCTGTTGGGTGCGACGCTGCCCCACTCGGTGTCCTGGTCCCTGACCTCGCCATCCTTCAGCCAGCTGACGGTGATGCGACGTGGGTAGAAGCCGTAGGCGCGGCAGTACAAGGTCAGGATCCCGTGGGCCTCCTTCCCCAACACTCAGACCGTGGGGGGCTCTGGGGAGGGGGTGGTGGTGAGGGCCGGCACACACACCCGCGCCGGCCGGTCCCCAGGGTCCCCGACACACTCTTACCCTTCCTCTCCAGCACGGCCTGCCCATAGCTCACGTATTTCCTCAGCCACTCGATGCAGGTGTTCTCCAGCTAATGCTTCAGACTCTCAGCAACAGTCCCGGCCTCCACCCACTTCCTCTCGGTGATTTGTGCTGCCGCGTCCGCCGCAGTGAACGTCATCGTGTCCATGTCGAAGGCGATGAAGTCCCTCCCGTCGTAGGCGTCCTGCCGATACCCCCTGGTGCTACCGTCCTCCAGGAGGTCACAGCCGTACATGCGCTGCACCGTGTGCGCCCCTGAAACACGACCAGGGAGACGCGGCTGAGGGGCTGCTGCAGCCCTGGGCCTTCAGTGGGGCACAGATCCCATGGCAGCGCCCCCCACTCCAGCCCCATGTGAGGGATGGGGGGATCGGGCACCGGCTCGAGGGCTGCCCCCCGTCCAGCACCCGGGGTGTCATGTCAAGCCATGATGCAGACTCCCCCCACACGCAGGGCGTGGCTGGGCTGGCACCCAGCCCCACGGCACCCTGGGACAGCGAGGGGCTGAATGCTGGCTCGGACGACAAGGAGATGGGATGGGGTGGGGGGAGCCCCTCTGGCTCTGGGATGGGGGGCTTGAGCACCATGGGGAGGGCAAGGGGCTGGGACATGTGGGTGAGAGCCCCTCTGGTTCTGGGGGTCTCGACTGCCATGGTGACGGTGAGGGGCTGGGACAGGGCAGCCAGTCCTGGGGTGGGGTCCTGGGCACTGGGGGGGTGGGGATGCGCTGGGCCAGGGTGGCCAGAAGCCCCCCCTGCCTCTGGGACACAGGATCCCAAGCACCGTGGGGCTGGGACAGGGCAGCCAGGACCCCCTTGGGCTGGGGGACAGGGTGGCTGGGAGCCCTCATGCCCAGTGTCCCTTGTGCCCAGCCTTGCTTGTTCCCAGTGTCCCTCGTGCTCGGTATCACTCCTGTCCAGCACTGCCTGTGCCCGGTGTCCCTCGCACCCGGTGTCCCTCATGCCCAGCATCACTTAGACCTGGCGCCACTTGCACCCAGTGCCCCTCGTGCCCAGCAGCGCTCGTGCCTGGCGCCCCTTGTGCCCGGTGCCCCTCGTGCCTGGCATCGCTTGTGCCCGGTGTCCCTCGCACCCGGTGTCCCTCATGCCCAGCATCACTTAGACCTGGCGCCACTTGCACCCAGTGCCCCTCGTGCCCAGCAGCGCTCGTGCCTGGCGCCCCTTGTGCCCGGTGCCCCTCGTGCCTGGCATCGCTTGTGCCCGGTGTCCCTCGTGCCCGGCATCGCTCCCGCCTGGCAGCTCTCGTGCCTGGCAGTGCTCCTGCCCAGCACCTCCCGTGCCCGGTTGTCCTGGTTTCGGCTGGGATGGAGTTAATTTTCTTCCTCATAGCTGGCATCCTGCTGTGGTTTGGATTTCATTGTGCATCACTGCTTTTGTATATTCTTTTAGCATTATTATTATTATTATTATAATACTTTTCCCTTCCTTTTCTGTCCTGTTAAACTGTCTTTACCTCCAGCCATGAATTTTGCGCTTTTCCCCTATTCTCTCCCCTGTCCCACTAGTTGGGGCGAGTCACCAACAGCTGTGGGGGTTAGCTGCCTGCCGGCTGAACCCACAACATCCCCACATGTTCCCACCACGTCCCCAGCTGTGGGGGATATGTGGGGATGTTGTGGTTTAACATGCCAGGACCCCGGCATGTCCCCTTGGTCCCCATGTCCCCTGGGTCCCCACACCCGGGCGGGTCCCCACTGACGATGCCACCCACCACAGGTGGAGCAGGAGATCTTCGGAGCCAGCGGGGCCGCCGTGCGGTGCTGCTGGTGACGGGGCAGGTGGCCCTGGCCACGTGGGCGCAGCGGGTGGCCGTGCTGGAGCGGGGACGACTGCACGAGCTGGGGTCCCCTGGGGAGATCTGCGCCCCGGCAGACACTGCTGTTGTCTCACAAACGGAGTTCATTACCCGGAGTGCAACACCCGATACGCACACAGAGCCGAGATACCAGTTTATGTCAAGTTTTGCGCCAGCCCGGGTGCTGGGTGGGAGCTCCACAAAGCTAGCACACCGCTCGTTCATGCAGGTACAAGGTTTATACAGTCTAGTTATACGTATGCATAAGTAATTACACAAAGCAGCTTTCTATCGGTCTACATTTTCTCGTCTTATTCTTAAAGCTACAGTACTACTTTAATATTCTGCGCACGCCCAAAGGTGAGGGGTCTCTGCTTGGGCCAGGGTCTTCAGCTCAAGGGGTGGGACTTTTAGTATGAGGATAGTTCACGTGAGGGGGCTTCTTATCACACTTCTGCTAGTAGCTTCAGATTGTTCCCAAAACATCTTAATTCGCTTACCTATTGCTCCAGGATGTGTTTCACTTCCCAAGGACAATAATTTTGATTAGACGGTCCACGTTCCGGTCAGAATCCCCCCTATCAACTTTCCCTAAGTCCTGGCCTTCCACCAGATCCTGATTGACTACAATTCCCCTCTTTGAGACTACCTAAGAACAGTCCTTAGATAAGTCTCACTTTCTCCTCAGAGTGCTTAGCTAATGCTAAGCAGCACTTGCAGGTGCATTGTAGTAACACACCTAGACATGCAAAGATATGATAATAATGTTATTGTTCCTAATATTATAAGAAAATACAACAATAATTCCCTTTCAACACAACCTATATGGGCTATGGATTCTATCTCAGTCCAAGTGCAGTTCATTTAATTCCGAGTCAGCTTCAATTTCAACGGTGCTGTTTCTCTCGATGTCCGCTCTTCCGGAGGGGAGGTTTTCACCCGTGTGTAGTGAATCCCAGAATCTATTCCTTCTACTTTGATAGCTGTGGGAGTAATTAGCAATACCAAATATGGTCCCTTCCAACGTTCTTTCAAAGGTTCGTCTTTCCAGGTTCGGACGTAGACTTGGTCTCCCTGTTGAAAGGAATGTACTGGAGCGTCTAGTGGAACGGGGGTTCTCTCATTCAGGTACCTGTGAAGGGAAGACAAAGTACGCCCCAACGACAGCAGGTATTCAGTCAGTATTTGGTCTCCACTGACATGCGTTTGATCACTCCTGCCTGTTAATTTATTCGCAGGATACAGTTTACCATACCGAATTTCAAAAGGACTAACCCCTTCCCTAACTCTAGGGGTAATCCTGATTCTTAGCAATGCTATAGGTAGACCTTCTATCCATTTCATTTGGCTTTCCTGGCATAATTTTGAAATTTGTCCCTTTAAAGTTTGATTCATCCGCTCTACTTTCCCTCCGGACTGCGGTCTCCAAGCGGTCTGGAAATTCCAATCAAACTGTAAAAACTTAGCAACCTCTTGTACAATTTTAGCAATAAAACGGGGCCCATTATGTGAGGCCATTCCTTCAGGGATGCCGAATCTAGGGATTCTTTCTTTCAACAGTACTCTGACTACCTCTCTAGCTTTGTTGGTTCGGCATGGGAAAGCTTCTGGCCGTCCCGAAAAGGTACCTACCAATATCAATAAGTATTTAATTTGATTACACCTAGGTAACTCAGAGAAATCTGTTTGCCAGTACTCCCCTGGAGTTTGTCCCCCTTTCACCGGTCCCGGAGGAGGTCTCCTCTGTATCTTTGGGTTGTTCTTGGAACATATCGAGCACTGCTTTACAATAGCATGAGCTAATTTTTGCATCCTTGGTCCTATGGCATATCGTCTGATGTCTGCGTTTACTGCATCTGCTCCCATATGGGTTTCTTGATGAGTCCTCTTTATTAATTCCCTCAGTCGTGGGGCAGTGACTATTATTTCTCCAGTATCACTTGTCCGCCATCCATCCTGGGTTTTGGCACAGTGTAGAAGTTTTGCTAATTGATTGTCCTTTTCTGAACATGTTGGGGGCTCCAGTAAAATTCTTCCAGTCGGAATTAAAGCCCCCACCTTAGAATCTGTCAAAGCTGGCCTTTGTGCTGTCTCGTCAGCTTTTCGATTTCCACTAATGATATCTGTTTGTCCTTTCTCATGGGCTTTACAGTGTATTACAGACGCCTCCTTTGGCTCGAGAACGGCCTGTAATACCTCTAAAATTGCCTTTCCATGTTGAATTGGAGTTCCTTGGGAAGGTAACAGTCCTCTTTCTTTCCATACGGCTCCACGGGCATGTCCCACTCCAAAGGCGTATTTTGAGTCCGAATACATGTTTACTCTCCTATTTTCAGACAATTCCAGCGCTCTGTTTCCGGCAACCATCTCCGCCTTCTGTGCTGATGTATTAACAGGTCTTTTGCCCTGTGAAACTTCAAAACCTGGGTATTCCACAGTGGCTTTGCCCAATCTGAGCTTTCTTTTGTGATACTCTGTATCCAGCAAGTCCCAAGAAGTTTAACAGATTGATGGTGGCTCTTTTGCATTCTTGTTCCGAGGCAGTCCCTATGAGTATATCATCTACATACTGTAGTAAAGTAAGAGAAGGATGCTCACCTTGCCAGTCTTCCAGTTCTTTAGCTAGTACGTTACCGAACGAGGTAGGGCTATTCTTACATCCCTGGGGTAGCACGGTCCAGCAGAGTTGGACTTTTCTTCCGGTGGCTGGACTTTCCCCTTCGAACGCAAACAATTCCTGACTTTCCTCTTCCCGAGGTATACAAAAGAAAGCATCCTTCAAACCCAGTACTGTAAAATAAACATTATTCTCAGGTATTGATGATAACAGAGTGTATGGATTTGGAACTACTACCAGATGCACATCAGCTGTAATCCAGTTAATTTCTCTGAAATCCTCTACCAACCGATACTCCTGTCTTTGGGGCTTCCTGACCGGCAAAATTGGAGTATTATATTCAGACTGGCATTCTCTTAATAGTCCACACTGAATAAAGGCATTTATCAATGGTTCCAAACCTATTCTAGCTTCCAACTTAATAGGATCTTGTCTTTTTCTTACCGGTTGTGCTCTGGGTTTCAATTCAAGTTTTACCGGTACAGCATTTTTTGCTCTTCCCGGTCTCTTGGTTGCCCATACTGTAGGTATGACAGCGTCCAGGATTTCCTCTGGGATGTTGATATTCTCCTGTTGCTTTGCAGTCAATAAAGAAAATTGTGCTTTCCAGGCAGTTTCCTTTGGTAGATGTAACTGACTGCATGTAACATGACTTGCAACGGGGATAGACCCAGGGTTGCTACCCTGGCTCCTACCTCTGCCTCTGTCATTTTGTGGAGCTACCACCTAGCATCCGGTCTTGCACAAAACCAGAAATAAATCGGTATCTCGGCTCCGTGCACGTATTGGGTGTTGCACACCGGGTAACGAACTCCGTTTGTGAGACAACAATAGCAGACATACCTTCTCAGCACCCGTCTGCGTGGCCTCAGAGTCGGAGACCTTCTCAAGGCCTGTCTGCGTGGCCTCAGAGCAGGTGACTACCTTCTCAGTGCCCCTTTGCAAGGTCTCAGAGCAGGAGACATGCCTGGACTGCTGGGATGGAGGGCCATCAGCTCTTCAGGAGGGGTAGGCAGGGCAGGTGAGGTGGAGGAGTTGCACTGCATAGAAGAGAGAGGTTTGGCCGCACAGCCCTTATAGCTGGGGATGACGTGGTCGAGAGCCTCTGGGTGAGGCTTATCATAGAATCGGAGAATGCTTTGGATTGGAAGGGACCATCTAGTCCAAGGCCCCTGCAAGAGCAGGGACATCTTCAACTAGATCAGGTTGCTCAGAGCCCCATCCAATGTGACCTTGAATGTTTCCAGGCATGGGGCCTCCACTACCTCTCTGGGCAACCTGTTCCATGGCCTCACCACCCTCATTGTAAAAAATTTCTTTCTTAAATCCAGTCAAATCTGCCCGCCCTTAGTTTAAAACCATTGCTGCTTGTCCTGTCACAACAGGCCCTGCTAAAATGTCTGTCCCCGTCTTTCCTATAGGCCCCCTTGAAGTACTGGAAGGCTGCTAGAAGGTCTCCCCACAGCCTTCTCTTCTCCAGGCTGAACAACCCCAACTCTGTCAGTCTGTCCTCGTAGGAGAGGTGCTCCATCCCTCGCATCATTTTCATGGCCCTCCTCTGGACCCGCTCCAACACCTCCATGTCCTTCTTGTCCTGAGGGCTCCAGAACTGGATGCAGTACTCCAGGTGGGGTCTCACCAGAGCAGAGTAGAGGGGCAGAATCCCCTCCCTCGACCTGCTGGCCACGCTTCTTTGGATGCAGCCCAGGATACAGTTGGCCTTCTGGGCTGCGAGCGCACGTTCCTGGCTCATGTCCAGCTTTTCGTCCATCAGTACCCCCAAGTCCTTTTCCGCAGGGCTGCTCTCAATCACATCATCCCCCAGCCTGTATTGAAAGCAAGGAATGTCCCGACCCAGGTGTAGGACCCTGCACTTGGCCTTGTGGAACCTCATGAAGTTCACACAGGCCCACTTCTCCAGCTTGTCCAGGTGCCTCTGGATGACATCCCATCCTTCTGGCGTGTCAGCTGCACCACTCAGAAGCATTAGGGAGATGGAAGGCAAAGCAGAGGGCACAGTGGGTGTCCGCTGCCCATCACCCAGCCAGGGTGACAGCACCGATGAGTTATTCCACGGGCAATTAGGAGAGACCTCTGGATCGGTCGCCCTTGGCCTTACGGAGACTTCAACGTCCCAGGCATCAGCTGGGAATGCCATACTGCTGGGACAAGCAGGTCTGGGAAATGCCTGGAGTCTGTGGAAGAGGACTTCTTGTCACAAGCACTCAGTGACCCAACTAGGAGAGATGTCCCTCGAGACTTGTTCTGTGTGAAGGGAGAAGGCCTTGTTGGAGACGTCAGGGTCGGTGGCTGTCTTGGCCACAGGGATCATGAAACGGTTGAGTTTACGGGCGTGCTGGTCAGCAGCAGGCTCAACAGGAGTCAGCAGTGTGTCCTGGCAGCCAGGAGGGCAAACTGCATCCTGGGGTGTCCCCATCCCTGGTCCTGGTGCATCAAACATGGCATCATCAGCTGGTCAAGAGAGGGCATTGTCCCACTGGATTCAGCATCAGCGCAGCTGCTCCTGCAGCACTGTGTGCACTGCCAGGCCCCACCATTTGAAAAGGACCTGAAGGGCCCTGAACTCCTCCAGAGGAGGGCAACCAAGCTGGTGCCAGGGCTGGAAGGCATGTCCTCTGAGCAGCAGCTGAGGACTTTGGGCTTGCCTAGTTTGGAGAGGAGGAGGCTGAGGGGCCACCTGAGGAGGGGATGCAGACAGGGAGGTGCTGATCTCTTCTCCCTGGGATCCCAGGGACAGGATGCCTGGGAATGGTTCAGAGCTGCACCAGGGGAGGTTCAGACTGGACATGAGGAAGCAGTTCTTTACCAAGAGGCTTCCTGGAGAGGCGGTTGATGCCCCCAGCCTGGCAGGGTTTGAGAGACATTTGGACAAGGCCCTTAATACAATTGTGGGCAGCCCTGAAGCAGTCAGGCAGCTGGATGAGATGATCACTGGAGGCCCCTGCCAAGTAGTCTCTTCTCATTTCTCAGCACTCACCTACATGGCCTAAGAGCAGGAGAGCTTCTCAGTGCCCATTTGCATGGTGCCAGTGCAAGAGACCTCATTGACTGTGTTGCACCAGAGGAAGAGACTTTCTCAGGGCCCATCTGCATGGCCTCAGAGAACAAGAGCTTCTTATCAGTGCACGTCTCCTTGGCACCAGAGCAGGAGACCTCCTCAGTGTCCATGTGCATGGCCTGAGAGCACAAGAGCTTCTTCTCAGCACCCAGCTGCATGGCCTCAGAATAGGAGAGCTTCTCAGTGCCCATTTGCATGGTGCCAGTGCAAGAGACCTCAGTGACTATGTTGCACCAGAGGAGGAGACTTTCTAAGGGCCCATCTGCATGGCCTCAGAGAACAAGAGCTTCTTCTCAGGGACTGGATCACCTCAGAGCAGGAGACCTTCTCAGTGTCCATCTGCATGGCCTCAGAGCACAAGAGCTTCTTCTCAGTGCCCATTTGTGTGGTGCCAGTCCAGAGACCTCAGCGACCACCGGTGTTGCACCAGAACAGGAAGCCTTCTTCTCAGTGCACAGCTCTGTGGCCTCACAGCACAAGACCATCTGGCCAGCACCTCTCTGCGTGGCCTCAGAGGAGGAGACCATCTCAGCACCCTTCTGGGTGGCTGTGGTGGGTTGAACTTTGCTGGCCACCAGGTGCCCACCCAGCTGCTCTATCATCACTCTACCTCCCTCCACTGGCAAAAAAGACTCCACTCAGGGAAATTAATGTACTTTATTGCCAATCAAATCACAGCAGGGTAACAAGAAATGAAACCAAACCTTAAAAGCCCTTGCCCCCACCCCTCCCTTCTTCCTGGGCTCACTTTCACACCCAATTTCTCTACCTCCTCCCCCCCAGCGGCACAGGGGGAGGGGAATGGGGGTTGCAGTCAGTCCATCACATGTTGTCTCCACTCCTCCTCCTTCCTCCTCCTCACACTCTTCCTCTGCTCCAGCATGGGGTCCTCTGCAAAATTGTCCACCATGGGTCCTTCAGGGTGCACCCACCTCCTCCGGCAGGAGGTCCTCCAGGGGCTGCAGGTGGGTATCATCTGCTCCACCCATGGCTCTCCATGGGCTGCCAGGTGGAGAGCACAAGAGCTTCTTCTCAGTGCCATGGTTGGCACTGAGTTGGCACATGGTTGGCACTTGGTTGGCACTTGGAGAGCCATGGCCTGGTGCCATGGCTCTCCAAGACAGCCTGCCTCACCATGGTCTTCAGCACAGGCTGCAGGGGAATCTCTGCTCTGGCACCTGGAGCACCTCCTGGCCTCCTTCTCCACTGGCCTTGGTGTCTGCAGAGTTGCCTCTCTCTTGGTGTCTGCAGAGTTGCCTCTCTCTTGGTGTCTGCAGAGTTGCCTCTCTCTTGGTGTCTGCAGAGTTGCCTCTCTCTTGGTGTCTGCAGAGTTGCCTCTCTCTTGGTGTCTGCAGAGTTGCCTCTCTCTTGGTGTCTGCAGAGTTGCCTCTCTCTTGGTGTCTGCAGAGTTGCCTCTCTCTTGGTGTCTCTCTCCCAGCCACTGTTGCACAGCAGTTTTTTTCCTCCCCTTCTTAAATATGTGATCCCAGAGGCGCTACCACCATCACTGATGGGCTCAGCTTTGGCCAGTTGGCTAATGTCAACCCCGCTCCTCCCCCGCTACCAAACCCTTGGTTCCCATCAGAGCTTGGGGCTTGCTGCAGAGATATGGCCGGTTCTGTGAGCAGCTTGAACTCCTGAGGTCACGGTCATTAAGGAACAGACAAGGTTCTTGGCCCCGCACCTGGATCCTGCAACAAGAAGGAAAGACACCACTGGTAACATCAGGTTAGCGGTTGTCTCCTGGTGCTTGAGGAGACAAGGGCTGCCTGCAAGGGACAGTCCCAGCAAGACATGGCCCACCAGGCCCCTGCCCATCCCACTGCAGGACGGTCACCCCACGGCACCGGGTCGCGATGGGACTCACGTGTCATTGAAGCTGCTGCCGTCCACCCACTCCAAGTGCTCGCCTTGTCTCCGCAGCCCAAGCCAGTAATCAATGTTGCCCTTGACACGCAAGAGAAACTCCTGGGGAGGAAAGAGAGAAGCCAACAGTCAGGAGCTGCTGCCAGCCCCACGCTGGTCCCTGCTGGCCTCGCAGGCAGCCCCAGCCCCGCACCGCTGCCACCGGCCAGGGGATGGCAGCAGCTCCCACCCAACAGTGTTGCTCTGCTCTGCCAGAGCTCTGCTCAGGGCCCAGCTGAGCACCACGGGTGGGCAGACATAGCCTGGGCTCCCCGCTGCACCCCACACCTCCCTCCAAGGCCCCAGGGCAGAGCTGCATCTCTGTCCCTACAGGCACCTCTTGCCTGCCCAGCACCAACCCCAGCTACTGCCCCCAACCCAGACTCCCCCCCTTTCACCCCCACGCAGCCACAACAGCCCCTCACTCACCATTTCCCAGTCCCTCTTGAGCACAGCCAGTGAGGACCCACGCAAGGAGCACTGCTTGCGGCTCCACTCCCAGCTCCCCTCCTCCTTTGAGAGGTAGTAGCAGACATTGCGGTACCCAACCCAGTCGTCGGGACACGGCAGCACCTGAGCCACAGGCAGACCTGCATTCTCTTCACACCTTCCTGCTGGAAAGGGAAGGGGAGAAGGTCAGAGGATTCCGCTCCACAGGGACCAGGGGACACAGCTCCATAGCGCAGGGAAGGAAACAGTCCCAGGCTCCCCCCACAGGGATCCTCAATTTGCTGCCAGGGACCTACAGGGAGCAGACACCCCAGGGCTTAACAGCCTGCCCCACAGCACGGCTGGGGGTGTCCCTGCTCCTCCCCAGGACCCCTGGCACAGGGCAGGAGCACAGCCAGCCTGAGGGCCTGGCCCCACCATGCTCCCCCCACCAGCCTGGGCCTCATGCACCCACACTTGCCCCAGCCTGGAGGGGAAGGGGCCGCATCTGCAAGGGCAGCTGCTCCTCCCTTACCTGATACTACAGCAAGAGCCACAGCCAAAGCCAGCACCAGAACCACGAGCACAGCCAGCACCAGGGCCCATGCTGGATGGAGTGCACAGCACTGGCCTGGAGAAGGAAAAAGCCACTCACAGTGAGGATGGCACTGTCCCAGAGCAGGCACAGCCTTGGCATCCCTGCCACCCCCCACACAAGCTCCCTGGGGAACACAGGAGGGACCCCCCAAGGGACAGCCTGCAGCAGGAGAGCTGCCGACAGATGGAGATGGGGTGGGGGGCTGCTACAGACCACCCAATGAGGACCAAGCAGAAGACAAGCCCTTTCCAGACAGCTGGAAGAAGCCTCACACTTGCCAGCCCCAGTCCTCGTGGGGTGACACCGCCACAGGGACAGTGTTCCCTCCCTACAGGCCACAGGGCTGGCTCTGCACTCACCCAGAACTCTGCGTGTCCTTACGGCTTTATCCCCAGGCACCCCTGGACCCAGGGGCTCCTGCATGTTCCCATCGTCATTGCAGAATCCGTTCTCCTCCCCTTGTCCCACGGGAAACAGAGACGTGGAATCATTTTGCCTGTGATAAGCAAGGGCTTGCGCCCAAGGCATTGCAACAGCTGGCAAAGCCTTTTTTAAGCCAGGCTTCGATCCAGTTTTACCACAGCAGCTGGTACCATCGTGTTGGGAGACTGCGGAGAACATGATGAGAACGCAGCACACCGGGACGTTTAGTTCCGTTACCAGGATGCAGCCACACTTGGCTTCCGCAGATCAGCTGTGGCCCTGCGGCGACACCCACGCTCAGGAAGGTGATGGCAGCACAGCCCCGCCCTGTCCGTGCTGCCCCTGTAAGGCTGCAGCCTGTCCCCAGCACCCAGCCAGCACCCTGGGAGACAAACACAACGTCAGTGAGCTCAGGCACCAGCCCGCAGCCCCCAGCAGAGCCAGCACCCTCCCCACCACCCTGCACACACCCTTCTCAGACAGGCTGCAAGGCACTCGCTGCCTGGGAGCATCCCCCTAACCACCTCTGCGGACACAGGAAGGAAGTGCCAGTAGCCACAGAGGAAGGCAGGAACTGGGTGTGCCTGGCAGGACAAGGCACCCCAGAGGCCCCCAGACACCCAGACTAGAAGCTCAGCATATCCTTAACAGGCCCAGACATGTCAAGGATACTGAGTCAGAGTCACTGCAAAGCGCCCCACTCCCATCTGAACACAGGATACCGAGGTTTGGTCTTGCCTGGCTTTTACAAATGCATGAGCTCACAGGGTTAAGGGGGGACAGGAGGGCAGGGCTGCTCTCCTGCAGCCCCTGGGCATCCCAGAGTCTGCTCAGCTGGCAGAGCTCCAGCTGGTAGCTGGGCACCCACAACATTTAGTAGGGCCCGTAGCAACAGAACGTTCAGGGTCGGGTGGGACGGGGCTCTGAGGAACCTGCTCTAGCTGAAGAAGTCCCTGCCCGGGGCAGGGGGGCTGGACTAAATCAGCTTTAAACGCCCCTTCCACCCCAACCACTCCCTGAGTCTGTGATCACAGACACCGACGCCTACGGGGGTACGGCTGGGGCCCCTCAGCAGCTCCCGCACCGCCGAGCTGAACGACGGCGAGCTGAAGGAAAGCCTCCGCAGGGACCCTCCTCTCCTACACGATCCACAAGCCCAACGCCCGGGAACCGCCGCCTGCGGGCACAGCACACGGCCAGCACCGGCTGAGCCCCCGCAAGGGATCACGCCACTCACCCCAGGGGCGCTGGGGGGGACGGGACCTGCGCCAAGCAGCTCCCGCCACGCCGGCACCTCACAGCGTTCCCAAGCCCGGCACGGCCCAGGGCACAGCGGCGAGGGGGACGCCACAACCGGCCGCTCCCGCACCGGCCCCACCACACGGCCAGCGCCAGCCCGACAGGCTCCCTTCACCACGGACCCCCACGCACCCGCCGCCCGCTCCCTACCTCCGCCGGGGCCCGCCCCGAGCGCTGCCGCTGCCCCGCCGGGATCCGGACGCTCCCGAGCCCCTCACGGCCCCGCGCTGCTCTGACAGAAAACACTCGCGGCCGCCGCCTTTCGAGGCCTGGCGCGGCCCGCCCACCGCTCTGCCCAATCAGCGCGCGAGAGCGAGGAGTGGCGGGGCAGGCAGCCAATCGCGGCGACGCCCCTTTGTAAACCCCTCCGCGTGAGGCGGCGCGTGTGTAAAGGGACGCGGTGCTGCCCTATCCTTCCGCCCAGGCGCTCTAGTTTGGCCGGAAACGTGGTCGTTTTGCACCCACACCGACATGGGCGGGTGCAGGACACCCCCAATGCCAGCAGCCGAGGCTGCTGCCATGGCTCCAGGCCGTTTCCCTGCTCGTGCGGGGCGAGCAGCCCCTGGCAATGCCCGCTCCCGGCTCCCTCAGGCCGTTTCCCCCATTTTTGGGGAGCGAGGGGCGCTGGGGGGGGGGGTTTTGAGATGGAACCCCCCTTGCCTCACCAGTGTATCAGTCAGCTGTAGAGTATAAAAGCCTACTAACTGGGTTAATACGCGTTATTTCACACCACATGCTGCGATGCAATGGGGTAGTGGAATTTTCCTGGAGATTGTGGTATGAAATAAAGGAAATTAAGGAGGGGCCGGCACCTGGAAAGAAGGACGTTGCTTCTCAGGAGCTTGGAGCTGCCCATGGAGATAAGGGATCGCCCTGGATAATCCCGATGCTGCCAGCATGTGCCCCCCCGCCACCTCCTTGAAACCCTCCCGGCATCATGGATAATTGATTACAGCAAGACAGAGCCCGGGGACGTGGGCATCAATGTGGTGCAATGAATGCTGAAAAACAGTCGCTTTGCGATGTTTTATGGGGATTAGTAATCGTTGGTGTTGGTGTTAGTCATGGAGGTGTCATGGGTTAGTGGCAGGAGTCCCAGGACTGGAGTGGTGGGACAGAGAGCCATCAACTCTTCAGGAGGGCAGGCGAGGGATGTAAGGGAGAGGTTTGGCCGCACAGGCCTTACAGTTGGGGATGACATGGTCGAGAGCCTGCGGGTGAGGATTAGGGGAAGACAAAGCAGATGGCAGAGTGGGTGTCCACTACCCATCGCCCAGACAGGGTGACAGCACCAATGAGAATTAGGAGAAATCTGTGGATTGGTCACCGTTGGCCTTATGGGAGACTTCAACGTCCCAGGCATTGGCTGGGAATGCCGTACTGCTGGGACGAGCAGGTCTGGGAAATGCCTGGAGTGTGTGGAAGAGGACTTCTTGTCACAAGTCCTGAGTGATATCCACCCTGCAGCCTGTGGTGAAGACCGTGGTGAGGCAGGCTTTCCCCCTGCAGCCCATGGAGGTCCACGGTGGAGCAGATATCCACCTCCAGGCTGTGGAGGACCCCATGCCGGAGCAGGTGGATGCCCGAAGGAGGCTGTGACCCCGTGGGAAGCCTGTGCTGGAGCGGGCTCCTGGCAGGACCTGTGGGCCCATGGAAAGAGGAGCCCACGCTGGAACAGGTTTGCTGGCAGGACTTGTGACCCTGCGGGGAACCCATGCTGGAGCAGTTCGTGAAGAACTGCAGCCCATGGAAGGACCCACGTTGGAGAAGTTCGCGGAGAACTGTCTCCCGTGGGAGGGAGCCCACGCTGGAGCAGGGGAAGAGTGTGAGGAGGAAGGAGCAGCAGAGACAACGTGTGATGAACTGACCACAACCTCCATTCCCTGTCCCCCTGCAGCGCTGGGGGGAAGGAGGTAGAGAAATGGGGCATGGAGTTGAGCCTGGAAGAAGGGAGGGGTGGGGGGCAGGTGTTTTAAGGTTTGGTTTTATTTCTCGTTACCCTACTCTGATTTGCTTGGCAATGAATTATATTAATTTCCCTGATTTGAGTCTGTTTTGCCCACGACGGTAGTTGGTGAGCGATCTCCCTGTCCTTATCTTGATCCTTTTGTGGTATTTTTCTCCCCCCTGTCCTGTTGAGGAGGGGGAGTGATAAGAGCGGCTGGGTGGGCACCCGGCAGCCAGCCAGCGTCAACCCACCACAGTCAACTAGGAAAGGTGTCCTAGACTTGTTGTTTGTGGATACAAGTATAGAATCCTTGAGGTTGGAAAAGACCTTTAAGAACACCGAGTCCAACTGTAAACTCAACACTGCCAAGCCCACCACTGCACCATGTCCCTAAGCACCACATCTACACGTCTTTTAAATACCTCCAGGGGTGGTGACTCAACCCCTTCCCTGCGCAGCCTGTTCCAATGCTTGACAATGCTTTCAGTGAGGAAATCTTCCCTAATATCCAATCCAAACCTGCCCTGGCGCAACTTGAGGCCATTTCCTCTTCTCCTATCACTTGTCACTTGGGAGAAGAGACCGACCTCCACCTCCCTACAACCTCCTTTCAGGTAGTTGTAGAGACCGATAAGGTCTGCCCTCAGCCTCCTTTTCTCCAGGCTAAACAACCCCAGTTCCCTCAGCCGCTCCCCATCAGCCTTGTGCTCCAGACCCTTCCCCAGCTTCTTTGCCCTTCTCTGGACACGCTCCAGCACCTCAATGTCTTTCTTGTAGTGAGGGGTCCAAAACTGACCACAGTATTTTAGGTGCGGCCTCACCAGTGCCGAGTGCAGGGGCACGGTCACTTCCCTAGTCCTGCTGGCCACCCTATTTCTGACACAAGCCAGGATGCTGTTGGCCTTCACAGTATCATTTAGGTGGGAAGTAGAGAAGGACTCGTGGGAGAGGTGATGGTCGGTGGCTGTCTTGGCCACAGGGATCGTGAAATGGTTGAGTTTACGGGGGCGCTGGTGGGCAGCAGGATCAATAGGAGCCAGCAGTGTGTCCTGGCAGCCAGGAGGGCAAACGGCATCCTGGGGTGCATCAAACGTGGCGCAACCAGCTGGTCAAGAGAGGGGATTATAGAATATCTGGAGTTGGAAGGGACCCATAAGGATCATGGAGTCCAACTCCCTGCTCCTCGCAGGACTACCTAACACTCATGTGACTTGTCCTTAATGTGACGTATTTGGCGTCACGATTTTACTTCCCCCTCCCCACAGGTGGGACGTGACACCATCCGCCCAGACCCCCAGATCTCTTTCCGCGGGGCTGCTCTCCAGCCTCTCGTCCCCCAGTTTGTACGTATAACCAGGATTTCGCCGTCCCAGGTGCAGATTCCGGCTCTTGCTCTTGATAAATTCCAGACGGTTCATGATTGCCCAGCTCTGCAGTGTGCCCAGATCTCTCTGAAAACCCTCTCCCCTCCCCTCCCCTTCCATATTCCATGCGCCTGTGTCCTCCCTGCCGTGCCCCTGTGTCCCCCGCTGTGTCCCTGTACCCTCTCTGCCCTCCCACATCCCCTGCCCCCACGTCCCTGTGTCCTCCGTGTCCCCACACCCTCCTGGCTGTGTCCCCATGCCCGTTGCCCATGTTCCCATGTTGTCCTGGACACATCCCTGTCCCTGTCTTTTGTGTCCCCAAGTCCTCCCCTCCATGTCCCCATGCCCTGCCATCTCCCCATGGCCTCCCTTGCCACGTCCCTGTGTCCCCTGCTGTGTCCCCGTATCCTCCCTGCCATGTCCCCACGCTGGTCCCACGATGTCCCTGTGCCCTCCCACATCCCCCCACCATGTCCCTGTGTCCTCCATGTCCCCACAGCTTCCCAGCGGTGTCCCCTCTGTGCCCCCAGGTCCTGCTGCGCTACTAGGCCAACATGACCAAGGCCGTGGGCTCCTCAGAGAAGATCTTTGAGTTCCTAGACCAGGAGGAGCAGGCGGCACCCACGGGGACGCTGGTGCCCGATGTCCTGCGGGGCCACGTCCAGCTTGAGGATGTCTGGTTCTCCTACCCTGAACACCAAGAGCCCGTCCTCAAGGTGGGCACGGGGACAGGGCAG
Source organism: Mycteria americana (assembly GCF_035582795.1). Taxonomy (NCBI): domain Eukaryota; kingdom Metazoa; phylum Chordata; class Aves; order Ciconiiformes; family Ciconiidae; genus Mycteria; species Mycteria americana. The sequence goes on from NW_027445664.1 coordinate 102,432, forward strand.
GGGACGCGAGGACATGATGGGGGGAGATGGTGGGGAGGGCATGGGGACATGGATGTGGTGGGAGGGTGTGGGGACATGGCAGGGGGCCATGGGGACATGGCATGGGGACATAGAGGTGCTGTGAAGGGCGTTGGGATGTGGCATGGAGACACAGACGTGGAGGGGGGGTTTGGGGACATGGGGGTGGACAGAGGGACATGGTGGGGACATGGCAGGTGGACACGGGGACATGGCATGGGGAGACAGGTGTGGTGGGGAGAATGTGGGGACATGGCGGGGGGTCATGGGGGCATGGTAGGGACATGGCGGGGGAACATGGGGACATGGTGGGGAGGGCATGGGGAGGACTGGGGACACTGGGGGAGGCGGCATGGGGGTGTCATGTCTGTCCCCCCAGGGCATGGCCCTGGAGCTGTGCCCCAGGGAGGTGCTGGCGGTGGTGACCCGCCCCAGGCAGGGAAGAGCACCCTGGTGTCCCTGGTCCTGTACCTGCACCCACTGGGGACCAGGCAGATGCTGCTGGATGGTCACCCCCTCTCTGCCTACGAGAGCACTGCGCTGCCAGGTGTCACCACCGCCCCTGTCGCATGATGTCCCCAGTGGGTCCCCACTGCCACCCCCATGTCACCAGCCATCCCCACCATGGCCCTGCCACTACCCCGTGTCACCAGACATCCCTGCTGTGTCCCCAGACATCCCTGCCGTGTCCACGGGCCATCCCCACCATGTCCCCACCACTTCTCCCACCACGTCCTCTGCCATGTCCCCAGCCGTCCCCACCACGTCCCCAATGCATCCCTGCCATGTCACCCGCTGTGTCCCCAGCCATCTCTGCCACATCCCTGCCATGTCCCCTGCCACATCCTCGCTGAGTCCCCAGCCATCCCCGCCATGTCCCTGCCATGTCCCCACCATGTCCCTGACGTGTCCCCTGCCACATTCCCACTGAGTCCCCAGCCATCCCTGCCATGTCCCCTGCCACATCCCTGCCACGTCCCTGCAGTGTCCCTGCCACGTCCCTGCAGTGTCCCTGCCACATCCTTGTCACATCCCCCACCACATCCCCACCATGTCTCCACTGTGTCCCCAGCCACATCCCAGCCATGTCCCTGGAGCATCCTCTGCCACATCCTTGTCACGTTCCCTGCCAAGTCCCCATCGAGTCCCTACACAAACCTGCTGTGTCCCTGCCACATCCTCCTCATGTCCTCCACCATGTCTGCACTGAGTCCCCAGCCATCCCTGCCATGTCCCTGCCATGTCCCCGCCACGTCCCCGCCACGTCCACTGCCACATCCCCACCATGTCCCTGCCACTTCCCCAGCCATCCCTGTTATGTCCCTGCCGTGTCCCCAGCATATCCCCACCACATCCCCTGCCACATCCCCACCATGTCCCTGCCATGTCCCCTGCCATGTCCCCACTGTGTCCCCACCCATCCCAGCCACATCCTCACCATTTCCACACCGCGTCCCCAGCCACATCCTCTGCCACATCCCCACCATGTCCCCGCTATGTCCCCAGCCACATCCCAGCCATGTCCCCACCCTTTCCCCTACCACATCCCCGCTGTGTGCCCAGCCACACCCTTGCCATGTCCCCTGCCACATCCCCGCTGTGTCCCCAGCCACACCCTTGCCATGTCCCCTGCCACGTTCCCGCTGGGTCCCCAGCCATCCCCATCATGTCCTTGCCACACCCCCACCATGTCCCCGCGGCATCGCCAGCCACATCCCTGCCACGTCCCTGCCACATCCTCGCCGAGTCCCCTGCCAACCCTGCCACATCCCCACCGTGTCCCCACTGCGTCCCCAGCCATCCCCTCCGCCACAGCTGGCTGCCATCCCCCAGGAGCTGGTGCTCTTCTCCCGCTCGCTCCACGCCAACATCGCCTACGGGCCAGGCAGCTGGAGCCGGGCGCAGGTGACGTTGGCAGCCCGCCAGACGGGTGCCCACGCCTTCATCACCCACCTGCCCCGGGGCTGTAGCAGAGGTAGGAGGCGTCCCCCCTTTCACCGTCCCTGTGTCCCACCCTGACCCCTGTCTTGTGCAGATGTGGCCAGGGGGTCCCCTCTGCCCCATTGGGACAGAAATTTGTACAAAATAAAGCAGAATTGCTTCGGAGAGGAACTGGCTGGGTTGCCAGTGGGTGGGGGAACACTCTGGCCTGGCTGCGGGGTCTTGGGCACTCACCCTCCAGTTATCACTGCTGCCTTGGTGTGACGTGGCACTTGCCTCGGTGTGATATAATTAATCTGCCGGCCTCCCCCGTGTGATATCGCAGCCACTGTCCTTTATACCCGAGAGGCTTCACTTGCTTGATTCCAGCACATCGTTCGCGTCAATGAATGACCTGTGCGATGGCTGCAGTGGTGAGGTCCACCCCTCCATCGTGGGCCCACCCGTACATTGTGTCTCTCCCCTGGTGTTACACGGGCCCATCGAGCTGTGAACACCTCACAACAACAGGCCCAGTCCAGGTCTACCTGAACCAACAATTTTTGCTGCCTGGTCTACCTGCTCCGTGCGTTGATGTTCTCCAGGGGCATGGCTCTTGGACATCGACACGATGGACCTTTACACCCAGGGGCTCTACCCAGGCAGCAAGGTCCTGCTGCCATAACCCAGCAGCCCAGAGGGGCTACCTCTGTGACCATTGCTGTAGCCACCCCCACGGGGCATTGGCCGCCCTCAAGGAGTCAGTCCAGAGGCAGAGCACTGGCCACATTTCTCAGGCAGCAATCTCTAGGGCCAGCTGGGTGGCTTGGACTTGGGCAGCTTCCTCGAAGGACGAAAGATGGAGAGAGACTTTGTACCAAGGCCTGCAGTGACAGGACAAGGGCCGTGGTTGGAAACGGCAAGAGGGGAGATCAAGATTGGACGTAAGAAATGTTTTACGATGAGGATGGTGAGAGGCTGGAACAGGTTGCCCGGAGAAGCTGTGGATGCTCCATCATTGGAGGTGTTCGAGGAGAGATCAGATGAGAGGAAACCGCCTCAAGTTGCGCCAGGGGACTTGCTGTGTCTCCTGTCACACTGCTGTGTGATACATCTCCTTATCTACAGCGGCCCACTGGTGCCCCTTTGGATCCTTGAAGCATCTTCACTTCCTTGAAGCATCCTACTTTCAACTCAATGCCAAGGATACACAGAGCCTCTGGACTGGTCACTTCTCCCACTTGTTTCCCATTGGGCTCCCCTCAGCTCCCACCGTGGCAATTGGGATCCCCCCGTCACTCTGGAAATCCAGATGTGTCCTGTCCCCTTGTACCCCGATGCCATTAGGGGTCACTGTGCACCAGTGTCCAGCAGGGCCTGATACTTCCATGGGTCTGATGTGCCAGGCCATCGCATCCGTTTGTCCCTTTCTTCTGCCCAGCCGGAGGCAGGACCCCTAGTCCTGATCAGAGCATTCGTTACCCGACTGCTGCAATTGCAAAGCAGAAGCCTTTTCACCCCGAGAGGAGCCCCTGCCTCTCTTGTCCAGGCTACGCTGCAAGGACTAGTCACAGGTACGATCCTGCTACAGTCTGACACGCTCTTTCCGTGGTGCTGGGCGTGAGGTTCGACCCCACGTGGACATCTGTCCACTGGATCAGGATGAGAAGGAGGAGCCGTGTCCTCAGCCCATCTACTGCGCCTGGGGAATTGCTTGACGGCCACCGGAGCAGGAATCTTCCTGCATGGTCCCTTTTTAGCCGCTGTTCTTCCCCACAATTCTTGCACGTGGGCTTGCAGCACCGGGGTGGGTGCACCAGCACACTGCCACGTATCCCCTCCACGGGCACACAGACAGAGCCCTACGAGGTGGCATTTGCCCATGGTCCCCATTCCGCTGAGCAGGCTCCTGGTAGCTGAGATGCTGGCCTGTAGGCGCAAGGAGGGAGATTCTCCACCTTCTCTTCCAGCGGCCGGACCTTGGGGAACAGTCTGGCCACAGCTGAGACAAAGACCCATGGTGGCAAGGGGGAACAGAAGTTCTCCTTGAATCGCTGGCGCTGGCACACCAGTCCACGGACAGCTGGTGCCTCCGTGTCTGCCCAATCCGCCACGGCTGGGTTTCTGGCGCACGTCGGTGTGCTCCGTACAAACATCTGCCATAGAGACCGTGTGTGCTGGATGCCATCCCGATCTTTGGGGGCCCGATTATTGTCCGGGTCACTGTAGACCACCACGAATGCCCTCAGATACTGGATATCCTCCTCTCTGGTAGACCACTTACCTCACTGCGTTACAGGATCTTCCTTGAGAGGATACTTTGTCTTTGCACTCATGAAGAGCCACCTCCAGAGGTGGCAGGTGGCTGCCCATCTTCTGACCCATCAATCCCACAGTCCCTAGCAATGCATCCCACTGCTGGGCTTCCCACCTTCTAGTTCCAGCCTGTGCGCTCCACCATCTCAGCCACAAATCCTAAACACCGCACCATGCTGGGCTGCTAGGAAGAAAATCAACTCTATCCAGCCAAAACCAGTCCAGCCCTCGACCCGAGGCTGCGAGAGCAGCCCAGGCACAGGGAGAGGAGGCACAGCCCGCCGGAGGGTGGGGACCAGCATTTATTGTCTGCGCCCCGAAATGTACACACAGAGAAGAAATCAGTTACAACCTCAAAATTAAAAAAAAAGAAGAGTAATAATGGCAGCGCCCAATTTTAAAAGCATCAGAAAAGAGGAATTTCACCCAGCCAGAGGAGCCACCAGCGTAGCCGGGGGTAGGCAGGCGCAGCGTGACAAGCTCTCTCTGCAGGCAGCTCCCAGCCTCCTCCGGCACCCCTCTGCGTCCAGCCGGAGAGAGGGCAGGGGCCGCATCCAGCCACGTGCCGGCCCCTCGTCAAGCGGTTAGGCGGTGAGCAGCCCCTCCTGGGCCCCCAGGCCCTGCATTCCTTCCACAGCCTTCTTACTCGCCGGCCCCAATGCTCTACCCGATCTGTACTTCCAGAAGGCGAATCCAGCGATGATGGCGATGACGGCCAGGACAGCAACAGCCACCGCCAGCACGATGATGAGCAGGTTGGACTCCGGCTCTGAGCAGGGAGAGCAGGGCCGTGAGGCGGGGAAGGGGAACCACCCCAGCCCACCGCTCCACGTGCCCAAGGCCACCGGGCTCACCCCACGCAAAGAGGATGGGCTCGGGCAGGCTGGCGTGCTCCACACGGCACCGGTACATGTCCTTCTCCTCTGGGCGAGCCTCGATGGAGGCCCAGGTGTAGTAGGTGCCGTTGCTGTTGGGTGCGACGCTGCCCCACTCGGTGTCCTGGTCCCTGACCTCGCCATCCTTCAGCCAGCTGACGGTGATGCGACGTGGGTAGAAGCCGTAGGCGCGGCAGTACAAGGTCAGGATCCCGTGGGCCTCCTTCCCCAACACTCAGACCGTGGGGGGCTCTGGGGAGGGGGTGGTGGTGAGGGCCGGCACACACACCCGCGCCGGCCGGTCCCCAGGGTCCCCGACACACTCTTACCCTTCCTCTCCAGCACGGCCTGCCCATAGCTCACGTATTTCCTCAGCCACTCGATGCAGGTGTTCTCCAGCTAATGCTTCAGACTCTCAGCAACAGTCCCGGCCTCCACCCACTTCCTCTCGGTGATTTGTGCTGCCGCGTCCGCCGCAGTGAACGTCATCGTGTCCATGTCGAAGGCGATGAAGTCCCTCCCGTCGTAGGCGTCCTGCCGATACCCCCTGGTGCTACCGTCCTCCAGGAGGTCACAGCCGTACATGCGCTGCACCGTGTGCGCCCCTGAAACACGACCAGGGAGACGCGGCTGAGGGGCTGCTGCAGCCCTGGGCCTTCAGTGGGGCACAGATCCCATGGCAGCGCCCCCCACTCCAGCCCCATGTGAGGGATGGGGGGATCGGGCACCGGCTCGAGGGCTGCCCCCCGTCCAGCACCCGGGGTGTCATGTCAAGCCATGATGCAGACTCCCCCCACACGCAGGGCGTGGCTGGGCTGGCACCCAGCCCCACGGCACCCTGGGACAGCGAGGGGCTGAATGCTGGCTCGGACGACAAGGAGATGGGATGGGGTGGGGGGAGCCCCTCTGGCTCTGGGATGGGGGGCTTGAGCACCATGGGGAGGGCAAGGGGCTGGGACATGTGGGTGAGAGCCCCTCTGGTTCTGGGGGTCTCGACTGCCATGGTGACGGTGAGGGGCTGGGACAGGGCAGCCAGTCCTGGGGTGGGGTCCTGGGCACTGGGGGGGTGGGGATGCGCTGGGCCAGGGTGGCCAGAAGCCCCCCCTGCCTCTGGGACACAGGATCCCAAGCACCGTGGGGCTGGGACAGGGCAGCCAGGACCCCCTTGGGCTGGGGGACAGGGTGGCTGGGAGCCCTCATGCCCAGTGTCCCTTGTGCCCAGCCTTGCTTGTTCCCAGTGTCCCTCGTGCTCGGTATCACTCCTGTCCAGCACTGCCTGTGCCCGGTGTCCCTCGCACCCGGTGTCCCTCATGCCCAGCATCACTTAGACCTGGCGCCACTTGCACCCAGTGCCCCTCGTGCCCAGCAGCGCTCGTGCCTGGCGCCCCTTGTGCCCGGTGCCCCTCGTGCCTGGCATCGCTTGTGCCCGGTGTCCCTCGCACCCGGTGTCCCTCATGCCCAGCATCACTTAGACCTGGCGCCACTTGCACCCAGTGCCCCTCGTGCCCAGCAGCGCTCGTGCCTGGCGCCCCTTGTGCCCGGTGCCCCTCGTGCCTGGCATCGCTTGTGCCCGGTGTCCCTCGTGCCCGGCATCGCTCCCGCCTGGCAGCTCTCGTGCCTGGCAGTGCTCCTGCCCAGCACCTCCCGTGCCCGGTTGTCCTGGTTTCGGCTGGGATGGAGTTAATTTTCTTCCTCATAGCTGGCATCCTGCTGTGGTTTGGATTTCATTGTGCATCACTGCTTTTGTATATTCTTTTAGCATTATTATTATTATTATTATAATACTTTTCCCTTCCTTTTCTGTCCTGTTAAACTGTCTTTACCTCCAGCCATGAATTTTGCGCTTTTCCCCTATTCTCTCCCCTGTCCCACTAGTTGGGGCGAGTCACCAACAGCTGTGGGGGTTAGCTGCCTGCCGGCTGAACCCACAACATCCCCACATGTTCCCACCACGTCCCCAGCTGTGGGGGATATGTGGGGATGTTGTGGTTTAACATGCCAGGACCCCGGCATGTCCCCTTGGTCCCCATGTCCCCTGGGTCCCCACACCCGGGCGGGTCCCCACTGACGATGCCACCCACCACAGGTGGAGCAGGAGATCTTCGGAGCCAGCGGGGCCGCCGTGCGGTGCTGCTGGTGACGGGGCAGGTGGCCCTGGCCACGTGGGCGCAGCGGGTGGCCGTGCTGGAGTGGGGACGACTGCATGAGCTGGGGTCCCCTGGGGAGATCTGCGCCCCGGCAGACACTGCTGTTGTCTCACAAACGGAGTTCATTACCCGGAGTGCAACACCCGATACGCACACAGAGCCGAGATACCAGTTTATGTCAAGTTTTGCGCCAGCCCGGGTGCTGGGTGGGAGCTCCACAAAGCTAGCACACCGCTCGTTCATGCAGGTACAATATTTATACAGTCTAGTTATACGTATGCATAAGTAATTACACAAAGCAGCTTTCTATCGGTCTACATTTTCTTGTCTTATTCTTAAAGCTACAGTACTACTTTAATATTCTGCGCACGCCCAAAGGTGAGGGGTCTCTGCTTGGGCCAGGGTCTTCAGCTCAAGGGGTGGGACTTTTAGTATGAGGATAGTTCACGTGAGGGGGCTTCTTATCACACTTCTGCTAGTAGCTTCAGATTGTTCCCAAAACATCTTAATTCGCTTACCTATTGCTCCAGGATGTGTTTCACTTCCCAAGGACAATAATTTTGATTAGACGGTCCACGTTCCGGTCAGAATCCCCCCTATCAACTTTCCCTAAGTCCTGGCCTTCCACCAGCTCCTGATTGACTACAATTCCCCTCTTTGAGACTACCTAAGAACAGTCCTTAGATAAGTCTCACTTTCTCCTCAGAGTGCTTAGCTAATGCTAAGCAGCACTTGCAGGTGCATTGTAGTAACACACCTAGACATGCAAAGATATGATAATAATGTTATTGTTCCCAATATTATAAGAAAATACAACAATAATTCCCTTTGAACACAACCTTTATGGGCTATGGATTCTATCTCAGTCCAAGTGCAGTTCATTTAATTCCGAGTCAGCTTCAATTTCAACGGTGCTGTTTCTCTCGATGTCCGCTCTTCCGGAGGGAGGTTTTCACCCGTGTGTAGTGAATCCCAGAATCTATTCCTTCTACTTTGATAGCTGTGGGAGTAATTAGCAATACCAAATATGGTCCCTTCCAACGTTCTTTCAAAGGTTCGTCTTTCCAGGTTCTGACGTAGACTTGGTCTCCCTGTTGAAAGGAATGTACTGGAGCGTCTAGTGGAACGGGGGTTCTCTCATTCAGGTACCTGTGAAGGGAAGACAAAGTACGCCCCAACGACAGCAGGTATTCAGTCAGTATTTGGTCTCCACTGACATGTGTTTGATCACTCCTGCCTGTTAATTTATTCGCAGGATACAGTTTAGAATACAGAATTTCAAAAGGACTAACCCCTTCCCTAACTCTAGGGGTAATCCTGATTCCTAGCAATGCTATAGGTAGACCTTCTATCCATTTCATTTGGCTTTCCTGGCATAATTTTGAAATTCGTCCCTTTAAAGTTTGATTCATCCGCTCTACTTTCCCGCTGGACTGCGGTCTCCAAGCGGTCTGGAAATTCCAATCAAACTGTAAAAACTTAGCAACCTCTTGTACAATTTTAGCAATAAAACGGGGCCCATTATGTGAGGCCATTCCTTCAGGGATGCCGAATCTAGGGATTCTTTCTTTCAACAGTACTCTGACTACCTCTCTAGCTTTGTTGGTTCGGCATGGGAAAGCTTCTGGCCATCCTGAAAAGGTACCTACTAATATCAATAAGTATTTAATTTGATTACACCTAGGTAACTCAGAGAAATCTGTTTGCCAGTACTCCCCTGGAGTTTGTCCCCCTTTCACCGGTCCCGGAGGAGGTCTCCTCTGTATCTTTGGGTTGTTCTTGGAACATATCGAGCACTGCTTTACAATAGCATGAGCTAATTTTTGCATCCTTGGTCCTATGGCATATTGTCTGATGTCTGCTTTTACTGCATCTGCTCCCATATGGGTTTCTTGATGAGTCCTCTTTATTAATTCCCTCAGTAGTGGGGCAGTGACTATTATTTGTCCAGTATCAGTTGTCCACCATCCATCCTGGGTTTTGGCGCAGTGTAGAAGTTTTGCTAATTGATTGTCCTTTTCTGAACATGTTGGGGGCTCCAGTAAAATTCTTCCAGTCGGAATTAAAGCCCCCACCTTAGAATCTGTCAAAGCTGCCCTTTGTGCTGTCTCGTCAGCTTTTCGATTTCCACTAAGGATATCTGTTTGTCCTTTCTCATGGGCTTTACAGTGTATTACAGACGCCTCCTTTGGCTTGAGAACGGCCTGTAATACCTCTAAAATTGCCTTTCCATGTTGAATTGGAGTTCCTTGGGAAGGTAACAGTCCTCTTTCTTTCCATACGGCTCCACGGGCATGTCCCACTCCAAAGGCGTATTTTGAGTCCGAATACACGTTTACTCTCCTATTTTCAGACAATTCCAGCGCTCTGTTTCCGGCAACCATCTCCGCCTTCTGTGCTGATGTATTAACAGGTCTTTTGCCCTGTGAAACTTCAAAACCTGGGTATTCCACAGGTGTTTTGCCCAATCTGAGCTTTCTTTTGTGATACTCTGTATCCCAAAAAATTTAACAGATTGATGGTGGCTCTTTTGCATTCTTGTTCCGAGGCAGTCCCTATGAGTATATCATCTACATACTGTAGTAAAGTAAGAGAAGGATGCTCACCTTGCCAGTCTTCCAGTTCTTTAGCTAGTACGTTACCGAACGAGGTAGGGCTATTCTTACATCCCTGGGGTAGCACGGTCCAGCAGAGGTGGACTTTTCTTCCGGTGGCTGGACTTTCCCCTTCGAACGCAAACAATTCCTGACTTTCCTCTTCCAGAGGTATACAAAAGAAAGCATCCTTCAAACCCAGTACTGTAAAATAAACATTATTCTCAGGTATTGATGATAACAGAGTGTATGGATTTGGAACTACTACCAGATGCACATCAGCTGTAATCCAGTTAATTTCTCTGAAATCCTCTACCAACCGATACTCCTGTCTTTGGGGCTTCCTGACCGGCAAAATTGGAGTATTATATTCAGACTGGCATTCTCTTAATAGTCCACACTGAATAAAGGCATTTATCAATGGTTCCAAACCTATTCTAGCTTCCAACTTAATAGGATCTTGTCTTTTTCTTACCGGTTGTGCTCTGGGTTTCAATTCAAGTTTTACCGGTACAGCATTTTTTGCTCTTCCCGGTCTCTTGGTTGCCCATACTGTAGGTATGACAGCGTCCAGGATTTCCTCTGGGATGTTGATATTCTCCTGTTGCTTTGCAGTCAATAAAGAAAATTGTGCTTTCCAGGCAGTTTCCTTTGGTAGATGTAACTGACTGCATGTAACATGACTTGCAACGGGGATAGACCCAGGGTTGCTACCCTGGCTCCTACCTCTGCCTCTGTCATTTTGTGGAGCTACCACCTAGCATCCGGTCTTGCGCAAAACCAGAAATAAATCGGTATCTCGGCTCCGTGCACGTATTGGGTGTTGCACACCGGGTAACGAACTCCGTTTGTGAGACAACAATAGCAGACATACCTTCTCAGCACCCGTCTGCGTGGCCTCAGAGTCGGAGACCTTCTCAAGGCCTGTCTGCGTGGCCTCAGAGCAGGTGACTACCTTCTCAGTGCCCCTTTGCAAGGTCTCAGAGCAGGAGACATGCCTGGAGTGCTGGGATGGAGGGCCATCAGCTCTTCAGGAGGGGTAGGCAGGGCAGGTGAGGTGGAGGAGTTGCACTGCATAGAAGAGAGAGGTTTGGCCGCACAGCCCTTATAGCTGGGGATGACGTGGTCGAGAGCCTCTGGGTGAGGCTTATCATAGAATCGGAGAATGCTTTGGATTGGAAGGGACCATCTAGTCCAAGGCCCCTGCAAGAGCAGGGACATCTTCAACTAGATCAGGTTGCTCAGAGCCCCATCCAATGTGACCTTGAATGTTTCCAGGCATGGGGCCTCCACTACCTCTCTGGGCAACCTGTTCCATGGCCTCACCACCCTCATTGTAAAAAATTTCTTTCTTAAATCCAGTCAAATCTGCCCGCCCTTAGTTTAAAACCATTGCTGCTTGTCCTGTCACAACAGGCCCTGCTAAAATGTCTGTCCCCGTCTTTCCTATAGGCCCCCTTGAAGTACTGGAAGGCTGCTAGAAGGTCTCCCCACAGCCTTCTCTTCTCCAGGCTGAACAACCCCAACTCTGTCAGTCTGTCCTCGTAGGAGAGGTGCTCCATCCCTCGCATCATTTTCATGGCCCTCCTCTGGACCCGCTCCAACACCTCCATGTCCTTCTTGTGCTGAGGGCTCCAGAGCTGGATGCAGTACTCCAGGTGGGGTCTCACCAGAGCAGAGTAGAGGGGCAGAATCCCCTCCCTCGACCTGCTGGCCACGCTTCTTTGGATGCAGCCCAGGATACAGTTGGCCTTCTGGGCTGCGAGCGCACGTTCTTGGCTCATGTCCAGCTTTTCGTTCCATCAGTACCCCCAAGTCCTTTTCCGCAGGGCTGCTCTCGATCACATCATCCCCCAGCCTGTATTGAAAACAAGGAATGTCCCGACCCAGGGTAGGACCCTGCACTTGGCCTTGTTGAACCTCATGAGGTTCACACAGGCCCACTTCTCCAGCTTGTCCAGGTGCCTCTGGATGACATCCCATCCTTCTTGGCATGTCAACTGCACCACTCAGAAGCATTAGGGAGATGGAAGGCAAAGCAGAGGGCGCGGTGGGTGTCCGCTGCCCGTCACCCAGCCAGGGTGACAGCACCAATGAGTTATTCCACGGGCAATTAGGAGAGACCTCTGGATCGGTCGCCCTTGGCCTTACGGAGACTTCAACGTCCCAGGCATCAGCTGGGAATGCCATACTGCTGGGACAAGCAGGTCTGGGAAATGCCTGGAGTCTGTGGGAGAGGACTTCTTGTCACAAGCACTCAGTGACCCAACTAGGAGAGATGTCCCTCGAGACTTGTTCTGTGTGAAGGGAGAAAGCCTTGTTGGAGACGTCAGGGTCGGTGGCTGTCTTGGCCACAGGGATCATGAAACGGTTGAGTTTACGGGCGTGCTGGTCAGCAGCAGGCTCAACAGGAGTCAGCAGTGTGTCCTGGCAGCCAGGAGGGCAAACTGCATCCTGGGGTGTCCCCATCCCTGGTCCTGGTGCATCAAACATGGCATCATCAGCTGGTCAAGAGAGGGCATTGTCCCACTGGATTCAGCATCAGCGCAGCTGCTCCTGCAGCACTGTGTGCACTGCCAGGCCCCACCATTTGAAAAGGACCTGAAGGGCCCTGAACTCCTCCAGAGGAGGGCAACCAAGCTGGTGCCAGGGCTGGAAGGCATGTCCTCTGAGCAGCAGCTGAGGACTTTGGGCTTGCCTAGTTTGGAGAGGAGGAGGCTGAGGGGCCACCTGAGGAGGGGATGCAGACAGGGAGGTGCTGATCTCTTCTCCCTGGGATCCCAGGGACAGGATGCCTGGGAATGGTTCAAAGCTGCACCAGGGGAGGTTCAGACTGGACATGAGGAAGCAGTTCTTTACCAAGAGGCTTCCTGGAGAGGCGGTTGATGCCCCCAGCCTGGCAGGGTTGGAGAGGCATTTGGACAAGGCCCTTAATACACTTGTGGGCAGCCCTGAAGCAGTCAGGCAGCTGGATGAGATGATCACTGGAGGCCCCTGCCAAGTAGTCTCTTCTCATTTCTCAGCACTCACCTACATGGCCTAAGAGCAGGAGAGCTTCTCAGTGCCCATTTGCATGGTGCCAGTGCAAGAGACCTCATTGACTGTGTTGCACCAGAGGAAGAGACTTTCTCAGGGCCCATCTGCATGGCCTCAGAGAACAAGAGCTTCTTGTCAGTGCACGTCTCCTTGGCACCAGAGCAGGAGACCTCCTCAGTGTCCATGTGCATGGCCTGAGAGCACAAGAGCTTCTTCTCAGCACCCAGCTGCATGGCCTCAGAATAGGAGAGCTTCTCAGTGCCCATTTGCATGGTGCCAGTGCAAGAGACCTCAGTGACTATGTTGCACCAGAGGAGGAGACTTTCTAAGGGCCCATCTGCATGGCCTCAGAGAACAAGAGCTTCTTCTCAGGGACTGGATCACCTCAGAGCAGGAGACCTTCTCAGTGTCCATCTGCATGGCCTCAGAGCACAAGAGCTTCTTCTCAGTGCCCATTTGTGTGGTGCCAGTCCAGAGACCTCAGCGACCACCGGTGTTGCACCAGAACAGGAAGCCTTCTTCTCAGTGCACAGCTCTGTGGCCTCACAGCACAAGACCATCTGGCCAGCACCTCTCTGCGTGGCCTCAGAGGAGGAGACCATCTCAGCACCCTTCTGGGTGGCTGTGGTGGGTTGAACTTTGCTGGCCACCAGGTGCCCACCCAGCTGCTCTATCATCACTCTACCTCCCTCCACTGGCAAAAAAGACTCCACTCAGGGAAATTAATGTACTTTATTGCCAATCAAATCACAGCAGGGTAACAAGAAATGAAACCAAACCTTAAAAGCCCTTGCCCCCACCCCTCCCTTCTTCCTGGGCTCACTTTCACACCCAATTTCTCTACCTCCTCCCCCCCAGCGGCACAGGGGGAGGGGAATGGGGGTTGCAGTCAGTCCATCACATGTTGTCTCCAGTCCTCCTCCTTCCTCCTCCTCACACTCTTCCTCTGCTCCAGCATGGGGTCCTCTGCAAAATTCTCCACCATGGGTCCTTCAGGGTGCACCCACCTCCTCCGGCAGGAGGTCCTCCAGGGGCTGCAGGTGGGTATCATCTGCTCCACCCATGGCTCTCCATGGGCTGCCAGGTGGAGAGCACAAGAGCTTCTTCTCAGTGCCATGGTTGGCACTGAGTTGGCACATGGTTGGCACTTGGTTGGCACTTGGAGAGCCATGGCCTGGTGCCATGGCTCTCCAAGACAGCCTGCCTCACCATGGTCTTCAGCACAGGCTGCAGGGGAATCTCTGCTCTGGCGCCTGGAGCACCTCCTGGCCTCCTTCTCCACTGGCCTTGGTGTCTGCAGAGTTGCCTCTCTCTTGGTGTCTGCAGAGTTGCCTCTCTCTTGGTGTCTGCAGAGTTGCCTCTCTCTTGGTGTCTGCAGAGTTGCCTCTCTCTTGGTGTCTGCAGAGTTGCCTCTCTCTTGGTGTCTGCAGAGTTGCCTCTCTCTTGGTGTCTGCAGAGTTGCCTCTCTCTTGGTGTCTGCAGAGTTGCCTCTCTCTTGGTGTCTGCAGAGTTGCCTCTCTCTTGGTGTCTCTCTCCCAGCCACTGTTGCACAGCAGTTTTTTTCCTCCCCTTCTTAAATATGTGATCCCAGAGGCGCTACCACCATCACTGATGGGCTCAGCTTTGGCCAGTTGGCTAATGTCAACCCCGCTCCTCCCCCGCTACCAAACCCTTGGTTCCCATCAGAGCTTGGGGCTTGCTGCAGAGATATGGCCGGTTCTGTGAGCAGCTTGAACTCCTGAGGTCACGGTCATTAAGGAACAGACAAGGTTCTTGGCCCCGCACCTGGATCCTGCAACAAGAAGGAAAGACACCACTGGTAACATCAGGTTAGCGGTTGTCTCCTGGTGCTTGAGGAGACAAGGGCTGCCTGCAAGGGACAGTCCCAGCAAGACATGGCCCACCAGGCCCCTGCCCATCCCACTGCAGGACGGTCACCCCACGGCACCGGGTCGCGATGGGACTCACGTGTCATTGAAGCTGCTGCCGTCCACCCACTCCAAGTGCTCGCCTTGTCTCTGCAGCCCAAGCCAGTAATCAATGTTGCCCTTGACACGCAAGAGAAACTCCTGGGGAGGAAAGAGAGAAGCCAACAGTCAGGAGCTGCTGCCAGCCCCACGCTGGTCCCTGCTGGCCTCGCAGGCAGCCCCAGCCCCGCACCGCTGCCACCGGCCAGGGGATGGCAGCAGCTCCCACCCAACAGTGTTGCTCTGCTCTGCCAGAGCTCTGCTCAGGGCCCAGCTGAGCACCACGGGTGGGCAGACATAGCCTGGGCTCCCCGCTGCACCCCACACCTCCCTCCAAGGCCCCAGGGCAGAGCTGCATCTCTGTCCCTACAGGCACCTCTTGCCTGCCCAGCACCAACCCCAGCTACTGCCCCCAACCCAGACTCCCCCCCTTTCACCCCCACGCAGCCACAACAGCCCCTCACTCACCATTTCCCAGTCCCTCTTGAGCACAGCCAGTGAGGACCCACGCAAGGAGCACTGCTTGCGGCTCCACTCCCAGCTCCCCTCCTCCTTTGAGAGGTAGTAGCAGACATTGCGGTACCCAACCCAGTCGTCGGGACACGGCAGCACCTGAGCCACAGGCAGACCTGCATTCTCTTCACACCTTCCTGCTGGAAAGGGAAGGGGAGAAGGTCAGAGGATTCCGCTCCACAGGGACCAGGGGACACAGCTCCATAGCGCAGGGAAGGAAACAGTCCCAGGCTCCCCCCACAGGGATCCTCAATTTGCTGCCAGGGACCTACAGGGAGCAGACACCCCAGGGCTTAACAGCCTGCCCCACAGCACGGCTGGGGGTGTCCCTGCTCCTCCCCAGGACCCCTGGCACAGGGCAGGAGCACAGCCAGCCTGAGGGCCTGGCCCCACCATGCTCCCCCCACCAGCCTGGGCCTCATGCACCCACACTTGCCCCAGCCTGGAGGGGAAGGGGCCGCATCTGCAAGGGCAGCTGCTCCTCCCTTACCTGATACTACAGCAAGAGCCACAGCCAAAGCCAGCACCAGAACCACGAGCACAGCCAGCACCAGGGCCCATGCTGGATGGAGTGCACAGCACTGGCCTGGAGAAGGAAAAAGCCACTCACAGTGAGGATGGCACTGTCCCAGAGCAGGCACAGCCTTGGCATCCCTGCCACCCCCCACACAAGCTCCCTGGGGAACACAGGAGGGACCCCCCAAGGGACAGCCTGCAGCAGGAGAGCTGCCGACAGATGGAGATGGGGTGGGGGGCTGCTACAGACCACCCAATGAGGACCAAGCAGAAGACAAGCCCTTTCCAGACAGCTGGAAGAAGCCTCACACTTGCCAGCCCCAGTCCTCGTGGGGTGACACCGCCACAGGGACAGTGTTCCCTCCCTACAGGCCACAGGGCTGGCTCTGCACTCACCCAGAACTCTGCGTGTCCTTACGGCTTTATCCCCAGGCACCCCTGGACCCAGGGGCTCCTGCATGTTCCCATCGTCATTGCAGAATCCGTTCTCCTCCCCTTGTCCCACGGGAAACAGAGACGTGGAATCATTTTGCCTGTGATAAGCAAGGGCTTGCGCCCAAGGCATTGCAACAGCTGGCAAAGCCTTTTTTAAGCCAGGCTTCGATCCAGTTTTACCACAGCAGCTGGTACCATCGTGTTGGGAGACTGCGGAGAACATGATGAGAACGCAGCACACCGGGACGTTTAGTTCCGTTACCAGGATGCAGCCACACTTGGCTTCCGCAGATCAGCTGTGGCCCTGCGGCGACACCCACGCTCAGGAAGGTGATGGCAGCACAGCCCCGCCCTGTCCGTGCTGCCCCTGTAAGGCTGCAGCCTGTCCCCAGCACCCAGCCAGCACCCTGGGAGACAAACACAACGTCAGTGAGCTCAGGCACCAGCCCGCAGCCCCCAGCAGAGCCAGCACCCTCCCCACCACCCTGCACACACCCTTCTCAGACAGGCTGCAAGGCACTCGCTGCCTGGGAGCATCCCCCTAACCACCTCTGCGGACACAGGAAGGAAGTGCCAGTAGCCACAGAGGAAGGCAGGAACTGGGTGTGCCTGGCAGGACAAGGCACCCCAGAGGCCCCCAGACACCCAGACTAGAAGCTCAGCATATCCTTAACAGGCCCAGACATGTCAAGGATACTGAGTCAGAGTCACTGCAAAGCGCCCCACTCCCATCTGAACACAGGATACCGAGGTTTGGTCTTGCCTGGCTTTTACAAATGCATGAGCTCACAGGGTTAAGGGGGGACAGGAGGGCAGGGCTGCTCTCCTGCAGCCCCTGGGCATCCCAGAGTCTGCTCAGCTGGCAGAGCTCCAGCTGGTAGCTGGGCACCCACAACATTTAGTAGGGCCCGTAGCAACAGAACGTTCAGGGTCGGGTGGGACGGGGCTCTGAGGAACCTGCTCTAGCTGAAGAAGTCCCTGCCCGGGGCAGGGGGGCTGGACTAAATCAGCTTTAAACGCCCCTTCCACCCCAACCACTCCCTGAGTCTGTGATCACAGACACCGACGCCTACGGGGGTACGGCTGGGGCCCCTCAGCAGCTCCCGCACCGCCGAGCTGAAGGACGGCGAGCTGAAGGAAAGCCTCCGCAGGGACCCTCCTCTCCTACACGATCCACAAGCCCAACGCCCGGGAACCGCCGCCTGCGGGCACAGCACACGGCCAGCACCGGCTGAGCCCCCGCAAGGGATCACGCCACTCACCCCAGGGGCGCTGGGGGGGACGGGACCTGCGCCAAGCAGCTCCCGCCACGCCGGCACCTCACAGCGTTCCCAAGCCCGGCACGGCCCAGGGCACAGCGGCGAGGGGGACGCCACAACCGGCCGCTCCCGCACCGGCCCCACCACACGGCCAGCGCCAGCCCGACAGGCTCCCTTCACCACGGACCCCCACGCACCCGCCGCCCGCTCCCTACCTCCGCCGGGGCCCGCCCCGAGCGCTGCCGCTGCCCCGCCGGGATCCGGACGCTCCCGAGCCCCTCACGGCCCCGCGCTGCTCTGACAGAAAACACTCGCGGCCGCCGCCTTTCGAGGCCTGGCGCGGCCCGCCCACCGCTCTGCCCAATCAGCGCGCGAGAGCGAGGAGTGGCGGGGCTGGCAGCCAATCGCGGCGACGCCCCTTTGTAAACCCCTCCGCGTGAGGCGGCGCGTGTGTAAAGGGACGCGGTGCTGCCCTATCCTTCCGCCCAGGCGCTCTAGTTTGGCCGGAAACGAGGTCGTTTTGCACCCACACCGACATGGGCGGGTGCAGGACACCCCCAATGCCAGCAGCCGAGGCTGCTGCCATGGCTCCAGGCCGTTTCCCTGCTCGTGCGGGGCGAGCAGCCCCTGGCAATGCCCGCTCCCGGCTCCCTCAGGCCGTTTCCCCCATTTTTGGGGAGCGAGGGGCGCTGGGGGGGGGGGGTTTGAGATGGAACCCCCCTTGCCTCACCAGTGTATCAGTCAGCTGTAGAGTATAAAAGCCTACTAACTGGGTTAATACGCGTTATTTCACACCACATGCTGCGATGCAATGGGGTAGTGGAATTTTCCTGGAGATTGTGGTATGAAATAAAGGAAATTAAGGAGGGGCCAGCACCTGGAAAGAAGGACGTTGCTTCTCAGGAGCTTGGAGCTGCCCATGGAGATAAGGGATCGCCCTGGATAATCCCGATGCTGCCAGCATGTGCCCCCCCGCCACCTCCTTGAAACCCTCCCGGCTTCGTGGATAATTGATTACAGCAAGACGGAGCCCGGGGATGTCGGCATCAATGTGGTGCAATGAATGCTGAAAAACAGTCGCTTTGCGATGTTTTATGGGGATTAGTAATCATTGGTGTTGGTGTTAGTCATGGAGGTGTCATGGGTTAGTGGCAGGAGTCCCAGGACTGGAGTGGTGGGACGGAGGGCCATCTGCTCTTCAGGAGGGCAGGCGAGGGATGTAAGGGAGAGGTTTGGCCGCACAGGCCTTACAGTTGGGGATGACATGGTCGAGAGCCTGCGGGTGAGGATTAGGGGGATGGAAGACAAAGCAGATGGCAGAGTGGGTGTCCACTACCCATCGCCCAGCCAGGGTGACAGCACCAATGAGAATTAGGAGAAATCTGTGGATCGGTCACCGTTGGCCTTATGGGAGACTTCAACGTCCCAGGCATTGGCTGGGAATGCTGTACTGCTGGGACAAGCAGGTCTGGGAAATGCCTGGAGTGTGTGGAAGATGACTTCTTGTCACAAGTCCTGAGTGATATCCACCCTGCAGCCTGTGGTGAAGACCATGGTGAGGCAGGCTTTCCCCCTGCAGCCCATGGAGGTCCACGGTGGAGTAGATATCCACCTCCAGGCTGTGGAGGACCCCATGCCGGAGCGCCCGAAGGAGGCTGTGACCCCGTGGGAAGCCTGTGGTGGAGCAGGCTCCTGGCAGGACCTGTGGGCCCACGGAGAGAGGAGCCCACGCTGGAACGGGTTTGCTGGCAGGACTTGTGACCCCGCGGGGGACCCACGCTGGAGCAGTTCGTGAAGAACTGCAGCCCATGGAAGGACCCACGTTGGAGAAGTTCGCGGAGAACTGTCTCCCGTGGGAGGGAGCCCACGCTGGAGCAGGGGAAGAGTGTGAGGAGGAAGGAGCAGCAGAGACAACGTGTGATGAACTGACCACAACCTCCATTCCCTGTCCCCCTGCAGCGCTGGGGGGAAGGAGGTAGAGAAATGGGGCATGGAGTTGAGCCTGGAAGAAGGGAGGGGTGGGGGGCAGGTGTTTTAAGGTTTGGTTTTATTTCTCGTTACCCTACTCTGATTTGCTTGGCAATGAATTATATTAATTTCCCTGATTTGAGTCTGTTTTGCCCACGACGGTAGTTGGTGAGCGATCTCCCTGTCCTTATCTTGATCCTTTTGTGGTATTTTTCTCCCCCCTGTCCTGTTGAGGAGGGGGAGTGATAAGAGCGGCTGGGTGGGCACCCGGCAGCCAGCCAGCGTCAACCCACCACAGTCAACTAGGAAAGGTGTCCTAGACTTGTTGTTTGTGGATAGAAGTATAGAATCCTTGAGGTTGGAAAAGACCTTTAAGAACACCGAGTCCAACTGTAAACTCAACACTGCCAAGCCCACCACTGCACCATGTCCCTAAGCACCACATCTACACGTCTTTTAAATACCTCCAGGGGTGGTGACTGAACCCCTTCCCTGCGCAGCCTGTTCCAATGCTTGACAATGCTTTCAGTGAGGAAATCTTCCCTAATATCCAATCCAAACCTGCCCTGGCGCAACTTGAGGCCATTTCCTCTTCTCCTATCACTTGTCACTTGGGAGAAGAGACCGACCCCCACCTCCCTACAACCTCCTTTCAGGTAGTTGTAGAGAGCGATAAGGTCTGCCGTCAGCCTCCTTTTCTCCAGGCTAAACAACCCCAGTTCCCTCAGCCGCTCCTCATCAGACTTGTGCTCCATACCCTTCCCCAGCTTCTTTGCCCTTCTCTGGACACGCTCCAGCACCTCAATGTCTTTCTTGTAGTGAGGGGTCCAAAACTGACCACAGTATTTTAGGTGCGGCCTCACCAGTGCCGAGTGCAGGGGCACGGTCACTTCCCTAGTCCTGCTGGCCACCCTATTTCTGACACAAGCCAGGATGCTGTTGGCCTTCACAGTATCATTTAGGTGGGAAGTAGAGAAGGACTCGTGGGAGAGGTGATGGTCGGTGGCTGTCTTGGCCACAGGGATCGTGAAATGGTTGAGTTTACGGGGGCGCTGGTGGGCAGCAGGATCAATAGGAGCCAGCAGTGTGTCCTGGCAGCCAGGAGGGCAAACGGCATCCTGGGGTGCATCAAACGTGGCGCAACCAGCTGGTCAAGAGAGGGGATTATAGAATATCTGGAGTTGGAAGGGACCCATAAGGATCATGGAGTCCAACTCCCTGCTCCTCGCAGGACTACCTAACACTCATGTGACTCGTCCTTAATGTGACATATTTGGCGTCACGATTTTACTTCCCCCTCCCCACAGGTGGGACGTGACACCATCCGCCCAGACCCCCAGATCTCTTTCCGCGGGGCTGCTCTCCAGCCTCTCGTCCCCCAGTTTGTACGTATAACCAGGATTTCGCCGTCCCAGGTGCAGATTCCGGCTCTTGCTCTTGATAAATTCCAGACGGTTCATGATTGCCCAGCTCTGCAGTGTGCCCAGATCTCTCTGAAAACCCTCTCCCCTCCCCTCCCCTTCCATATTCCATGTGCCTGTGTCCTCCCTGCCGTGCCCCTGTGTCCCCCGCTGTGTCCCTGTACCCTCTCTGCCCTCCCACATCCCCTGCCCCCACGTCCCTGTGTCCTCCGTGTCCCCACACCCTCCTGGCTGTGTCCCCATGCCCGTTGCCCATGTTCCCATGTTGTCCTGGACACATCCCTGTCCCTGTCTTTTGTGTCCCCAAGTCCTCCCCTCCATGTCCCCATGCCCTGCCATCTCCCCATGGCCTCCCTTGCCACGTCCCTGTGTCCCCTGCTGTGTCCCCGTATCCTCCCTGCCACATCCCCACGCTGGTCCCACGATGTCCCTGTGCCCTCCCACATCCCCCCACCATGTCCCTGTGTCCTCCATGTCCCCACACCTTCCCAGCGGTGTCCCCATGCCTGTTCCCCATGTCCCCACATCCTCCTGGATGCATCCCCATGCCTGTTCCCCACACCCTCCCCGCCATGTCCCCTCTGTGTCCCCAGGTCCTGCTGCGCTACTAGCCCAACATGACCAAGGCCGTGGGCTCCTCAGAGAAGATCTTTGAGTTCCTGGACCAGGAGGAGCAGGTGGCACCCACGGGGACGCTGGTGCCCGATGTCCTGCGGGGCCACGTCCAGCTTGAGGATGTCTGGTTCTCCTACCCTGAACACCAAGAGCCCGTCCTCAAGGTGGGCATGGGGACAGGGCAGGGGACGCGAGGACATGATGGGGGGAGATGGTGGGGAGGGCATGGGGACATGGACGTGGTGGGAGGGTGTGGGGACATGGCAGGGGGCCATGGGGACATGGCATGGGGACATAGAGGTGCTGTGAAGGGCGTTGGGACGTGGCATGGGGACACAGACTTGGTGGGGGCTTTGGACACATGGGGGTGGACAGAGGGACATGGTGGGGACATGGCAGGTGGACCTGGGGACATGGCATGGGGAGACAGGTGTGGTGGGGAGAATGTGGGGACATGGCGGGGGGCCATGGGGGCATGGTAGGGACATGGCGGGGGAACATGGGGACATGGTGGGGAGGGCATGGGGAGGACTGGGGACACTGGGGGAGGCGGCATGGGGGTGTCATGTCTGTCCCCCCAGGGCATGGCCCTGGAGCTGTGCCCCAGGGAGGTGCTGGCGGTGGTGACCCCCCCCGGGCAGGGAAGAGCACCCTGGTGTCCCTGGTCCTGTACCTGCACCCGCCGGGGACCAGGCAGATGCTGCTGGATGGTCACCCCCTCTCTGCCTACGAGAGCACTGCGCTGCCAGGTGTCACCACCGCCCCTGTCGCATGATGTCCCCAGTGGGTCCCCACTGCCACCCCCATGTCACCAGCCATCCCCACCATGGCCCTGCCACCACCCCCTGTCACCAGACATCCCTGCTGCATTCCCAGACATCCCTGCCATGTCCACGGGCCATCCCCACCATGTCCCCACCACTTCTCCCACCACGTCCTCTGCCATGTCCCCAGCCGTCGCCACCACGTCCCCAATGCATCCCTGCCATGTCACCCGCTGTGTCCCCAGCCATCTCTGCCACATCCCTGCCATGTCCCCTGCCACATCCCCGCTGAGTCCCCAGCCATCCCCGCCATGTCCCTGCCATGTCCCCAGCTGTCCATGCCACGTCCCTGACGTGTCCCCTGCCACATTCCCACTGAGTCCCCAGCCATCCCTGCCATGTCCCCTGCCGCATCCCTGCCACGTCCCTGCCGCATCCCTGCCACGTCCCTGCAGTGTCCATGCCACGTCCCTGCAGTGTACCTGCCACATCCTTGTCACATCCCCCACCACATCCCCACCATGTCTCCACTGTGTCCCCAGCCACATCCCAGCCATGTCCCTGGAGCATCCTCTGCCACATCCTTGTCACGTTCCCTGCCAAGTCCCCATCGAGTCCCTACACAAACCTGCTGTGTCCCTGCCACATCCTCCTCATGTCCTCCACCATGTCTGCACCGAGTCCCCAGCCATCCCTGCCATGTCCCTGCCATGTCCCCGCCACGTCCCCGCCACGTCCACTGCCACATCCCCACCATGTCCCTGCCACTTCCCCAGCCATCCCTGTCATGTCCCTGCCGTGTCCCCAGCATATCCCCACCACATGCCCTGCCACATCCCCACCATGTCCCTGCCATGTCCCCTGCCATGTCCCCACTGTGTCCCCACCCATCCCAGCCACATCCTCACCATTTCCGCACCGCGTCCCCAGCCACATCCCCTGCCACATCCCCACCATGTCCCCGCTATGTCCCCAGCCACATCCCAGCCATGTCCCCACCCTTTCCCCTACCACATCCCCGCTGTGTGCCCAGCCACACCCTTGCCATGTCCCCTGCCACATCCCCGCTGTGTCCCCAGCCACACCCTTGCCATGTCCCCTGCCACATCCCTGCTGTGTCCCCAGCCACATCCCAGCCATGTCCCTGGAGCATCCTCTGCCACATCCTCCTCACGTTCCCTGCCAAGTCCCCATCGAGTCCCTACACAAACCTGCTGTGTCCCTGCCACATCCTCCTCATGTCCTCCACCATGTCTGCACCGAGCCCCAGCCATCCCTGCCATGTCCCTGCCATGTCCCCGCCACGTCCCCGCCACGTCCACTGCCACATCCCCACCATGTCCCTGCCACTTCCCCAGCCATCCCTGTCATGTCCCTGCCGTGTCCCCAGCATATCCCCACCACATCCCCTGCCACATCCCCACCATGTCCCTGCCATGTCCCCTGCCATGTCCCCACTGTGTCCCCACCCATCCCAGCCACATCCTCACCATTTCCGCACCGCGTCCCCAGCCACATCCCCTGCCACATCCCCACCATGTCCCCGCTATGTCCCCAGCCACATCCCAGCCATGTCCCCACCCTTTCCCCTACCACATCCCCGCTGTGTGCCCAGCCACACCCTTGCCATGTCCCCTGCCACATCCCCGCTGTGTCCCCAGCCACACCCTTGCCATGTCCCCTGCCACATCCCTGCTGTGTCCCCAGCCACATCCCAGCCATGTCCCTGGAGCATCCTCTGCCACATCCTCCTCACGTTCCCTGCCAAGTCCCCATCGAGTCCCTACACAAACCTGCTGTGTCCCTGCCACATCCTCCTCATGTCCTCCACCATGTCTGCACCGAGTCCCCAGCCATCCCTGCCACATCCCCACCATGTCCCTGCCACTTCCCCAGCCATCCCTGCCATGTCCCTGCCATGTCCCCGCCACGTCCACTGCCACATCCCCACCATTCCCTGCCACTTCCCCAGCCATCCCTGTTATGTCCCCGCCATGTCCCCAGCGTGTGCCCACCACATCCCCTGCCACATCCCCACCATGTCCCTGCCATGTCCCCTGCCATGTCCCCACTGTGTCCCCAGCCACATCCTCACCATTTCCACACCGCATCCTCTGCCACATCCCCACCATGTCCCCGCTATGTCCCCAGCCACATCCCAGACATGTCCCCACCCTTTCCTCTACCACATCCCCGCTGTGTGCCCAGCCACACCCTTGCCATGTCCCCTGCCACATCCCCGCTGTGTCCCCAGCCATACCCTTGCCATGTCCCCTGCCACGTTCCCGCTGGGTCCCCAGCCATCCCCATCATGTCCTTGCCACACCCCCACCATGTCCCCGCGGCATCGCCAGCCACATCCCTGCCACGTCCCTGCCACATCCTCGCCGAGTCCCCTGCCAACCCTGCCACATCCCCACCGTGTCCCCACTGCGTCCCCAGCCATCCCCTCCGCCACAGCTGGCTGCCATCCCCCAGGAGCCGGTGCTCTTCTCCCGCTCGCTCCACGCCAACATCGCCTACGGGCCAGGCAGCTGGAGCCGGGCGCAGGTGACGGTGGCAGCCCGCCGGACGGGTGCCCACGCCTTCATCACCCACCTGCCCCGGGGCTGTAGCAGAGGTAGGAGGCGTCCCCCCTTTCACCGTCCCTGTGTCCCACCCTGACCCCTGTCTTGTGCAGATGTGGGTGAGCTGGGGGCGCAGCTCTCTGGAGGACAGCGGCAGGGGGTGGCCATCGCTTGTGCCCTGGTGAGGGACCCCTGTGTCCCCGTCCTTGATGAGCCCGCGAGCGCCCTGGATGCCGAGAGCCAGCTGCAGGTGGGAGGTGACACCCGTGTCCCCTCGGTCCCCCTGTTCAGCAGCACCCTGGTCCCTGGGGGTCCCCCTGGGTCCCCTCTTTTTGTCGTCCCCTTGATCCCCAATTTCAGTGTCCCCTGGGTTGCTGGCCCCTGTACCCATGTGGTCCCCACTTCCAGTGTCCCCTTGGTCCCTGGTCCCCGTCTCCCCTAGGTCCCTGGTGCCCGGGTCCCCTTGCCCCCAGTCCTGCTGTTCCCTGGTCCCTGTGGCCCCTGGGATCCTCTCCCAGCAGCCCCCTAGTGCTGGGGGGGTCCCCCTGGATCCCCTCTCCTGTGTCCCCTGGGTCTCTGGTCCCCACGTCACCTTGGTCCTTGGTCCCTGGTCCCCTTGGTCCCAACTCCCCATGTCCCTTGGGTCCCTGCTCCCCGTGTCCCCTTGGTCCTTGGGCCCCATGTCCCCTGGGTCCCCACAGCCAGGGGTCCCCACTGATGATGCCACCCACCACAGGTGGAGCAGGAGATCTTTGGAGCCAGCGGGATGGGGCGTGCGGTGCTTCTGGTGACGGGGCAGGTGGCCCTGGCCATGTGGGTGCAGTGGTGGCCGTGTTGAAGGGGGGACGACTGCACGAGCTGGGGTCCCCTGGGGAGCTCCTGCGCCCTGGCAGCCACTACTGGCACCAGCTGCAGGGGCGGGGAATGGGGGGGGAAGGTGGGGGACAGGGACACGGGGAAGGAGAGTGAGGGACAGCAGGAGCTGGGGATGGGGACACCGGGAGCCAGCATGGGGACACCACGAGATGGGATAGGGCCACCAGGAGCAGGGATGGGGCCACCAAAAGTTGTGATAAGGGACAGTGAGAGCTGTGATGGGGGAGCGCGGGCGCCAGGCCAGACATGCTGCCACGTCCCTGCTGCGTGATGGTGACCACGGGGGCCAGCGGGTGACACTGGGTACCAGCGGGGCTGGTAACCGGCAGGGCTGGCCAATGGGACACAGAGCTTGAAATAAAGGCTGTTTGTACCCAGGATGCGTTGGAGAACCCTGGAGCTGGGAAGGGTAAGGGGCTGTAGGGATGGGGGTGTGCAGGGATGGGGGGCTGAAATAGGGGTGCAGGGATGGGGGGTGCAGGGATTGGGGCAGCAATGGTGTGGCCAGGGGGGCCCCTCTGCCCCATTGGGACAGAAATTTGTACAAAATAAAGCAGAATTGCTTCGGAGAGGAACTGGCTGGGTTGCGGGGGGGTGGGGGAACACTCTGGCCTGGCTGCGGGGTGTTGGGCGCTCACCCTCCAGTTATCACTGCTGCCTTGGTGTGACGCGGCACTTGCCTCGGTGTGATATAATTAAGCTGCCAGCCTCCCCCGCGTGATATCGCAGCCACGGTCCTTTCTACCCGAGAGGCTTCACTTGCTTGATTCCGGCACATCGTTCGCGTCAATGAATGACCTGTGCGATGGCTGCAGTGGTGAGGTCCACCCCTCCATCGTGGGCCCACCCGTACATTGTGTCTCTCCCCTGGCCCTCCAGGGGGGCTCTCCATGGGCCCATCGAGCTGTGAACACCTCACAACAACAGGCCCAGTCCAGGTCTACCTGAACCAACAATTTTTGCCGCCTGGTCTACCTGCTCCGTGCGTTGATGTTCTCCAGGGGCATGGCTCTTGGACATCGACACGATGGACCTTTACACCCAGGGGCTCTACCCAGGCAGCAAGGTCCTGCTGCCATAACCCAGCAGCCCAGAGGGGCTACCTCTGTGACCATTGCTGTAGCCACCCCCACGGGGCATTGGCCGCCCTCAAGGAGTCAGTCCAGAGGCAGAGCACTGGCCACATTTCTCAGGCAGCAATCTCTAGGGCCAGCTGGGTGGCTTGGACTTGGGCAGCTTCCTCGAAGGACGAAAGATGGAGAGAGACTTTGTACCAAGGCCTGCAGTGACAGGACAAGGGCCGTGGTTGGAAACGGCAAGAGGGGAGATCGAGATTGGACGTAAGAAATGTTTTATGATGAGGATGGTGAGAGGCTGGAACAGGTTGCCCGGAGAAGGTGTGGATGCTCCATCATTGGAAGTGTTCGAGGAGAGATCAGGAAGAAAATCAACTGTATCCCAGCCAAAACCAGTCCAGCCCTCGACCCGAGGCTGCGAGAGCAGCCCAGGCACGGGGAGAGGAGGCACAGCCCGCCGGAGGGTGGGGACCAGCATTTATTGAAGGACCTCGCCGTCCTTCAGCCAGCTGACGGTGATGGAACGTGGGTAGAAGCCGTAAGCGCGGCAGGACAAGGTCAGGATCCCGTGGGCCTCCTTCCCCAACACTCGGACTGTGGGGGGCTCTGAGGAGGGGGTGGTGGTGATGGCTGGCACATGCTCCCGCGTGAACCAGTCCCCAGAGTCCTCATCTCACCCTCAACTTCCTCTCCAGCACGGCCTGCCCATAGCTCACGTATTTCCTGCTTGACCAACCAGGTCCTGCTTGACCAACCTGATCTCCTTCTACGACAAGGTGACCCGCCTAGTAGATGAGGGAAAGGCCGTGGATGTTGTCTATCTAGACTCCAGTAAAGCCTTTGACACCGTTTCCCACAGCATTCTTGCTTGGCTTGGACGGGTGTACTCTTTGCTGGATTAAGAACTGGCTGGATGGCCGGGCCCAAAGAGTGGTGGTGAATGGAGTTTACTCCAGTTGGCGGCCGGTCACAAGCCGTGTTCCCCAGGGCTCTGTGTTGGGGCCAGTTCTGTTTAACATCTTAATTAATGATCTGGACAAAGGGATTGAGTGCACCCTCAGTAAGTTTGCAGATGACCCCAAGTTGTGTGGGAGTGTTCATCTGCTGGAGGGTAGGAAGGCTCTGCAGGGGGACCTGGACAGGCTGGATTGATGGGCCGAGGTCAATTGTATGAGGTTTAACAAGGCGAAGTGCAAGGTCCTGCACTTGGGCCACAGCAACCCCATGCAACGCTACAGGCGTGGGGAAGAGTGGCTGGAAAGCTGCCTGGCAGAGAAGGACCTGGGGGAGTTGGTTGACAGCCGCCTGAATATGAGCCAGCAGTGTGCCCAGGTGGCCAAGAAAGCCAACAGCATCCTGGCTTGTATCAGGAACCATGTGGCCAGCAGGAGTAGAGCAGTGATCGTTCCCCTGTACTCGGCACTGGTGAGGCCGCACCTCGAATGCTGTGTTCGCTTTTGGGCCCCTCACTGCAAGAGAGACATTGAGGGGCTGGAGCGTGTCCAGAGAAGGGCAACGAAGCTGGGGAAGGGTCTGGAGCACAAGGCTGATGGGGAGCGGCTGAGGGAGCTGGGGTTGTTTAGCCTGGAGAAAAGGAGGCTGAGGGGAGACCTCATCGCTCTCTACAACTGCCTGAAAGGAGGCTGTAGAGAGGTGGGGTCGGTCTCTTCCCCCACGTAACAAGTGATAGGACGAGAGGAAATGGCCTCAAGTTGCGCCAGGGGAGGTTTAGACTGGATATTAGGAAATTTTTCTTCACTGAAAGGGTTATCAAGCACTGGAACAGGCTGCCCAGGGAAGTGGTTGAGTCGCCATCCCTGGAGGTATTTAAAGGACGTTTGGATGAGGTGCTTAGGGACATGGTGTAGTGGTGGGCTTGGCAGTGTTAGGTTTACGGTTGGACTCGATGATCTTAAAGGTCTTTTCCAACCTATAAGATTCTGTGATTCTGTGATTTCCTCAGCCACTCGATGCAGGTGTTCTCCAGCTAATGCTTCAGACTCTCAGCAACAGTTCCGGCCTCCACCCACTTCCTCTCGGTGATTTGTGCTGCTGCGTCTGCCGCAGTGAACGTCGTCGTGTCCATGTCGAAGGCGATGAAGTCCCTCCCGTCGTAGGCGTGCTGATAAAACCCCCTGGTGCTACCGTCCTCCAGGAGGTCACAGCCGCTCATGCGCTGCACCGTGTGAGCCCCTGAAACACGACCAGGGAGACGCGGCTGAGGGGCTGCTGCAGGCCTGGGCCTTCAGTGGGGCACAGACCCCACGGCAGCACCCCCCACTCCAGCCCCATGTGAGGGCCAGGGGGATCGGGCACCGGCTCGAGGGCTGCCCCCCATCCAGCACCCGGGGTGTCATGTCAAGCCATGATGCAGACTCCCCCCACACGCAGGGCGTGGCTGGGCTGTCCCCCAGCCCCACGGCACCCTGGGACAGCGAGGGGCTGAATGCTGGGGGGGACAACAAGGAGATGGGGTCGGGTGGGGGGAGCCCCTCTGGCTCTGGGATGGGGGGCCTGAGCACCATGGGGAGGGCAAGGGGCTGGGACATGTGGGTCGGAGCCCCTCTGGTTCTGGGGGTCTCGACTGCCGTGGTGACGGTGAGGGGCTGGGACGGGGCAGCCAGTCCTGGGGTGGGGTCCTGGGCACTGGGGGGGTGGGGATGCGCTGGGCAGGGGTGGCCAGAAGCCCCCCCTGGCTCCGGGACACCGGATCCCAAGCACCGTGGGGCTGGGACAGGGCAGCCAGGACCCCCTTGGGCTGGGGGACAGGGTGGCTGGAGCCCTCATGCCCAGTGTCCCTTGTGCCCAGCCTTGCTTGTTCCCAGTGTCCCTCGTGCTCGGTATCACTCCTGTCCAGCACTGCCTGTGCCCGGCGTCCCTCGCACCCGGTGTCCCTCATGCCCAGCATCACTTAGACCTGGCGCCACTTGCACCCAGTGCCCCTCGTGCCCAGCAGCGCTCGTGCCTGGCGCCCCTTGTGCCCGGTGCCCCTCGTGCCTGGCATCGCTTGTGCCCGGTGTCCCTCGTGCCCGGCATCGCTCCCGCCTGGCAGCTCTCGTGCCTGGCAGTGCTCCTGCCCAGCACCTCCCGTGCCCGGTTGTCCTGGTTTCGGCTGGGATGGAGTTAATTTTCTTCCTCATAGCTGGCATCCTGCTGTGGTTTGGATTTCATTGTGCATCACTGCTTTTGTATATTCATTTAGCATTATTATTATTATTATTATTATTATACTTTTCCCTTCCTTTTCTGTCCTGTTAAACTGTCTTTACCTCCAGCCATGAATTTTGTGCTTTTCCCCTATTCTCTCCCCTGTCCCGCTAGTTGGGGCGAGTCACCAACAGCTGTGGGGGTTAGCTGCCTGCCGGCTGAACCCACAACATCCCCACATGTTCCCACCACGTCCCCAGCTGTGGGGGATATGTGGGGATGTTGTGGTTTAACATGCCAGGACCCCGGCATGTCCCCTTGGTCCCCATGTCCCCTGGGTCCCCACACCCGGGCGGGTCCCCACTGACGATGCCACCCACCACAGGTGGAGCAGGAGATCTTCGGAGCCAGCGGGGCCGCCGTGCGGTGCTGCTGGTGACGGGGCAGGTGGCCCTGGCCACGCGGGCGCAGCGGGTGGCCGTGCTGGAGTGGGGACGACTGCACGAGCTGGGGTCCCCTGGGGAGATCTGCGCCCCGGCAGACACTGCTGTTGTCTCACAAACGGAGTTCATTACCCGGTGTGCAACACCCGATACGCACACAGAGCCGAGATACCAGTTTATGTCAAGTTTTGCGCCAGCCCGGGTGCTGGGTGGGAGCTCCACAAAGCTAGCACACCGCTCGTTCATGCAGGTACAATATTTATACAGTCTAGTTATACGTATGCATAAGTAATTACACAAAGCAGCTTTCTATCGGTCTACATTTTCTCGTCTTATTCTTAAAGCTACAGTACTACTTTAATATTCTGCGCACGCCCAAAGGTGAGGGGTCTCTGCTTGGGCCAGGGTCTTCAGCTCAAGGGGTGGGACTTTTAGTATGAGGATAGTTCACGTGAGGGGGCTTCTTATCACACTTCTGCTAGTAGCTTCAGATTGTTCCCAAAACATCTTAATTCGCTTACCTATTGCTCCAGGATGTGTTTCACTTCCCAAGGACAATAATTTTGATTAGACGGTCCACGTTCCGGTCAGAATCCCCCCTATCAACTTTCCCTAAGTCCTGGCCTTCCACCAGATCCTGATTGACTACAATTCCCCTCTTTGAGACTACCTAAGAACAGTCCTTAGATAAGTCTCACTTTCTCCTCAGAGTGCTTAGCTAATGCTAAGCAGCACTTGCAGGTGCATTGTAGTAACACACCTAGACATGCAAAGATATGATAATAATGTTATTGTTCCTAATATTATAAGAAAATACAACAATAATTCCCTTTCAACACAACCTATATGGGCTATGGATTCTATCTCAGTCCAAGTGCAGTTCATTTAATTCCGAGTCAGCTTCAATTTCAACGGTGCTGTTTCTCTCGATGTCCGCTCTTCCGGAGGGGAGGTTTTCACCCGTGTGTAGTGAATCCCAGAATCTATTCCTTCTACTTTGATAGCTGTGGGAGTAATTAGCAATACCAAATATGGTCCCTTCCAACGTTCTTTCAAAGGTTCGTCTTTCCAGGTTCGGACGTAGACTTGGTCTCCCTGTTGAAAGGAATGTACTGGAGCGTCTAGTGGAACGGGTGTTCTCTCATTCAGGTACCTGTGAAGGGAAGACAAAGTACGCCCCAACGACAGCAGGTATTCAGTCAGTATTTGGTCTCCACTGACATGTGTTTGATCACTCCTGCCTGTTAATTTATTCGCAGGATACAGTTTACCATACAGAATTTCAAAAGGACTAACCCCTTCCCTAACTCTAGGGGTAATCCTGATTCTTAGCAATGCTATAGGTAGAATTTCTATCCATTTCATTTGGCTTTCCTGGCATAATTTTGAAATTTGTCCCTTTAAAGTTTGATTCATCCGCTCTACTTTCCCGCCGGACTGCAGTCTCCAAGCGGTCTGGAAATTCCAATCAAACTGTAAAAACTTAGCAACCTCTTGTACAATTTTAGCAATAAAACGGGGCCCATTATGTGAGGCCATTCCTTCAGGGATGCCGAATCTAGGGATTCTTTCTTTCAACAGTACTCTGACTACCTCTATAGCTTTGTTGGCTCAGCATGGGAAAGCTTCTGGCCGTCCCGAAAAGGTACCTACTAATACCAATAAGTATTTAATTTGATTACACCTAGGTAACTCAGAGAAATCTGTTTGCCAGTACTCCCCTGGAGTTTGTCCCCCTTTCACCGGTCCCGGAGGAGGTCTCCTCTGTATCTTTGGGTTGTTCTTGGAACATATCGAGCACTGCTTTACAATAGCATGAGCTAATTTTTGCATCCTTGGTCCTATGGCATATCGTCTGATGTCTGCATTTACTGCATCTGCTCCCATATGGGTTTCTTGATGAGTCCTCTTTATTAATTCCCTCAGTAGTGGGGCAGTGACTATTATTTCTCCAGTATCACTTGTCTGCCATCCATCCTGGGTTTTGGCGCAGTGTAGAAGTTTTGCTAATTGATTGTCCTTTTCTGAACATGTTGGGGGCTCCAGTAAAATTCTTCCAGTCGGAATTAAAGCCCCCACCTTAGAATCTGTCAAAGCTGCCCTTTGTGCTGTCTCGTCAGCTTTTCGATTTCCACTAATGATATCTGTTTGTCCTTTCTCATGGGCTTTACAGTGTATTACAGACGCCTCCTTTGGCTTGAGAACGGCCTGTAATACCTCTAAAATTGCCTTTCCATGTTGAATTGGAGTTCCTTGGGAAGGTAACAGTCCTCTTTCTTTCCATACGGCTCCACGGGCATGTCCCACTCCAAAGGCGTATTTTGAGTCCGAATACATGTTTACTCTCCTATTTTCAGACAATTCCAGCGCTCTGTTTCCGGCAACCATCTCCGCCTTCTGTGCTGATGTATTAACAGGTCTTTTGCCCTGTGAAACTTCAAAACCTGGGTATTCCACAGTGGCTTTGCCCAATCTGAGCTTTCTTTTGTGATACTCTGTATCCAGCAAGTCCCAAGAAGTTTAACAGATTGATGGTGGCTCTTTTGCATTCTTGTTCCGAGGCGGTCCCTATGAGTATATCATCTACATACTGTAGTAAAGTAAGAGAAGGATGCTCACCTTGCCAGTCTTCCAGTTCTTTAGCTAGTACGTTACCGAACGAGGTAGGGCTATTCTTACATCCCTGGGGTAGCACGGTCCAGCAGAGTTGGACTTTTCTTCCGGTGGCTGGACTTTCCCCTTCGAACGCAAACAATTCCTGACTTTCCTCTTCCCGAGGTATACAAAAGAAAGCATCCTTCAAACCCAGTACTGTAAAATAAACATTATTCTCAGGTATTGATGATAACAGAGTGTATGGATTTGGAACTACTACCAGATGCACATCAGCTGTAATCCAGTTAATTTCTCTGAAATCCTCTACCAACCGATACTCCTGTCTTTGGGGCTTCCTGACCGGCAAAATTGGAGTATTATATTCAGATTGGCATTCTCTTAATAGTCCACACTGAATAAAGGCATTTATCAATGGTTCCAAACCTATTCTAGCTTCCAACTTAATAGGATCTTGTCTTTTTCTTACCGGTTGTGCTCTGGGTTTCAATTCAAGTTTTACCGGTACAGCATTTTTTGCTCTTCCCGGTCTCTTGGTTGCCCATACTGTAGGTATGACAGCGTCCAGGATTTCCTCTGGGATGTTGATATTCTCCTGTTGCTTTGCAGTCAATAAAGAAAATTGTGCTTTCCAGGCAGTTTCCTTTGGTAGATGTAACTGACTGCATGTAACATGACTTGCAACAGGGATAGACCCAGGGTTGCTACCCTGGCTCCTACCTCTGCCTCTGTCATTTTGTGGAGCTACCACCTAGCATCCGGTCTTGCGCAAAACCAGAAATAAATCTGTATCTTGGCTCCGTGCACGTATTGGGTGTTGCACACCGGGTAACGAACTCCGTTTGTGAGACAACAATAGCAGACATACCTTCTCAGCACCCGTCTGCGTGGCCTCAGAGTCGGAGACCTTCTCAAGGCCTGTCTGCGTGGCCTCAGAGCAGGTGACTACCTTCTCAGTGCCCCTTTGCAAGGTCTCAGAGCAGGAGACATGCCTGGAGTGCTGGGATGGAGGGCCATCAGCTCTTCAGGAGGGGTAGGCAGGGCAGGTGAGGTGGAGGAGTTGCACTGCATAGAAGAGAGAGGTTTGGCCGCACAGCCCTTATAGCTGGGGATGACGTGGTCGAGAGCCTCTGGGTGAGGCTTATCATAGAATCGGAGAATGCTTTGGATTGGAAGGGACCATCTAGTCCAAGGCCCCTGCAAGAGCAGGGACATCTTCAACTAGATCAGGTTGCTCAGAGCCCCATCCAACGTGACCTTGAATGTTTCCAGGCATGGGGCCTCCACTACCTCTCTGGGCAACCTGTTCCATGGCCTCACCACCCTCATTGTAAAAAATTTCTTTCTTAAATCCAGTCAAATCTGCCCGCCCTTAGTTTAAAACCATTGCTGCTTGTCCTGTCACAACAGGCCCTGCTAAAATGTCTGTCCCCGTCTTTCCTATAGGCCCCCTTGAAGTACTGGAAGGCTGCTAGAAGGTCTCCCCGCAGCCTTCTCTTCTCCAGGCTGAACAACCCCAACTTTGTCAGTCTGTCCTCGTAGGAGAGGTGCTCCATCCCTCGCATCATTTTCATGGCCCTCCTCTGGACCCGCTCCAACACCTCCATGTCCTTCTTGTGCTGAGGGCTCCAGAGCTGGATGCAGTACTCCAGGTGGGGTCTCACCAGAGCAGAGTAGAGGGGCAGAATCCCCTCCCTCGACCTGCTGGCCACGCTTCTTTGGATGCAGCCCAGGATACAGTTGGCCTTCTGGGCTGCGAGCGCACGTTCTTGGCTCATGTCCAGCTTTTCGTTCCATCAGTACCCCCAAGTCCTTTTCCGCAGGGCTGCTCTCGATCACATCATCCCCCAGCCTGTATTGAAAACAAGGAATGTCCCGACCCAGGGTAGGACCCTGCACTTGGCCTTGTTGAACCTCATGAGGTTCACACAGGCCCACTTCTCCAGCTTGTCCAGGTGCCTCTGGATGACATCCCATCCTTCTTGGCATGTCAACTGCACCACTCAGAAGCATTAGGGAGATGGAAGGCAAAGCAGAGGGCGCGGTGGGTGTCCGCTGCCCGTCACCCAGCCAGGGTGACAGCACCAATGAGTTATTCCACGGGCAATTAGGAGAGACCTCTGGATCGGTCGCCCTTGGCCTTACGGAGACTTCAACGTCCCAGGCATCAGCTGGGAATGCCATACTGCTGGGACAAGCAGGTCTGGGAAATGCCTGGAGTCTGTGGGAGAGGACTTCTTGTCACAAGCACTCAGTGACCCAACTAGGAGAGATGTCCCTCGAGACTTGTTCTGTGTGAAGGGAGAAAGCCTTGTTGGAGACGTCAGGGTCGGTGGCTGTCTTGGCCACAGGGATCATGAAACGGTTGAGTTTACGGGCGTGCTGGTCAGCAGCAGGCTCAACAGGAGTCAGCAGTGTGTCCTGGCAGCCAGGAGGGCAAACTGCATCCTGGGGTGTCCCCATCCCTGGTCCTGGTGCATCAAACATGGCATCATCAGCTGGTCAAGAGAGGGCATTGTCCCACTGGATTCAGCATCAGCGCAGCTGCTCCTGCAGCACTGTGTGCACTGCCAGGCCCCACCATTTGAAAAGGACCTGAAGGGCCCTGAACTCCTCCAGAGGAGGGCAACCAAGCTGGTGCCAGGGCTGGAAGGCATGTCCTCTGAGCAGCAGCTGAGGACTTTGGGCTTGCCTAGTTTGGAGAGGAGGAGGCTGAGGGGCCACCTGAGGAGGGGATGCAGACAGGGAGGTGCTGATCTCTTCTCCCTGGGATCCCAGGGACAGGATGCCTGGGAATGGTTCAAAGCTGCACCAGGGGAGGTTCAGACTGGACATGAGGAAGCATTTCTTTACCAAGAGGCTTCCTGGAGAGGTGGTTGATGCCCCCAGCCTGGCAGGGTTGGAGAGGCATTTGGACAAGGCCCTTAATACACTTGTGGGCAGCCCTGAAGCAGTCAGGCAGCTGGATGAGATGATCACTGGAGGCCCCTGCCAAGTAGTCTCTTCTCATTTCTCAGCACTCACCTACATGGCCTAAGAGCAGGAGAGCTTCTCAGTGCCCATTTGCATGGTGCCAGTGCAAGAGACCTCATTGACTGTGTTGCACCAGAGGAAGAGACTTTCTCAGGGCCCATCTGCATGGCCTCAGAGCACAAGAGCTTCTTGTCAGTGCACGTCTCCTTGGCACCAGAGCAGGAGACCTCCTCAGTGTCCATGTGCATGGCCTGAGAGCACAAGAGCTTCTTCTCAGCACCCAGCTGCATGGCCTCAGAATAGGAGAGCTTCTCAGTGCCCATTTGCATGGTGCCAGTGCAAGAGACCTCAGTGACTATGTTGCACCAGAGGAGGAGACTTTCTAAGGGCCCATCTGCATGGCCTCAGAGAACAAGAGCTTCTTCTCAGGGACTGGATCACCTCAGAGCAGGAGACCTTCTCAGTGTCCATCTGCATGGCCTCAGAGCACAAGAGCTTCTTCTCAGTGCCCATTTGTGTGGTGCCAGTCCAGAGACCTCAGCGACCACCGGTGTTGCACCAGAACAGGAAGCCTTCTTCTCAGTGCACAGCTCTGTGGCCTCACAGCACAAGACCATCTGGCCAGCACCTCTCTGCGTGGCCTCAGAGGAGGAGACCATCTTAGCACCCTTCTGGGTGGCTGTGGTGGGTTGAACTTTGCTGGCCACCAGGTGCCCACCCAGCTGCTCTATCATCACTCTACCTCCCTCCACTGGCAAAAAAGACTCCACTCAGGGAAATTAATGTACTTTATTGCCAATCAAATCACAGCAGGGTAACAAGAAATGAAACCAAACCTTAAAAGCCCTTGCCCCCACCCCTCCCTTCTTCCTGGGCTCACTTTCACACCCAATTTCTCTACCTCCTCCCCCCCAGCGGCACAGGGGGAGGGGAATGGGGGTTGCAGTCAGTCCATCACATGTTGTCTCCAGTCCTCCTCCTTCCTCCTCCTCACACTCTTCCTCTGCTCCAGCATGGGGTCCTCTGCAAAATTCTCCACCATGGGTCCTTCAGGGTGCACCCACCTCCTCCGGCAGGAGGTCCTCCAGGGGCTGCAGGTGGGTATCATCTGCTCCACCATGGCTCTCCATGGGCTGCCAGGGGACAGCCTGCCTCACCATGGTCTTCAGCACAGGCTGCAGGGGAATCTCTGCCCCGGCGCCTGGAGCACCTCCTGGCCTCCTTCTCCACTGACCTTGGTGTCTGCAGAGTTGCCTCTCTCTTGGTGTCTGCAGAGTTGCCTCTCTCTTGGTGTCTGCAGAGTTGCCTCTCTCTTGGTGTCTGCAGAGTTGCCTCTCTCTTGGTGTCTGCAGAGTTGCCTCTCTCTTGGTGTCTCTCTCCCAGCCGCTGTTGCACAGCAGTTTTTTTCCTCCCCTTCTTAAATATGTGATCCCAGAGGCGCTACCACCATCACTGATGGGCTCAGCTTTGGCCAGTTGGCTAATGTCAACCCCGCTCCTCCCCCGCTACCAAACCCTTGGTTCCCATCAGAGCTTGGGGCTTGCTGCAGAGATATGGCCGGTTCTGTGAGCAGCTTGAACTCCTGAGGTCACGGTCATTAAGGAACAGACAAGGTTCTTGGCCCCGCACCTGGATCCTGCAACAAGAAGGAAAGACACCACTGGTAACATCAGGTTAGCGGTTGTCTCCTGGTGCTTGAGGAGACAAGGGCTGCCTGCAAGGGACAGTCCCAGCAAGACATGGCCCACCAGGCCCCTGCCCATCCCACTGCAGGACGGTCACCCCACGGCACCGGGTCGCGATGGGACTCACGTGTCATTGAAGCTGCTGCCGTCCACCCACTCCAAGTGCTCGCCCTGTCTCCGCAGCCCAAGCCAGTAATCAATGTTGCCCTTGACACGCAAGAGAAACTCCTGGGGAGGAAAGAGAGAAGCCAACAGTCAGGAGCTGCTGCCAGCCCCACGCTGGTCCCTGCTGGCCTCGCAGGCAGCCCCAGCCCCGCACCGCTGCCACCGGCCAGGGGATGGCAGCAGCTCCCACCCAACAGTGTTGCTCTGCTCTGCCAGAGCTCTGCTCAGGGCCCAGCTGAGCACCACGGGTGGGCAGACATAGCCTGGGCTCCCCGCTGCACCCCACACCTCCCTCCAAGGCCCCAGGGCAGAGCTGCATCTCTGTCCCTACAGGCACCTCTTGCCTGCCCAGCACCAACCCCAGCTACTGCCCCCAACCCAGACTCCCCCCCTTTCACCCCCACGCAGCCACAACAGCCCCTCACTCACCATTTCCCAGTCCCTCTTGAGCACAGCCAGTGAGGACCCACGCAAGGAGCACTGCTTGCGGCTCCACTCCCAGCTCCCCTCCTCCTTCGAGAGGTAGTAGCAGACATTGCGGTACCCAACCCAGTCGTCGGGACACGGCAGCACCTGAGCCACAGGCAGACCTGCATTCTCTTCACACCTTCCTGCTGGAAAGGGAAGGGGAGAAGGTCAGAGGATTCCGCTCCACAGGGACCAGGGGACACAGCTCCATAGCGCAGGGAAGGAAACAGTCCCAGGCTCCCCCCACAGGGATCCTCAATTTGCTGCCAGGGACCTACAGGGAGCAGACACCCCAGGGCTTAACAGCCTGCCCCACAGCACGGCTGGGGGTGTCCCTGCTCCTCCCCAGGACCC
Organism: Mycteria americana; assembly: GCF_035582795.1. Lineage (NCBI taxonomy): Eukaryota > Metazoa > Chordata > Aves > Ciconiiformes > Ciconiidae > Mycteria > Mycteria americana. The sequence goes on from NW_027445664.1 coordinate 141,163, forward strand.
CTGGCACAGGGCAGGAGCACAGCCAGCCTGAGGGCCTGGCCCCACCATGCTCCCCCCACCAGCCTGGGCCTCACACACCCACACTTGCCCCAGCCTGGAGGGGAAGGGGCCGCATCTGCAAGGGCAGCTGCTCCTCCCTTACCTGATACTACAGCAAGAGCCACAGCCAAAGCCAGCACCAGAACCACGAGCACAGCCAGCACCAGGGCCCATGCTGGATGGAGTGCACAGCACTGGCCTGGAGAAGGAAAAAGCCACTCACAGTGAGGATGGCACTGTCCCAGAGCAGGCACAGCCCTGGCATCCCTGCCACCCCCCACACAAGCTCCCTGGGGAACACAGGAGGGACCCCCCAAGGGACAGCCTGCAGCAGGAGAGCTGCCGACAGATGGAGATGGGGTGGGGGGCTGCTACAGACCACCCAATGAGGACCAAGCAGAAGACAAGCCCTTTCCAGACAGCTGGAAGAAGCCTCACACTTGCCAGCCCCAGTCCTTGTGGGGTGACACCGCCACAGGGACACTGTTCCCTCCCTACAGGCCACTGGCTCTGCACTCACCCAGAACTCTGCGTGTCCTTACGCCTTTATCCCCAGGCACCCCTGGACCCAGGGGCTCCTGCATGTTCCCATCGTCATTGCAGAATCCGTTCTCCTCCCCTTGTCCCACGGGAAACAGAGACGTGGAATCATTTTGCCTGTGATAAGCAAGGGCTTGCGCCCAAGGCATTGCAACAGCTGGCAAAGCCTTTTTTAAGCCAGGCTTCGATCCAGTTTTACCACAGCAGCTGGTACCATCGTGTTGGGAGACTGCGGAGAACATGATGAGAACGCAGCACACCGGGACGTTTAGTTCCGTTACCAGGATGCAGCCACACTTGGCTTCCGCAGATCAGCTGTGGCCCTGCGGCGACACCCACGCTCAGGAAGGTGATGGCAGCACAGCCCCGCCCTGTCCGTGCTGCCCCTGTAAGGCTGCAGCCTGTCCCCAGCACCCAGCCAGCCCCCTGGGAGACAAACACAACGTCAGTGAGCTCAGGCACCAGCCCGCAGCCCCCAGCAGAGCCAGCACCCTCCCCACCATCCTGCACACACCCTTGCCAGACAGGCTGCAAGGCACTCGCTGCCTGGGAGCATCCCCGTAACCACCTCTGCGGACACAGGAAGGAAGTGCCAGTAGCCACAGAGGAAGGCAGGAACTGGGTGCGCCTGGCAGGACAAGGCACCCCAGAGGCCCCCAGACACCCAGACTAGAAGCTCAGCATATCCTTAACAGGCCCAGACATGTCAAGGATACCGAGTCAAAGTCACTGCAAAGCGCCCCACTCCCATCTGAACACAGGATACCGAGGTTTGGTCTTGCCTGGCTTTTACAAATGCATGAGCTCACAGGGTTAAGGGGGGACAGGAGGGCAGGGCTGCTCTCCTGCAGCCCCTGGGCATCCCAGAGTCTGCTCAGCTGGCAGAGCTCCAGCTGGTAGCTGGGCACCCACAACATTTAGTAGGGCCCGTAGCAACAGAACGTTCAGGGTCGGGTGGGACGGGGCTCTGAGGAACCTGCTCTAGCTGAAGAAGTCCCTGCCCGGGGCAGGGGGGCTGGACTAAATCAGCTTTAAATGCCCTTTCCACCCCAACCACTCCGTGAGTCTGTGATCACAGACACCGACGCCGACGGGGGTACGGCTGGGGCCCTTCAGCAGCTCCCGCACCGCCGAGCTGAACGACGGCGAGCTGAAGGAAAGCCTCCGCAGGGACCCTCCTCTCCTACACGATCCACAAGCCCAACGCCCGGGAACCGCCGCCTGCGGGCACAGCACACGGCCAGCACCGGCTGAGCCCCCGCAAGGGATCACGCCACTCACCCCAGGGGCGCTGGGGGGGACGGGACCTGCGCCAAGCAGCTCCCGCCACGCCGGCACCTCACAGCGTTCCCAAGCCCGGCACGGCCCAGGGCACAGCGGCGAGGGGGACGCCACAACCGGCCGCTCCCGCACCGGCCCCACCACACGGCCAGCGCCAGCCCGACAGGCTCCCTTCACCACGGACCCCCACGCACCCGCCGCCCGCTCCCTACCTCCGCCGGGGCCCGCCCCGAGCGCTGCCGCTGCCCCGCCGGGATCCGGACGCTCCCGAGCCCCTCACGGCCCCGCACTGCTCTGACAGAAAACACTCGCGGCCGCCGCCTTTCGAGGCCTGGCGCGGCCCGCCCACCGCTCTGCCCAATCAGCGCGCGAGAGCGAGGAGTGGCGGGGCAGGCAGCCAATCGCGGCGACGCCCCTTTGTAAACCCCTCCGCGTGAGGCGGCGCGTGTGTAAAGGGACGCGGTGCTGCCCTATCCTTCCGCCCAGGCGCTCTAGTTTGGCCGGAAACGTGGTCGTTTTGCACCCACGCCGACATGGGCGGGTGCAGGACACCCCCAATGCCAGCAGCCGAGGCTGCTGCCATGGCTCCAGGCCGTTTCCCTGCTCGTGCGGGGCGAGCAGCCCCTGGCAATGCCCGCTCCCGGCTCCCTCAGGCCGTTTCCCCCATTTTTGGGGAGCGAGGGGCGCTGGGGGGGGGGGGTTGAGATGGAACCCCCCTTGCCTCACCAGTGTATCAGTCAGCTGTAGAGTATAAAAGCCTACTAACTGGGTTAATACGCGTTATTTCACACCACATGCTGCGATGCAATGGGGTAGTGGAATTTTCCTGGAGATTGTGGTATGAAATAAAGGAAATTAAGGAGGGGCCAGCACCTGGAAAGAAGGACGTTGCTTCTCAGGAGCTTGGAGCTGCCCATGGAGATAAGGGATCGCCCTGGATAATCCCGATGCTGCCAGCATGTGCCCCCCCGCCACCTCCTTGAAACCCTCCTGGCATCATGGATAATTGATTACAGCAAGACAGAGGCCGGGGACGTCGGCATCAATGTGGTGCAATGAATGCTGAAAAACAGTCGCTTTGCGATGTTTTATGGGGATTAGTAATCGTTGGTGTTGGTGTTAGTCATGGAGGTGTCATGGGTTAGTGGTAGGAGTCCCAGGACTGGAGTGGTGGGGCGGAGGGCCATCAACTCTTCAGGAGGGCAGGCGAGGGATGTAAGGGAGAGGTTTGGCCGCACAGGCCTTACAGTTGGGGATGATGTGGTCGAGAGCCTGCGGGTGAGGATTAGGGGGATGGAAGACAAAGCAGATGGCAGAGTGGGTGTCCACTACCCATCGCCCAGCCAGGGTGACAGCACCAATGAGAATTAGGAGAAATCTGTGGATCGGTCACCGTTGGCCTTATGGGAGACTTCAACGTCCCAGGCATTGGCTGTGAATGCTGTACTGCTGGGACGAGCAGGTCTGGGAAATGCCTGGAGTGTGTGGAAGATGACCTCTTGTCACAAGTCCTGAGTGATGTCCACCCTGCAGCCTGTGGTGAAGACCATGGTGAGGCAGGCTTTCCCCCTGCAGCCCATGGAGGTCCACGGTGGAGTAGATATCCACCTCCAGGCTGTGGAGGACCCCATGCCGGAGCGCCCGAAGGAGGCTGTGACCCCGTGGGAAGCCTGTGGTGGAGCAGGCTCCTGGCAGGACCTGTGGGCCCACGGAGAGAGGAGCCCACGCTGGAACGGGTTTGCTGGCAGGACTTGTGACCCCGCGGGGGACCCACGCTGGAGCAGTTCGTGAAGAACTGCAGCCCATGGAAGGACCCACGTTGGAGAAGTTCGCGGAGAACTGTCTCCCGTGGGAGGGAGCCCACGCTGGAGCAGGGGAAGAGTGTGAGGAGGAAGGAGCAGCAGAGACAACGTGTGATGAACTGACCACAACCTCCATTCCCTGTCCCCCTGCAGCGCTGGGGGGAAGGAGGTAGAGAAATGGGGCATGGAGTTGAGCCTGGAAGAAGGGAGGGGTGGGGGGCAGGTGTTTTAAGGTTTGGTTTTATTTCTCGTTACCCTACTCTGATTTGCTTGGCAATGAATTATATTAATTTCCCTGATTTGAGTCTGTTTTGCCCACAACGGTAGTTGGTGAGCGATCTCCCTGTCCTTATCTTGATCCTTTTGTGGTATTTTTCTCCCCCCTGTCCTGTTGAGGAGGGGGAGTGATAAGAGCGGCTGGGTGGGCACCCGGCAGCCAGCCAGCGTCAACCCACCACAGTCAACTAGGAAAGGTGTCCTAGACTTGTTGTTTGTGGATAGAAGTATAGAATCCTTGAGGTTGGAAAAGACCTTTAAGAACACCGAGTCCAACTGTAAACTCAACACTGCCAAGCCCACCACTGCACCATGTCCCTAAGCACCACATCTACACGTCTTTTAAATACCTCCAGGGGTGGTGACTGAACCCCTTCCCTGCGCAGCCTGTTCCAATGCTTGACAATGCTTTCAGTGAGGAAATCTTCCCTAATATCCAATCCAAACCTGCCCTGGCGCAACTTGAGGCCATTTCCTCTTGTCCTATCACTTGTCACTTGGGAGAAGAGACCGACCCCCACCTCCCTACACCCTCCTTTCAGGTAGTTGTAGAGACCGATAAGGTCTGCCGTCAGCCTCCTTTTCTCCAGGCTAAACAACCCCAGTTCCCTCAGCCGCTCCTCATCAGACTTGTGCTCCAGACCCTTCCCCAGCTTCTTTGCCCTTCTCTGGACACGCTCCAGCACCTCAATGTCTTTCTTGTAGTGAGGGGTCCAAAACTGACCACAGTATTTTAGGTGCGGCCTCACCAGTGCCGAGTGCAGGGGCACGGTCACTTCCCTAGTCCTGCTGGCCACCCTATTTCTGACACAAGCCAGGATGCTGTTGGCCTTCACAGTATCATTTAGGTGGGAAGTAGAGAAGGACTCGTGGGAGGGGTGATGGTCGGTGGCTGTCTTGGCCACAGGGATCGTGAAATGGTTGAGTTTACGGGGGCGCTGGTGGGCAGCAGGATCAATAGGAGCCAGCAGTGTGTCCTGGCAGCCAGGAGGGCAAACGGCATCCTGGGGTGCATCAAACGTGGCGCAACCAGCTGGTCAAGAGAGGGGATTATAGAATATCTGGAGTTGGAAGGGACCCATAAGGATCATGGAGTCCAACTCCCTGCTCCTCGCAGGACTACCTAACACTCATGTGACTCGTCCTTAATGTGACATATTTGGCGTCACGATTTTACTTCCCCCTCCCCACAGGTGGGACGTGACACCATCCGCCCAGACCCCCAGATCTCTTTCCGCGGGGCTGCTCTCCAGCCTCTCGTCCCCCAGTTTGTACGTATAACCAGGATTTCGCCGTCCCAGGTGCAGATTCCGGCTCTTGCTCTTGATAAATTCCAGACGGTTCATGATTGCCCAGCTCTGCAGTGTGCCCAGATCTCTCTGAAAACCCTCTCCCCTCCCCTCCCCTTCCATATTCCATGCGCCTGTGTCCTCCCTGCCGTGCCCCTGTGTCCCCCGCTGTGTCCCTGTACCCTCTCTGCCCTCCCACATCCCCTGCCCCCACGTCCCTGTGTCCTCCGTGTCCCCACACCCTCCTGGCTGTGTCCCCATGCCCGTTGCCCATGTTCCCATGTTGTCCTGGACACATCCCTGTCCCTGTCTTTTGTGTCCCCAAGTCCTCCCCTCCATGTCCCCATGCCCTGCCATCTCCCCATGGCCTCCCTTGCCACGTCCCTGTGTCCCCTGCTGTGTCCCTGTATCCTCCCTGCCACATCCCCACGCTGGTCCCACGATGTCCCTGTGCCCTCCCACATCCCCCCACCATGTCCCTGTGTCCTCCATGTCCCCACACCTTCCCAGCGGTGTCCCCATGCCTGTTCCCCATGTCCCCACATCCTCCTGGATGCATCCCCATGCCTGTTCCCCACACCCTCCCCGCCATGTCCCCTCTGTGTCCCCAGGTCCTGCTGCGCTACTAGCCCAACATGACCAAGGCCGTGGGCTCCTCAGAGAAGATCTTTGAGTTCCTGGACCAGGAGGAGCAGGTGGCACCCACGGGGACGCTGGTGCCCGATGTCCTGCGGGGCCACGTCCAGCTTGAGGATGTCTGGTTCTCCTACCCTGAACACCAAGAGCCCGTCCTCAAGGTGGGCATGGGGACAGGGCAGGGGACGCGAGGACATGATGGGGGGAGATGGTGGGGAGGGCATGGGGACATGGACGTGGTGGGAGGGTGTGGGGACATGGCAGGGGGCCATGGGGACATGGCATGGGGACATAGAGGTGCTGTGAAGGGCGTTGGGATGTGGCATGGGGACACAGACTTGGTGGGGGCTTTGGACACATGGGGGTGGACAGAGGGACATGGTGGGGACATGGCAGGTGGACCTGGGGACATGGCATGGGGAGACAGGTGTGGTGGGGAGAATGTGGGGACATGGCGGGGGGCCATGGGGGCATGGTAGGGACATGGCGGGGGAACATGGGGACATGGTGGGGAGGGCATGGGGAGGACTGGGGACACTGGGGGAGGCGGCATGGGGGTGTCATGTCTGTCCCCCCAGGGCATGGCCCTGGAGCTGTGCCCCAGGGAGGTGCTGGCGGTGGTGACCCCCCCCGGGCAGGGAAGAGCACCCTGGTGTCCCTGGTCCTGTACCTGCACCCGCCGGGGACCAGGCAGATGCTGCTGGATGGTCACCCCCTCTCTGCCTACGAGAGCACTGCGCTGCCAGGTGTCACCACCGCCCCTGTCGCATGATGTCCCCAGTGGGTCCCCACTGCCACCCCCATGTCACCAGCCATCCCCACCATGGCCCTGCCACCACCCCCTGTCACCAGACATCCCTGCTGCATTCCCAGACATCCCTGCCATGTCCACGGGCCATCCCCACCATGTCCCCACCACTTCTCCCACCACGTCCTCTGCCATGTCCCCAGCCGTCGCCACCACGTCCCCAATGCATCCCTGCCATGTCACCCGCTGTGTCCCCAGCCATCTCTGCCACATCCCTGCCATGTCCCCTGCCACATCCCCGCTGAGTCCCCAGCCATCCCCGCCATGTCCCTGCCATGTCCCCAGCTGTCCATGCCACGTCCCTGACGTGTCCCCTGCCACATTCCCACTGAGTCCCCAGCCATCCCTGCCATGTCCCCTGCCGCATCCCTGCCACGTCCCTGCCGCATCCCTGCCACGTCCCTGCAGTGTCCATGCCACGTCCCTGCAGTGTACCTGCCACATCCTTGTCACATCCCCCACCACATCCCCACCATGTCTCCACTGTGTCCCCAGCCACATCCCAGCCATGTCCCTGGAGCATCCTCTGCCACATCCTTGTCACGTTCCCTGCCAAGTCCCCATCGAGTCCCTACACAAACCTGCTGTGTCCCTGCCACATCCTCCTCATGTCCTCCACCATGTCTGCACCGAGTCCCCAGCCATCCCTGCCATGTCCCTGCCATGTCCCCGCCACGTCCCCGCCACGTCCACTGCCACATCCCCACCATGTCCCTGCCACTTCCCCAGCCATCCCTGTCATGTCCCTGCCGTGTCCCCAGCATATCCCCACCACATCCCCTGCCACATCCCCACCATGTCCCTGCCATGTCCCCTGCCATGTCCCCACAGTGTCCCCACCCATCCCAGCCACATCCTCACCATTTCCGCACCGCGTCCCCAGCCACATCCCCTGCCACATCCCCACCATGTCCCCGCTATGTCCCCAGCCACATCCCAGCCATGTCCCCACCCTTTCCCCTACCACATCCCCGCTGTGTGCCCAGCCACACCCTTGCCATGTCCCCTGCCACATCCCCGCTGTGTCCCCAGCCACACCCTTGCCATGTCCCCTGCCACATCCCTGCTGTGTCCCCAGCCACATCCCAGCCATGTCCCTGGAGCATCCTCTGCCACATCCTCCTCACGTTCCCTGCCAAGTCCCCATCGAGTCCCTACACAAACCTGCTGTGTCCCTGCCACATCCTCCTCATGTCCTCCACCATGTCTGCACTGAGTCCCCAGCCATCCCTGCCACATCCCCACCATGTCCCTGCCACTTCCCCAGCCATCCCTGCCATGTCCCTGCCATGTCCCCGCCACGTCCACTGCCACATCCCCACCATTTCCCTGCCACTTCCCCAGCCATCCCTGTTATGTCCCCGCCATGTCCCCAGCGTGTGCCCACCACATCCCCTGCCACATCCCCACCATGTCCCTGCCATGTCCCCTGCCATGTCCCCACTGTGTCCCCAGCCACATCCTCACCATTTCCACACCGCATCCTCTGCCACATCCCCACCATGTCCCCGCTATGTCCCCAGCCACATCCCAGACATGTCCCCACCCTTTCCTCTACCACATCCCCGCTGTGTGCCCAGCCACACCCTTGCCATGTCCCCTGCCACATCCCCGCTGTGTCCCCAGCCATACCCTTGCCATGTCCCCTGCCACGTTCCCGCTGGGTCCCCAGCCATCCCCATCATGTCCTTGCCACACCCCCACCATGTCCCCGCGGCATCGCCAGCCACATCCCTGCCACGTCCCTGCCACATCCTCGCCGAGTCCCCTGCCAACCCTGCCACATCCCCACCGTGTCCCCACTGTGTCCCCAGCCATCCCCTCCGCCACAGCTGGCTGCCATCCCCCAGGAGCCGGTGCTCTTCTCCCGCTCGCTCCACGCCAACATCGCCTACGGGCCAGGCAGCTGGAGCCGGGCGCAGGTGACGGTGGCAGCCCGCCGGACGGGTGCCCACGCCTTCATCACCCACCTGCCCCGGGGCTGTAGCAGAGGTAGGAGGCGTCCCCCCTTTCACCGTCCCTGTGTCCCACCCTGACCCCTGTCTTGTGCAGATGTGGGTGAGCTGGGGGCGCAGCTCTCCGGGGGACAGCGGCAGGGGGTGGCCATCGCTTGTGCCCTGGTGAGGGACCCCTGTGTCCCCGTCCTTGATGAGCCCGCGAGCGCCCTGGATGCCGAGAGCCAGCTGCAGGTGGGAGGTGACACCCGTGTCCCCTCGGTCCCCCTGTTCAGCAGCACCCTGGTCCCTGGGGGTCCCCCTGGGTCCCCTCTTTTTGTCGTCCCCTTGATCCCCAATTTCAGTGTCCCCTGGGTTGCTGGCCCCTGTACCCATGTGGTCCCCACTTCCAGTGTCCCCTTGGTCCCTGGTCCCCGTCTCCCCTAGGTCCCTGGTGCCCGGGTCCCCTTGCCCCCAGTCCTGCTGTTCCCTGGTCCCTGTGGCCCCTGGGATCCTCTCCCAGCAGCCCCCTAGTGCTGGGGGGGTCCCCCTGGATCCCCTCTCCTGTGTCCCCTGGGTCTCTGGTCCCCACGTCACCTTGGTCCTTGGTCCCTGGTCCCCTTGGTCCCAACTCCCCATGTCCCTTGGGTACCTGCTCCCCGTGTCCCCTTGGTCCTTGGGCCCCATGTCCCCTGGGTCCCCACAGCCAGGGGTCCCCACTGATGATGCCACCCACCACAGGTGGAGCAGGAGATCTTTGGAGCCAGCGGGATGGGGCGTGCGGTGCTTCTGGTGACGGGGCAGGTGGCCCTGGCCATGTGGGTGCAGTGGTGGCCGTGTTGAAGGGGGGACGACTGCACGAGCTGGGGTCCCCTGGGGAGCTCCCGCGCCCTGGCAGCCACTACTGGCACCAGCTGCAGGGGCGGGGAATGGGGGGGGAAGGTGGGGGACAGGGACACGGGGAAGGAGAGTGAGGGACAGCAGGAGCTGGGGATGGGGACACCGGGAGCCAGCATGGGGACACCACGAGATGGGATAGGGCCACCAGGAGCAGGGATGGGGCCACCAAAAGTTGTGATAAGGGACAGTGAGAGCTGTGATGGGGGAGCGCGGGCGCCAGGCCAGACATGCTGCCACGTCCCTGCTGCGTGATGGTGACCACGGGGGCCAGCGGGTGACACTGGGTACCAGCGGGGCTGGTAACCGGCAGGGCTGGCCAATGGGACACAGAGCTTGAAATAAAGGCTGTTTGTACCCAGGATGCGTTGGAGAACCCTGGAGCTGGGAAGGGTAAGGGGCTGTAGGGATGGGGGTGTGCAGGGATGGGGGGCTGAAATAGGGGTGCAGGGATGGGGGGTGCAGGGATTGGGGCAGCAATGGTGTGGCCAGGGGGGCCCCTCTGCCCCATTGGGACAGAAATTTGTACAAAATAAAGCAGAATTGCTTCGGAGAGGAACTGGCTGGGTTGCGGGGGGGTGGGGGAACACTCTGGCCTGGCTGCGGGGTGTTGGGCGCTCACCCTCCAGTTATCACTGCTGCCTTGGTGTGACGCGGTGTGATATAATTAATCTGCCGGCCTCCCCCGTGTGATATCGCAGCCACGGTCCTTTCTACCCGAGAGGCTTCACTTGCTTGATTCCGGCACATCGTTCGCGTCAATGAATGACCTGTGCGATGGCTGCAGTGGTGAGGTCCACCCCTCCATCGTGGGCCCACCCGTACATTGTGTCTCTCCCCTGGCCCTCCAGGGGGGCTCTCCATGGGCCCATCGAGCTGTGAACACCTCACAACAACGTGCCCAGTCCAGGTCTACCTGAACCAACAATTTTTGCCGCCTGGTCTACCTGCTCCGTGCGTTGATGTTCTCCAGGGGCATGGCTCTTGGACATCGACACGATGGACCTTTACACCCAGGGGCTCTACCCAGGCAGCAAGGTCCTGCTGCCATAACCCAGCAGCCCAGAGGGGCTACCTCTGTGACCATTGCTGTAGCCACCCCCACGGGGCATTGGCCGCCCTCAAGGAGTCAGTCCAGAGGCAGAGCACTGGCCACATTTCTCAGGCAGCAATCTCTAGGGCCAGCTGGGTGGCTTGGACTTGGGCAGCTTCCTCGAAGGACGAAAGATGGAGAGAGACTTTGTACCAAGGCCTGCAGTGACAGGACAAGGGCCGTGGTTGGAAACGGCAAGAGGGGAGATCGAGATTGGACGTAAGAAATGTTTTATGATGAGGATGGTGAGAGGCTGGAACAGGTTGCCCGGAGAAGGTGTGGATGCTCCATCATTGGAAGTGTTCGAGGAGAGATCAGGAAGAAAATCAACTGTATCCCAGCCAAAACCAGTCCAGCCCTCGACCCGAGGCTGCGAGAGCAGCCCAGGCACGGGGAGAGGAGGCACAGCCCGCCGGAGGGTGGGGACCAGCATTTATTGAAGGACCTCGCCGTCCTTCAGCCAGCTGACGGTGATGGAACGTGGGTAGAAGCCGTAAGCGCGGCAGGACAAGGTCAGGATCCCGTGGGCCTCCTTCCCCAACACTCGGACTGTGGGGCGCTCTGAGGAGGGGGTGGTGGTGATGGCTGGCACATGCTCCCGCGTGAACCAGTCCCCAGAGTCCTCATCTCACCCTCAACTTCCTCTCCAGCACGGCCTGCCCATAGCTCACGTATTTCCTGCTTGACCAACCAGGTCCTGCTTGACCAACCTGATCTCCTTCTACGACAAGGTGACCCGCCTAGTAGATGAGGGAAAGGCCGTGGATGTTGTCTATCTAGACTCCAGTAAAGCCTTTGACACGGTTTCCCACAGCATTCTTGCTTGGCTTGGACGGGTGTACTCTTTGCTGGATTAAGAACTGGCTGGATGGCCGGGCCCAAAGAGTGGTGGTGAATGGAGTTTACTCCAGTTGGCGGCCGGTCACAAGCCGTGTTCCCCAGGGCTCTGTGTTGGGGCCAGTTCTGTTTAACATCTTTATCAATGATCTGGACAAAGGGATTGAGTGCACCCTCAGTAAGTTTGCAGATGACCCCAAGTTGTGCGGGAGTGTTGATCTGCTGGAGGGTAGGAAGGCTCTGCAGGGGGACCTGGACAGGCTGGATTGATGGGCCGAGGTCAATTGTATGAGGTTTAACAAGGCGAAGTGCAAGGTCCTGCACTTGGGCCACAGCAACCCCATGCAACGCTACAGGCGTGGGGAAGAGTGGCTGGAAAGCTGCCTGGCAGAGAAGGACCTGGGGGAGTTGGTTGACAGCAGCCTGAATATGAGCCAGCAGTGTGCCCAGGTGGCCAAGAAAGCCAACAGCATCCTGGCTTGTATCAGGAACCATGTGGCCAGCAGGAGTAGAGCAGTGATCGTTCCCCTGTACTCGGCACTGGTGAGGCCGCACCTCGAATGCTGTGTTCGCTTTTGGGCCCCTCACTGCAAGAGAGACATTGAGGGGCTGGCGCGTGTCCAGAGAAGGGCAACGAAGCTGGGGAAGGGTCTGGAGCACAAGGCTGATGGGGAGCGGCTGAGGGACCTGGGGTTGTTTAGCCTGGAGAAAAGGAGGCTGAGGGGAGACCTCATCGCTCTCTACAACGCCCTGAAAGGAGGGTGTAGAGAGGTGGGGGTCGGTCTCTTCTCCCAGGTAACAAGTGATAGGACGAGAGGAAATGGCCTCAAGTTGCGCCAGGGGAGGTTTAGACTGGATATTAGGAAATTTTTCTTCACTGAAAGGGTTATCAAGCACTGGAACAGGCTGCCCAGGGAAGTGGTTGAGTCGCCATCCCTGGAGGTATTTAAAAGACGTTTGGATGAGGTGCTTAGGGACATGGTGTAGTGGTGGGCTTGGCAGTGTTAGGTTTACGGTTGGACTCGATGATCTTAAAGGTCTTTTCCAACCTATACAACTCTGTGATTCTGTGATTTCCTCAGCCACTCGATGCAGGTGTTCTCCAGCTAATGCTTCAGACTCTCAGCAACAGTTCCGGCCTCCACCCACTTCCTCTCGGTGATTTGTGCTGCTGCATCCGCCGCAGTGAACGTCGTCGTGTCCATGTCGAAGGCGATGAAGTCCCTCCCGTCGTAGGCGTGCTGATAAAACCCCCTGGTGCTACCGTCCTCCAGGAGGTCACAGCCGTACATGCGCTGCACCGTGTGCGCCCCTGAAACACGACCAGGGAGACGGGGCTGAGGGGCTGCTGCAGGCCTGGGCCTTCAGTGGGGCACAGACCCCACGGCAGCACCCCCCACTCCAGCCCCATGTGAGGGCCGGGGGGATCGGGCACCGGCTCGAGGGCTGCCCCCCGCCCAGCAGCCGGGGTGTCATGTCAAGCCATGATGCAGACCCTCCCCCCACACGCAGGGCGTGGCTGGGCTGTCCCCCAGCCCCACGGCACGCTGGGACAGCGAGGGGCTGAATGCTGGGGGGGACGACAAGGAGATGGGGTGGGGTGGGGTGGGGGGGGCCCCTCTGGCTCTGGGATGGGGGGCCTGAGCACCATGGGGAGGGCAAGGGGCTGGGACATGTGGGTGGGAGCCCCTCTGGTTCTGGGGGTCTCGACTGCCGTGGTGACGGTGAGGGGCTGGGACGGGGCAGCCAGTCCTGGGGTGGGGTCCTGGGCACTGGGGGGGTGGGGATGTGCTGGGCCGCGGTGGCCAGAAGCCCCCCCTGGCTCCGGGACACCGGATCCCAAGCACCGTGGGGCTGGGACAGGGCAGCCAGGACCCCCTCGGGCTGGGGGACAGGGTGGCTGGGAGCCCTCATGCCCAGTGTCCCTTGTGCCCAGCCTTGCTTGTGCCCAGTGTCCCTCGTGCTCGGTATCACTCCTGTCCAGCACTGCCTGTGCCCGGCGTCCCTCGCACCCGGTGTCCCTCATGCCCAGCATCACTTAGACCTGGCGCCACTTGCACCCAGTCCCCTCGTGCCCAGCAGCGCTCGTGCCTGGCGCCCCTTGTGTCTGGTGTCCCTCGTGCTTGGCATCGCTTGTGCCTGGTGTCCCTCATGCCCGGCATCGCTCCCGCCTGGCATTGCTCCCGCCTGGCAGTGCTCCTGCCCAGCACCTCCCGTGCCCGGTTGTCCTGGTTTCGGCTGGGATGGAGTTAATTTTCTTCCTCATAGCTGGCATCCTGCTGTGGTTTGGATTTCATTGTGCATCACTGCTTTTGTATATTCTTTTAGCATTATTATTATTATTATTATTATTATTATTATTATACTTTTCCCTTCCTTTTCTGTCCTGTTAAACTGTCTTTACCTCCAGCCATGAATTTTGCGCTTTTCCCCGATTCTCTCCCCTGTCCCGCTAGTTGGGGCGAGTCACCAACAGCTGTGGGGGTTAGCTGCCTGCCGGCTGAACCCACAACATCCCCACATGTTCCCACCACGTCCCCAGCTGTGGGGGATATGTGGGGATGTTGTGGTTTAACACGCCAGGACCCCGGCATGTCCCCTTGGTCCCCATGTCCCCATGGTCCCAACTCCCCATGTCCCCTGGGTCCCCACACCCGGGCGGGTCCCCACTGACGATGCCACCCACCACAGGTGGAGCAGGACATCTTCGGAGCCAGCGGGGCCGGGCGTGCGGTGCTGCTGGTGACGGGGCAGGTGGCCCTGGCCACGTGGGCGCAGCAGGTGGCCGTGCTGGAGCAGGGACGACTGCACGAGCTGGTGTCCCCTGGGGAGATCTGCGCCCCGGCAGACACTGCTGTTGTCTCACAAACGGAGTTCATTACCCGGAGTGCAACACCCGATACGCACACAGAGCCGAGATACCAGTTTATGTCAAGTTTTGCGCCAGCCCGGGTGCTGGGTGGGAGCTCCACAAAGCTAGCACACCGCTCGTTCATGCAGGTACAATGTTTATACAGTCTAGTTATACGTATGCATAAGTAATTACACAAAGCAGCTTTCTATCGGTCTACATTTTCTCGTCTTATTCTTAAAGCTACAGTACTACTTTAATATTCCGCGCACGCCCAAAGGTGAGGGGTCTCTGCTTGGGCCAGGGTCTTCAGCTCAAGGGGTGGGACTTTTAGTATGAGGATAGTTCACGTGAGGGGGCTTCTTATCACACTTCTGCTAGTAGCTTCAGATTGTTCCCAAAACATCTTAATTCGCTTACCTATTGCTCCAGGATGTGTTTCACTTCCCAAGGACAATAATTTTGATTAGACGGTCCACGTTCCGGTCAGAATCCCCCCTATCAACTTTCCCTAAGTCCTGGCCTTCCACCAGCTCCTGATTGACTACAATTCCCCTCTTTGAGACTACCTAAGAACAGTCCTTAGATAAGTCTCACTTTCTCCTCAGAGTGCTTAGCTAATGCTAAGCAGCACTTGCAGGTGCATTGTAGTAACACACCTAGACATGCAAAGATATGATAATAATGTTATTGTTCCTAATATTATACGATAATACAGCAATAATTCCCTTTGAACACAACCTTTATGGGCTATGGATTCTATCTCAGTCCAAGTGCAGTTCATTTAATTCCGAGTCAGCTTCAATTTCAACAGTGCTGTTTCTCTCGATGTCCGCTCTTCCGGAGGGAGGTTTTCACCCGTGTGTAGTGAATCCCAGAATCTATTCCTTCTACTTTGATAGCTGTGGGAGTAATTAGCAATACCAAATATGGTCCCTTCCAACGTTCTTTCAAAGGTTCGTCTTTCCAGGTTCTGACGTAGACTTGGTCTCCCTGTTGAAAGGAATGTACTGGAGCGTCTAGTGGAACGGGTGTTCTCTCATTCAGGTACCTGTGAAGGGAAGACAAAGTACGCCCCAACGACAGCAGGTATTCAGTCAGTATTTGGTCTCCACTGACATGCGTTTGATCACTCCTGCCTGTTAATTTATTTGCAGGATACAGTTTAGAATACAGAATTTCAAAAGGACTAACCCCTTCCCTAACTCTAGGGGTAATCCTGATTCTTAGCAATGCTATAGGTAGAATTTCTATCCCTTTCATTTGGCTTTCCTGGCATAATTTTGAAATTTGTCCCTTTAAAGTTTGATTCATCCGCTCTACTTTCCCGCTGGACTGCGGTCTCCAAGCGGTCTGGAAATTCCAATCAAACTGTAAAAACTTAGCAACCTCTTGTACAATTTTAGCAATAAAATGGGGCCCATTATGTGAGGCCACTCCTTCAGGGATGCCGAATCTAGGGATTCTTTCTTTCAACAGTACTCTGACTACCTCTCTAGCTTTGTTGGTTCGGCATGGGAAAGCTTCTGGCCATCCTGAAAAGGTACCTACTAATACCAATAAGTATTTAATTTGATTACACCTAGGTAACTCAGAAATCTGTTTGCCAGTACTCCCCTGGAGTTTGTCCCCCTTTCACTGGTCCCGGAGGAGGTCTCCTCTGTATCTTTGGGTTGTTCTTGGAACATATCGAGCACTGCTTTACAATAGCATGAGCTAATTTTTGCATCCTTGGTCCTATGGCATATCGTGTGATGTCTGCTTTTACTGCATCTGCTCCCATATGGGTTTCTTGATGAGTCCTCTTTATTAATTCCCTCAGTAGTGGGGCAGTGACTATTATTTCTCCAGTATCAGTTGTCCGCCATCCATCCTGGGTTTTGGCGCAGCGTAGAAGTTTTGCTAATTGATTGTCCTTTTCTGAACATGTTGGGGGCTCCAGTAAAATTCTTCCAGTCGGAATTAAAGCCCCCACCTTAGAATCTGTCAAAGCTGCCCTTTGTGCTGTCTCGTCAGCTTTTCGATTTCCACTAATGATATCTGTTTGTCCTTTCTCATGGGCTTTACAGTGTATTACAGACGCCTCCTTTGGCTTGAGAACGGCCTGTAATACCTCTAAAATTGCCTTTCCATGTTGAATTGGAGTTCCTTGGGAAGGTAACAGTCCTCTTTCTTTCCAAAGGTAACAGTCCTCTTTCTTTCCATACGGCTCCACGGGCATGTCCCACTCCAAAGGCGTATTTTGAGTCCGAATACATGTTTACTCTCCTATTTTCAGACAATTCCAGCGCTCTGTTTCCGGCAACCATCTCCGCCTTCTGTGCTGATGTACTAACAGGTCTTTTGCCCTGTGAAACTTCAAAACCTGGGTATTCCACAGTGGCTTTGCCCAATCTGAGCTTTCTTTTGTGATACTCTGTATCCAGCAAGTCCCAAGAAGTTTAACAGATTGATGGTGGCTCTTTTGCATTCTTGTTCCGAGGCGGTCCCTATGAGTATATCATCTACATACTGTAGTAAAGTAAGAGAAGGATGCTCACCTTGCCAGTCTTCCAGTTCTTTAGCTAGTACGTTACTGAACGAGGTAGGGCTATTCTTACATCCCTGGGGTAGCACGGTCCAGCAGAGTTGGACTTTTCTTCCGGTGGCTGGACTTTCCCATTCGAACGCAAACAATTCCTGACTTTCCTCTTCCCGAGGTATACAAAAGAAAGCATCCTTCAAACCCAGTACTGTAAAATAAACATTATTCTCAGGTATTGATGATAACAGAGTGTATGGATTTGGAACTACCAGATGCACATCAGCTGTAATCCAGTTAATTTCTCTGAAATCCTCTACCAACCGATACTCCTGTCTTTGGGGCTTCCTGACCGGCAAAATTGGAGTATTATATTCAGATTGGCATTCTCTTAGTAGTCCACACTGAATAAAGTCATTTATCAATGGTTCCAAACCTATTCTAGCTTCCAACTTAATAGGATCTTGTCTTTTTCTTACCGGTTGTGCTCTGGGTTTCAATTCAAGTTTTACCGGTACAGCATTTTTTGCTCTTCCCGGTCTCTTGGTTGCCCATACTGTAGGTATGACAGCGTCCAGGATTTCCTCTGGGATGTTGATATTCTCCTGTTGCTTTGCAGTCAATAAAGAAAATTGTGCTTTCCAGGCAGTTTCCTTTGGTAGATGTAACTGACTGCATGTAACATGACTTGCAACGGGGATAGACCCAGGGTTGCTACCCTGGCTCCTACCTCTGCCTCTGTCATTTTGTGGAGCTACCACCTAGCATCCGGTCTTGCGCAAAACCAGAAATAAATCGGTATCTCGGCTCCGTGCACGTATTGGGTGTTGCACACCGGGTAACGAACTCCGTTTGTGAGACAACAATAGCAGACATACCTTCTCAGCACCCGTCTGCGTGGCCTCAGAGTCGGAGACCTTCTCAAGGCCTGTCTGCGTGGCCTCAGAGCAGGTGACTACCTTCTCAGTGCCCCTTTGCAAGGTCTCAGAGCAGGAGACATGCCTGGAGTGCTGGGATGGAGGGCCATCAGCTCTTCAGGAGGGGTAGGCAGGGCAGGTGAGGTGGAGGAGTTGCACTGCATAGAAGAGAGAGGTTTGGCCGCACAGCCCTTATAGCTGGGGATGACGTGGTCGAGAGCCTCTGGGTGAGGCTTATCATAGAATCGGAGAATGCTTTGGATTGGAAGGGACCATCTAGTCCAAGGCCCCTGCAAGAGCAGGGACATCTTCAACTAGATCAGGTTGCTCAGAGCCCCATCCAACGTGACCTTGAATGTTTCCAGGCATGGGGCCTCCACTACCTCTCTGGGCAACCTGTTCCATGGCCTCACCGCCCTCATTGTAAAAAATTTCTTTCTTAAATCCAGTCAAATCTGCCCGCCCTTAGTTTAAAACCATTGCTGCTTGTCCTGTCACAACAGGCCCTGCTAAAATGTCTGTCCCCGTCTTTCCTATAGGCCCCCTTGAAGTACTGGAAGGCTGCTAGAAGGTCTCCCCACAGCCTTCTCTTCTCCAGGCTGAACAACCCCAACTCTGTCAGTCTGTCCTCGTAGGAGAGGTGCTCCATCCCTCGCATCATTTTCATGGCCCTCCTCTGGACCCGCTCCAACACCTCCATGTCCTTCTTGTCCTGAGGGCTCCAGAACTGGATGCAGTACTCCAGGTGGGGTCTCACCAGAGCAGAGTAGAGGGGCAGAATCCCCTCCCTCGACCTGCTGGCCACGCTTCTTTGGATGCAGCCCAGGATACAGTTGGCCTTGTGGGCTGCGAGCGCACGTTCTTGGCTCATGTCCAGCTTTTCGTTCCATCAGTACCCCCAAGTCCTTTTCCGCAGGGCTGCTCTCAATCACATCATCCCCCAGCCTGTATTGAAAGCAAGGAATGTCCCGACCCAGGTGTAGGACCCTGCACTTGGCCTTGTGGAACCTCATGAAGTTCACACAGGCCCACTTCTCCAGCTTGTCCAGGTGCCTCTGGATGACATCCCATCCTTCTGGCGTGTCAGCTGCACCACTCAGAAGCATTAGGGAGATGGAAGGCAAAGCAGAGGGCACAGTGGGTGTCCGCTGCCCATCACCCAGCCAGGGTGACAGCACCGATGAGTTATTCCACGGGCAATTAGGAGAGACCTCTGGATCGGTCGCCCTTGGCCTTACGGAGACTTCAACGTCCCAGGCATCAGCTGGGAATGCCATACTGCTGGGACAAGCAGGTCTGGGAAATGCCTGGAGTCTGTGGGAGAGGACTTCTTGTCACAAGCACTCAGTGACCCAACTAGGAGAGATGTCCCTCGAGACTTGTTCTGTGTGAAGGGAGAAAGCCTTGTTGGAGACGTCAGGGTCGGTGGCTGTCTTGGCCACAGGGATCATGAAACGGTTGAGTTTACGGGCGTGCTGGTCAGCAGCAGGCTCAACAGGAGTCAGCAGTGTGTCCTGGCAGCCAGGAGGGCAAACTGCATCCTGGGGTGTCCCCATCCCTGGTCCTGGTGCATCAAACATGGCATCATCAGCTGGTCAAGAGAGGGCATTGTCCCACTGGATTCAGCATCAGCACAGCTGCTCCTGCAGCACTGTGTGCACTGCCAGGCCCCACCATTTGAAAAGGACCTGAAGGGCCCTGAACTCCTCCAGAGGAGGGCAACCAAGCTGGTGCCAGGGCTGGAAGGCATGTCCTCTGAGCAGCAGCTGAGGACTTTGGGCTTGCCTAGTTTGGAGAGGAGGAGGCTGAGGGGCCACCTGAGGAGGGGATGCAGACAGGGAGGTGCTGAGCTCTTCTCCCTGGGATCCCAGGGACAGGATGCCTGGGAATGGTTCAAAGCTGCACCAGGGGAGGTTCAGACTGGACATGAGGAAGCAGTTCTTTACCAAGAGGCTTCCTGGAGAGGCGGTTGATGCCCCCAGCCTGGCAGGGTTTGAGAGGCATTTGGACAAGGCCCTTAATACACTTGTGGGCAGCCCTGAAGCAGTCAGGCAGCTGGATGAGATGATCACTGGAGGCCCCTGCCAAGTAGTCTCTTCTCATTTCTCAGCACTCACCTACATGGCCTAAGAGCAGGAGAGCTTCTCAGTGCCCATTTGCATGGTGCCAGTGCAAGAGACCTCATTGACTGTGTTGCACCAGAGGAAGAGACTTTCTCAGGGCCCATCTGCATGGCCTCAGAGAACAAGAGCTTCTTGTCAGTGCACGTCTCCTTGGCACCAGAGCAGGAGACCTCCTCAGTGTCCATGTGCATGGCCTGAGAGCACAAGAGCTTCTTCTCAGCACCCAGCTGCATGGCCTCAGAATAGGAGAGCTTCTCAGTGCCCATTTGCATGGTGCCAGTGCAAGAGACCTCAGTGACTATGTTGCACCAGAGGAGGAGACTTTCTAAGGGCCCATCTGCATGGCCTCAGAGAACAAGAGCTTCTTCTCAGGGACTGGATCACCTCAGAGCAGGAGACCTTCTCAGTGTCCATCTGCATGGCCTCAGAGCACAAGAGCTTCTTCTCAGTGCCCATTTGTGTGGTGCCAGTCCAGAGACCTCAGTGACCACCGGTGTTGCACCAGAACAGGAAGCCTTCTTCTCAGTGCACAGCTCTGTGGCCCCACAGCACAAGACCATCTGGCCAGCACCTCTCTGCGTGGCCTCAGAGGAGGAGACCATCTCAGCACCCTTCTGGGTGGCTGTGGTGGGTTGAACTTTGCTGGCCACCAGGTGCCCACCCAGCTGCTCTATCATCACTCTAACTACCTCCACTGGCAAAAAAGACTCCACTCAGGGAAATTAATGTACTTTATTGCCAATCAAATCACAGCAGGGTAACAAGAAATGAAACCAAACCTTAAAAGCCCTTGCCCCCACCCCTCCCTTCTTCCTGGGCTCACTTTCACACCCAATTTCTCTACCTCCTCCCCCCCAGCGGCACAGGGGGAGGGGAATGGGGGTTGCAGTCAGTCCATCACATGTTGTCTCCAGTCCTCCTCCTTCCTCCTCCTCACACTCTTCCTCTGCTCCAGCATGGGGTCCTCTGCAAAATTCTCCACCATGGGTCCTTCAGGGTGCACCCACCTCCTCCGGCAGGAGGTCCTCCAGGGGCTGCAGGTGGGTATCATCTGCTCCACCCATGGCTCTCCATGGGCTGCCAGGTGGAGAGCACAAGAGCTTCTTCTCAGTGCCATGGTTGGCACTGAGTTGGCACATGGTTGGCACTTGGAGAGCCATGGCCTGGTGCCATGGCTCTCCAAGACAGCCTGCCTCACCATGGTCTTCAGCACAGGCTGCAGGGGAATCTCTGCTCTGGCGCCTGGAGCACCTCCTGGCCTCCTTCTCCACTGGCCTTGGTGTCTGCAGAGTTGCCTCTCTCTTGGTGTCTGCAGAGTTGCCTCTCTCTTGGTGTCTGCAGAGTTGCCTCTCTCTTGGTGTCTCTCTCCCAGCCGCTGTTGCACAGCAGTTTTTTTCCTCCCCTTCTTAAATATGTGATCCCAGAGGCGCTACCACCATCACTGATGGGCTCAGCTTTGGCCAGTTGGCTAATGTCAACCCCGCTCCTCCCCCGCTACCAAACCCTTGGTTCCCATCAGAGCTTGGGGCTTGCTGCAGAGATATGGCCGGTTCTGTGAGCAGCTTGAACTCCTGAGGTCACGGTCATTAAGGAACAGACAAGGTTCTTGGCCCCGCACCTGGATCCTGCAACAAGAAGGAAAGACACCACTGGTAACATCAGGTTAGCGGTTGTCTCCTGGTGCTTGAGGAGACAAGGGCTGCCTGCAAGGGACAGTCCCAGCAAGACATGGCCCACCAGGCCCCTGCCCATCCCACTGCAGGACGGTCACCCCACGGCACCGGGTCGCAATGGGACTCACGTGTCATTGAAGCTGCTGCCGTCCACCCACTCCAAGTGCTCGCCCTGTCTCCGCAGCCCAAGCCAGTAATCAATGTTGCCCTTGACACGCAAGAGAAACTCCTGGGGAGGAAAGAGAGAAGCCAACAGTCAGGAGCTGCTGCCAGCCCCACGCTGGTCCCTGCTGGCCTCGCAGGCAGCCCCAGCCCCGCACCGCTGCCACCGGCCAGGGGATGGCAGCAGCTCCCACCCAACAGTGTTGCTCTGCTCTGCCAGAGCTCTGCTCAGGGCCCAGCTGAGCACCACGGGTGGGCAGACATAGCCTGGGCTCCCCGCTGCACCCCACACCTCCCTCCAAGGCCCCAGGGCAGAGCTGCATCTCTGTCCCTACAGGCACCTCTTGCCTGCCCAGCACCAACCCCAGCTACTGCCCCCAACCCAGACTCCCCCCCTTTCACCCCCACGCAGCCACAACAGCCCCTCACTCACCATTTCCCAGTCCCTCTTGAGCACAGCCAGTGAGGACCCACGCAAGGAGCACTGCTTGCGGCTCCACTCCCAGCTCCCCTCCTCCTTCGAGAGGTAGTAGCAGACATTGCGGTACCCAACCCAGTCGTCGGGACACGGCAGCACCTGAGCCACAGGCAGACCTGCATTCTCTTCACACCTTCCTGCTGGAAAGGGAAGGGGAGAAGGTCAGAGGATTCCGCTCCACAGGGACCAGGGGACACAGCTCCATAGTGCAGGGAAGGAAACAGTCCCAGGCTCCCCCCACAGGGATCCTCAATTTGCTGCCAGGGACCTACAGGGAGCAGACACCCCAGGGCTTAACAGCCTGCCCCACAGCACGGCTGGGGGTGTCCCTGCTCCTCCCCAGGACCCCTGGCACAGGGCAGGAGCACAGCCAGCCTGAGGGCCTGGCCCCACCATGCTCCCCCCACCAGCCTGGGCCTCACACACCCACACTTGCCCCAGCCTGGAGGGGAAGGGGCCGCATCTGCAAGGGCAGCTGCTCCTCCCTTACCTGATACTACAGCAAGAGCCACAGCCAAAGCCAGCACCAGAACCACGAGCAGAGCCAGCACCAGGGCCCATGCTGGATGGAGTGCACAGCACTGGCCTGGAGAAGGAAAAAGCCACTCACAGTGAGGATGGCACTGTCCCAGAGCAGGCACAGCCCTGGCATCCCTGCCACCCCCCACACAAGCTCCCTGGGGAACACAGGGGGGACCCCCCAAGGGACAGCCTGCAGCAGGAGAGCTGCCGACAGATGGAGATGGGGTGGGGGGCTGCTACAGACCACCCAATGAGGACCAAGCAGAAGACAAGCCCTTTCCAGACAGCTGGAAGAAGCCTCACACTTGCCAGCCCCAGTCCTTGTGGGGTGACACCGCCACAGGGACACTGTTCCCTCCCTACAGGCCACAGGGCTGGCTCTGCACTCACCCAGAACTCTGCGTGTCCTTACGCCTTTATCCCCAGGCACCCCTGGACCCAGGGGCTCCTGCATGTTCCCATCGTCATTGCAGAATCCGTTCTCCTCCCCTTGTCCCACGGGAAACAGAGACGTGGAATCATTTTGCCTGTGATAAGCAAGGGCTTGCGCCCAAGGCATTGCAACAGCTGGCAAAGCCTTTTTTAAGCCAGGCTTCGATCCAGTTTTACCACAGCAGCTGGTACCATCGTGTTGGGAGACTGCGGAGAACATGATGAGAACGCAGCACACCGGGACGTTTAGTTCCGTTACCAGGATGCAGCCACACTTGGCTTCCGCAGATCAGCTGTGGCCCTGCGGCGACACCCACGCTCAGGAAGGTGATGGCAGCACAGCCCCGCCCTGTCCGTGCTGCCCCTGTAAGGCTGCAGCCTGTCCCCAGCACCCAGCCAGCACCCTGGGAGACAAACACAACGTCAGTGAGCTCAGGCACCAGCCCGCAGCCCCCAGCAGAGCCAGCACCCTCCCCACCACCCTGCACACACCCTTGCCAGACAGGCTGCAAGGCACTCGCTGCCTGGGAGCATCCCCGTAACCACCTCTGCGGACACAGGAAGGAAGTGCCAGTAGCCACAGAGGAAGGCAGGAACTGGGTGCGCCTGGCAGGACAAGGCACCCCAGAGGCCCCCAGACACCCAGACTAGAAGCTCAGCATATCCTTAACAGGCCCAGACATGTCAAGGATACCGAGTCAAAGTCACTGCAAAGCGCCCCACTCCCATCTGAACACAGGATACCGAGGTTTGGTCTTGCCTGGCTTTTACAAATGCATGAGCTCACAGGGTTAAGGGGGGACAGGAGGGCAGGGCTGCTCTCCTGCAGCCCCTGGGCATCCCAGAGTCTGCTCAGCTGGCAGAGCTCCAGCTGGTAGCTGGGCACCCACAACATTTAGTAGGGCCCGTAGCAACAGAACGTTCAGGGTCGGGTGGGACGGGGCTCTGAGGAACCTGCTCTAGCTGAAGAAGTCCCTGCCCGGGGCAGGGGGGCTGGACTAAATCAGCTTTAAACGCCCCTTCCACCCCAACCACTCCCTGAGTCTGTGATCACAGACACCGACGCCTACGGGGGTACGGCTGGGGCCCCTCAGCAGCTCCCGCACCGCCGAGCTGAAGGAAAGCCTCCGCAGGGACCCTCCTCTCCTACACGATCCACAAGCCCAACGCCCGGGAACCGCCGCCTGCGGGCACAGCACACGGCCAGCACCGGCTGAGCCCCCGCAAGGGATCACGCCACTCACCCCAGGGGCGCTGGGGGGGACGGGACCTGCGCCAAGCAGCTCCCGCCACGCCGGCACCTCACAGCGTTCCCAAGCCCGGCACGGCCCAGGGCACAGCGGCGAGGGGGACGCCACAACCGGCCGCTCCCGCACCGGCCCCACCACACGGCCAGCGCCAGCCCGACAGGCTCCCTTCACCACCGACCCCCACGCACCCGCCGCCCGCTCCCTACCTCCGCCGGGGCCCGCCCCGAGCGCTGCCGCTGCCCCGCCGGGAACCGGACGCTCCCGAACCCTCACGGCCCCGCGCTGCTCTGACAGAAAACACTCGCGGCCGCCGCCTTTCGAGGCCTGGCGCGGCCCGCCCACCGCTCTGCCCAATCAGCGCGCGAGAGCGAGGACTGGCGGGGCTGGCAGCCAATCGCGGCGACGCCCCTTTGTAAACCCCTCCGCGTGAGGCGGCGCGTGTGTAAAGGGACGCGGTGCTGCCCTATCCTTCCGCCCAGGCGCTCTAGTTTGGCCGGAAACGTGGTCGTTTTGCACCCACACCGACATGGGCGGGTGCAGGACACCCCCAATGCCAGCAGCCGAGGCTGCTGCCATGGCTCCAGGCCGTTTCCCTGCTCGTGCGGGGCGAGCAGCCCCTGGCAATGCCCGCTCCCGGCTCCCTCAGGCCGTTTCCCCCATTTTTGGGGAGCGAGGGGCGCTGGGGGGGGGGGGTTGAGATGGAAGCCCCCTTGCCTCACCAGTGTATCAGTCAGCTGTAGAGTATAAAAGCCTACTAACTGGGTTAATACACGTTATTTCACACCATACGCTGCGATGCAATGGGGTAGTGGAATTTTCCTGGAGATTTTGGTATGAAATAAAGGAAATTAAGGAGGGGCCAGCACCTGGAAAGAAGGACGTTGCTTCTCAGGAGCTTGGAGCTGCCCGTGGAGATAAGGGATCGCCCTGGATAATCCCGATGCTGCCAGCATGTGCCCCCCCGCCACCTCCTTGAAACCCTCCCGGCATTGTGGATAATTGATTACAGCAAGACGGAGCCCGGGGACGTCGGCATCAATACGGTGCAATGAATGCTGAAAAACAGTCGCTTTGCGATGTTTTATGGGGATTAGTAATCGTTGGTGTTGGTGTTAGTCATGGAGGTGTCATGGGTTAGTGGTAGGAGTCCCAGGACTGGAGTGGTGGGGCGGAGGGCCATCAACTCTTCAGGAGGGCAGGCGAGGGATGTAAGGGAGAGGTTTGGCCGCACAGGCCTTACAGTTGGGGATGACATGGTCGAGAGCCTGCGGGTGAGGATTAGGGGGATGGAAGACAAAGCAGATGGCAGAGTGGGTGTCCACTACCCATCGCCCAGCCAGGGTGACAGCACCAATGAGAATTAGGAGAAATCTGTGGATCGGTCACCGTTGGCCTTATGGGAGACTTCAACGTCCCAGGCATTGGCTGGGAATGCCGTACTGCTGGGACGAGCAGGTCTGGGAAATGCCTGGAGTGTGTGGAAGATGACCTCTTGTCACAAGTCCTGAGTGATATCCACCCTGCAGCCTGTGGTGAAGACCATGGTGAGGCAGGCTTTCCCCCTGCAGCCCATGGAGGTCCACGGTGGAGCAGATATCCACCTCCAGGCTGTGGAGGACCCCATGCCGGAGCAGGTGGATGCCCGAAGGAGGCTGTGACCCCGTGGGAAGCCTGTGCTGGAGCGGGCTCCTGGCAGGACCTGTGGGCCCATGGAAAGAGGAGCCCACGCTGGAACGGGTTTGCTGGCAGGACTTGTGACCCTGCGGGGAACCCATGCTGGAGCAGTTCATGAAGAACTGCAGCCCATGGAAGGACCCACGTTGGAGAAGTTCGCGGAGAACTGTCTCCTGTGGGAGGGAGCCCATACTGGAGCAGGGGAAGAGTGTGAGGAGGAAGGAGCAGCAGAGACAACGTGTGATGAACTGACCACAACCTCCATTCCCTGTCCCCCTGCAGCGCTGGGGGGAAGGAGGCAGAGAAATGGGGCATGGAGTTGAGCCTGGAAGAAGGCAGGGGTGGGGGGCAGGTGTTTTAAGGTTTGGTTTTATTTCTCGTTACCCTACTCTGATTTGCTTGGCAATGAATTATATTAATTTCCCTGATTTGAGTCTGTTTTGCCCGTGACGGTAGTTGGTGAGCGATCTCCCTGTCCTTATCTTGATCCTTTTGTGGTATTTTTCTCCCCCCTGTCCTGTTGAGGAGGGGGAGTGATAGAGCGGCTGGGTGGGCACCCGGCAGCCAGCCAGCGTCAACCCACCACAGTCAACTAGGAAAGGTGTCCTAGACTTGTTGTTTGTGGATAGAAGTATAGAATCCTTGAGGTTGGAAAAGACCTTTAAGAACACCGAGTCCAACTGTAAACTCAACACTGCCAAGCCCACCACTACACCATGTCCCTAAGCACCACATCTACACGTCTTTTAAATACCTCCAGGGGTGGTGACTCAACCCCTTCCCTGCCCAGCCTGTTCCAATGCTTGACAATGCTTTCAGTGAGGAAATCTTCCCTAATATCCAATCCAAACCTGCCCTGGCGCAACTTGAGGCCATTTCCTCTTGTCCTATCACTTGTCACTTGGGAGAAGAGACCGACCCCCACCTCCCTACAACCTCCTTTCAGGTAGTTGTAGAGACCGATAAGGTCTGCCGTCAGCCTCCTTTTCTCCAGGCTAAACAACCCCAGTTCCCTCAGCCGCTCCTCATCAGACTTGTGCTCCAGACCCTTCCCCAGCTTCTTTGCCCTTCTCTGGACACGCTCCAGCACCTCAATGTCTTTCTTGTAGTGAGGGGTCCAAAACTGACCACAGTATTTTAGGTGCGGCCTCACCAGTGCCGAGTGCAGGGGCACGGTCACTTCCCTAGTCCTGCTGGCCACCCTATTTCTGACACAAGCCAGGATGCTGTTGGCCTTCACAGTATCATTTAGGTGGGAAGTAGAGAAGGACTCGTGGGAGAGGTGATGGTCGGTGGCTGTCTTGGCCACAGGGATCGTGAAATGGTTGAGTTTACGGGGGCGCTGGTGGGCAGCAGGATCAATAGGAGCCAGCAGTGTGTCCTGGCAGCCAGGAGGGCAAACGGCATCCTGGGGTGCATCAAACGTGGCGCAACCAGCTGGTCAAGAGAGGGGATTATAGAATATCTGGAGTTGGAAGGGACCCATAAGGATCATGGAGTCCAACTCCCTGCTCCTCGCAGGACTACCTAACACTCACGTGACTCGTCCTTAATGTGACGTATTTGGCGTCACGATTTTACTTCCCCCTCCCCACAGGTGGGACGTGACACCATCCGCCCAGACCCCCAGATCTCTTTCCGCGGGGCTGCTCTCCAGCCTCTCGTCCCCCAGTTTGTACGTATAACCAGGATTACCCTGTCCCAGGTGCAGATTCCGGCTCTTGCTCTTGATAAATTCCAGATGGTTCATGATTGCCCAGCTCTGCAGTGTGCCCAGATCTCTCTGAAAACCCTCTCCCCTCCCCTCCCCTTCCATATTCCATGTGCCTGTGTCCTCCCTGCCGTGCCCCTGTGTCCCCTGCTGTGTCCCTGTACCCTCTCTGCCCTCCCACATCCCCTGCCCCCACGTCCCTCTGTCCTCCGTGTCCCCACACCCACCTGGCTGTGTCCCCATGCCCGTTGCCCATGTTCCCATGTCGTCCTGGACACATCCCTGTCCCTGTCTTTTGTGTCCCCAAGTCCTCCCCTCCATGTGTCCATGCCCTGCCATCTCCCCATGGCCTCCCTTGCCACGTCCCTGTGTCCCCTGCTGTGTCCCCGTATCCTCCCTGCCATGTCCCCACGCTGGTCCCACGATGTCCCTGTGCCCTCCCACATCCCCCCACCATGTCCCTGTGTCCTCCATGTCCCCACAGCTTCCCAGCGGTGTCCCCTCTGTGCCCCCAGGTCCTGCTGCGCTACTAGGCCAACATGACCAAGGCCGTGGGCTCCTCAGAGAAGATCTTTGAGTTCCTAGACCAGGAGGAGCAGGCGGCACCCACGGGGACGCTGGTGCCCGATGTCCTGCGGGGCCACGTCCAGCTTGAGGATGTCTGGTTCTCCTACCCTGAACACCAAGAGCCCGTCCTCAAGGTGGGCATGGGGACAGGGCAGGGGACGCGAGGACATGATGGGTGGAGATGGTGGGGAGGGCATGGGGACATGGATGTGGTGGGAGGGTGTGGGGACATGGCAGGGGGCCATGGGGACATGGCATGGGGACATAGAGGTGCTGTGAAGGGCGTTGGGACATGGCATGGAGACACAGACGTGGCGGGGGGGTTTGGGGACATGGGGGTGGACAGAGGGACATGGTGGGGACATGGCAGGTGGACATGGGGACATGGCATGGGGAGACAGGTGTGGTGGGGAGAATGTGGGGACATGGCGGGGGGTCATGGGGGCATGGTAGGGACATGGCGGGGGAACATGGGGACATGGTGGGGAGGGCATGGGGAGGACTGGGGACACTGGGGGAGGCGGCATGGGGGTTTCACGTCTGTCCCCCCAGGGCATGGCCCTGGAGCTGTGCCCCAGGGAGGTGCTGGCGGTGGTGACCCCCCCCCCGGGCAGGGAAGAGCACCCTGGTGTCCCTGGTCCTGTACCTGCACCCGCCGGGGACCAGGCAGATGCTGCTGGATGGTCACCCCCTCTCTGCCTACGAGAGCGCTGCGCTGCCAGGTGTCACCACCGCACCTGTCACACGACGTCCCCAATGGGTCCCCACTGCCACCCCCATGTCACCAGCCATCCCCACCATGGCCCCGCCACCACCCCGTGTTGCCAGACATCCCTGCCATGTCCATGGGCCAATCCCCACCATGTCCCCACCACTTCTCCCACCACGTCCTCTGCCATGTCCCCAGCCGTCCCCACCACGTCCCCA
This sequence comes from Mycteria americana, assembly GCF_035582795.1. Lineage (NCBI taxonomy): Eukaryota > Metazoa > Chordata > Aves > Ciconiiformes > Ciconiidae > Mycteria > Mycteria americana. The sequence continues at coordinate 170,403 of NW_027445664.1, forward strand.
ATGCATCCCTGCCATGTCACCCGCTGTGTCCCCAGCCATCTCTGCCACATCCCTGCCATGTCCCCTGCCACATCCTCGCTGAGTCCCCAGCCATCCCCGCCATGTCCCTGCCATGTCCCCGCCACGTCCCTGACGTGTCCCCTGCCACGTTCCCACTGAGTCCCCAGCCATCCCTGCCATGTCCCCTGCCATATCCCTGCCACGTCCCTGCAGTGTCCCTGCCACATTCTTGTCACATCCCCCACCACATCCCCACCATGTCTCCACTGTGTCCCCAGCCACATCCCAGCCATGTCCCTGGAGCATCCTCTGCCACATCCTTGTCACGTTCCCTGCCAAGTCCCCATCGAGTCCCTACACAAACCTGCTGTGTCCCTGCCACATCCTCCTCATGTCCTCCACCATGTCTGCACTGAGTCCCCAGCCATCCCTGCCATGTCCCTGCCATGTCCCCGCCACGTCCCCGCCACGTCCACTGCCACATCCCCACCATGTCCCTGCCACTTCCCCAGCCATCCCTGTCATGTCCCTGCCGTGTCCCCAGCATATCCCCACCACATCCCCTGCCACATCCCCACCATGTCCCTGCCATGTCCCCTGCCATGTCCCCACTGTGTCCCCACCCATCCCAGCCACATCCTCACCATTTCCACACCGCGTCCCCAGCCACATCCCCTGCCACATCCCCACCATGTCCCCACTATGTCCCTAGCCACATCCCAGCCATGTCCCCACCCTTTCCCCTACCACATCCCCGCTGTGTGCCCAGCCACACCCTTGCCATGTCCCCTGCCACATCCCCGCTGTGTCCCCAGCCACACCCTTGCCATGTCCCCTGCCACATCCCTGCTGTGTCCCCAGCCACATCCCAGCCATGTCCCTGGAGCATCCTCTGCCACATCCTCCTCACGTTCCCTGCCAAGTCCCCATCGAGTCCCTACACAAACCTGCTGTGTCCCTGCCACATCCTCCTCATGTCCTCCACCATGTCTGCACTGAGTCCCCAGCCATCCCTGCCACATCCCCACCATGTCCCTGCCACTTCCCCAGCCATCCCTGCCATGTCCCTGCCATGTCCCCGCCACGTCCACTGCCACATCCCCACCATTTCCCTGCCACTTCCCCAGCCATCCCTGTTATGTCCCCGCCATGTCCCCAGCGTGTGCCCACCACATCCCCTGCCACATCCCCACCATGTCCCTGCCATGTCCCCTGCCATGTCCCCACTGTGTCCCCAGCCACATCCTCACCATTTCCACACCGCATCCTCTGCCACATCCCCACCATGTCCCCGCTATGTCCCCAGCCACATCCCAGCCATGTCCCCACCCTTTCCCCTACCACATCCCCGCTGTGTGCCCAGCCACACCCTTGCCATGTCCCCTGCCACATCCCCGCTGTGTCCCCAGCCACACCCTTGCCATGTCCCCTGCCACGTTCCCGCTGGGTCCCCAGCCATCCCCATCATGTCCTTGCCACACCCCCACCATGTCCCCGCGGCATCGCCAGCCACATCCCTGCCACATCCCTGCCACATCCTCGTCGAGTCCCCTGCCAACCCTGCCACATCCCCACCGTGTCCCCACTGCATCCCCAGCCATCCCCTCCGCCACAGCTGGCTGCCATCCCCCAGGAGCCGGTGCTCTTCTCCCGCTCGCTCCACGCCAACATCGCCTACGGGCCAGGGAGCTGGAGCCGGGCGCAGGTGACGGTTGCAGCCCGCCGGACGGGTGCCCACGCCTTCATCACCCACCTGCCCCGGGGCTGTAGCAGAGGTAGGAGGCGTCCCCCCTTTCACCGTCCCTGTGTCCCACCCTGACCCCTGTCTTGTGCAGATGTGGCCAGGGGGGCCCCTCTGCCCCATTGGGACAGAAATTTGTACAAAATAAAGCAGAATTGCTTCGGAGAGGAACTGGCTGGGTTGCCGGTGGGTGGGGGAACACTCTGGCCTGGCTGCAGGGTCTTGGGCACTCACCCTCCAGTTATCACTGCTGCCTTGGTGTGACGTGGCACTTGCCTCGGTGTGATATAATTAATCTGCCGGCCTCCCCCGTGTGATATCGCAGCCACGGTCCTTTCTACCCGAGAGGCTTCACTCGCTTGATTCCAGCACATCGTTCGCGTCAATGAATGACCTGTGCGATGGCTGCAGTTGTCAGGTCCACCCCTCCATCGTGGGCCTGCCCGTACATTGTGTCTCTCCCCTGGTGTTACACGGGCCCATCGAGCTGTGAACACCTCACAACAACGTGCCCAGTCCAGGTCTACCTGAACCAACAATTTTTGCCGCCTGGTCTACCTGCTCCGTGCGTTGATGTTCTCCAGGGGCATGGCTCTTGGACATCGACACGATGGACCTTTACACCCAGGGGCTCTACCCAGGCAGCAAGGTCCTGCTGCCATAACCCAGCAGCCCAGAGGGGCTACCTCTGTGACCATTGCTGTAGCCACCCCCACGGGGCATTGGCCGCCCTCAAGGAGTCAGTCCAGAGGCAGAGCACTGGCCACATTTCTCAGGCAGCAATCTCTAGGGCCAGCTGGGTGGCTTGGACTTGGGCAGCTTCCTCGAAGGACGAAAGATGGAGAGAGACTTTGTACCAAGGCCTGCAGTGACAGGACAAGGGCTGTGGTTGGAAACGGCAAGAGGGGAGATCGAGATTGGACGTAAGAAATGTTTTACGATGAGGATGGTGAGAGGCTGGAACAGGTTGCCCGGAGAAGCTGTGGATGCTCCATCATTGGAGGTGTTCGAGGAGAGATCAGATGAGAGGAAACCGCCTCAAGTTGCGCCAGGGGACTTGCTGTGTCTCCTGTCACACTGCTGTGTGATACATCTCCTTATCTACAGCGGCCCACTGGTGCCCCTTTGGATCCTTGAAGCATCTTCACTTCCTTGAAGCATCCTACTTTCAACTCAATGCCAAGGATACACAGAACCTCTGGACTGGTCACTTCTCCCACTTGTTTCCCATTGGGCTCCCCTCAGCTCCCACCGTGGCAATTGGGATCCCCCCGTCACTCTGGAAATCCAGATGTGTCCTGTCCCCTTGTACCCCGATGCCATTAGGGGTCACTGTGCACCAGTGTCCAGCAGGGCCTGATACTTCCATGGGTCTGATGTGCCAGGCCATCGCATCCGTTTGTCCCTTTCTTCTGCCCAGCCGGAGGCAGGACCCCTAGTCCTGATCAGAGCATTCGTTACCCGACTGCTGCAATTGCAAAGCAGAAGCCTTTTCACCCCGAGAGGAGCCCCTGCCTCTCTTGTCCAGGCTACGCTGCAAGGACTAGTCACAGGTACGATCCTACTACAGTCTGACACGCTCTTTCCGTGGTGCTGGGCGTGAGGTTCGACCCCACGTGGACATCTGTCCACTGGATCAGGATGAGAAGGAGGAGCCGTGTCCTCAGCCCATCTACTGCGCCTGGGGAATTGCTTGACGGCCACCGGAGCAGGAATCTTCCTGCATGGTCCCTTTTTAGCCGCTGTTCTTCCCCACAATTCTTGCACGTGGGCTTGCAGCACCGGGGTGGGTGCACCAGCACACTGCCACGTATCCCCTCCACGGGCACACAGACAGAGCCCTACGAGGTGGCATTTGCCCATGGTCCCCATTCCGCTGAGCAGGCTCCTGGTAGCTGAGATGCTGGCCTGTAGGCGCAAGGAGGGAGATTCTCCACCTTCTCTTCCAGCGGCCGGACCTTGGGGAACAGTCTGGCCACAGCTGAGACAAAGACCCATGGTGGCAAGGGGGAACAGAAGTTCTCCTTGAATCGCTGGCGCTGGCACACCAGTCCACGGACAGCTGGTGCCTCCGTGTCTGCCCAATCTGCCACGGCTGGGTTTCTGGCGCACGTCGGTGTGCTCCGTACAAACATCCGCCATAGAGACCGTGTGTGCCGGATGCCATCCCGATCTTTGGGGGCCCGATTATTGTCCGGGTCACTGTAGACCACCACGAATGCCCTCAGATACTGGATATCCTCCTCCCTGGTAGACCACTTACCTCACTGCGTTACAGGATCTTCCTTGAGAGGATACTTTGCCTTTGCACTCAAGAAGAGCCACCTCCAGAGGTGGCGGGTGGCTGCCCATCTTCTGACCCATCAATCCCACAGTCCCTAGCAATGCATCCCACTGCTGGGCTTCCCTACCTTCTAGTTCCAGCCTGTGCGCTCCACCATCTCAGCCACAAATCCTAAACAGCGCACCATGCTGGGCTGCTAGGAAGAAAATCAACTCTATCCAGCCAAAACCAGTCCAGCCCTCGACCCGAGGCTGCGAGAGCAGCCCAGGCACCGGGAGAGGAGGCACAGCCCGCCGGAGGGTGGGGACCAGCATGTATTGTCTGCGCCCCGAAATGTACACACAGAGAAGAAATCAGTTACAACCTCAAAATTAAAAAAAAGAAGAGTAATAATTGCAGTGCCCAATGTTAAAAGCATCAGAAAAGAGGAATTTCCCCCAGCCAGAGGAGCCACCAGCGTAGCCGGGGGTAGGCAGGCGCAGCGTGACAAGCTCTCTCTGCAGGCAGCTCCCAGCCTCCTCCGGCACCCCTCTGCGTCCAGCCGGAGAGAGGGCAGGGGCCGCATCCAGCCACGTGCCGGCCCCTCGTCAAGCGGTTAGGCGGTGAGCCCTGCAGGGATGGGAGGAGGAGACAGTGTCACCCAGGGCCACCTCCCTGTCCCCAACTCTTGGCTCTGGGGGTCTTGGTGCCCCCTCCCGCAGCCCGGTGTTGCTCTGGCTGTGGGTCCCACTGAGAGAGAGAGGCATCAGCACCCACCACGCTTTGCCACCAGGCTCGGGGGCTCCCCAGAGCGCAGCGGCTCCCACCCACAGCCCCTCCCAGACCGCCAGCTCTACCTGCGTCCCACACCCCTCTGCCTCACTGGCCCTCTGCTTTACTCCATCTGTACTTCAGAAGGCGAATCCAGCAATGATGGCGATGACAGCCAGGATGGCAACAGCCACCACCAGCACGATGGTGAACAGGTTGGACTCCGGCCCTGGGGGAGAGCAGGGCCATGAGGAGCGGAAGGGGAACCACCCCAGCCCACCGCTCCACGTGCCCAAGGCCACCGGGCTCACCCCACACAAAGAGGACGGGCTCGGGCAGGCTGGCGTGCTCCACACGGCACCGGTACATGTCCTTCTCCTCTGGGCGGGCCTCGATGGAGGCCCAGGTGTAGTAGGTGCCGTTGCTGTTGGGTGCGACGCTGCCCCACTCGGTGTCCTGGTCCCTGACCTCGCCGTCCTTCAGCCAGCTGACGGTGATGGGCCGTGGGTAGAAGCCGTAAGCGCGGCAGGACAAGGTCAGGATCCCGTGGGCCTCCTTCCCCAACACTCGGACTGTGGGGGGCTCTGGGGAGGGGGTGGTGGTGATGGCTGGCACATGCTCCCGCGTGAACCAGTCCCCAGGGTCCTCGTCTCACCCTCAACTTCCTCTCCAGCACGGCCTGCCCATAGCTCACGTATTTCCTGCTTGACCAACCAGGTCCTGCTTGACCAACCTGATCTCCTTCTACGACAAGGTGACCCACCTAGTAGATGAGGGAAAGGCCGTGGATGTTGTCTATCTAGACTCCAGTAAAGCCTTTGACACCGTTTCCCACAGCATTCTTGCTTGGCTTGGACGGGTGTACTCTTTGCTGGATTAAGAACTGGCTGGATGGCCGGGCCCAAACAGTGGTGGTGAATGGAGTTTACTCCAGTTGGCGGCCGGTCACAAGCGGTGTTCCCCAGGGCTTTGTGTTGGGGCCAGTTCTGTTTAACATCTTAATTAATGATCTGGACGAAGGGATCGAGTGTACCCTCAGTCAGTTTGCAGATGACACCAAGTTGTGTGGGAGTGTTGATCTGCTGGAGGGGAGGAAGGCTCTGCAGAGGGACCTGGACAGGCTGGATCGATGGGCTGGGGCCAATTGTATGAGGTTCAACAAGGCTCAGTGCCAGGTCCTGCACTTGGGCCACAGCAACCCCATGCAACGCTACAGGCGTGGGGAAGAGTGGCTGGAAAGCTGCCTGGCAGAGAAGGACCTGGGGGTGTTGGTTGACAGCCGCCTGAATATGAGCCAGCAGTGTGCCCAGGCGGCCAAGAAAGCCAATGGCATCCTGGCTTGTATCAAAAATAGCGTGGCCAGCAGGACTAGGGAAGTGATCGTGCCCCTGCACTCGGCACTGGTGAGGCCGCACCTTGAATGCTGTGTTCAGTTTTGGGCCCCTCACGACAAGAGAGACATTGAGGGGCTGGAGCATGTCCAGAGAAGGGCAACGAAGCTGGGGAAGGGTCTGGAGCAGAAGTCTGATGAGGAGAGGCTGAGGGAGCTGGGGTTGTTTAGTCTGGAGAAAAGGAGGCTGAGGGGAGACCTCATCGCTCTCTACAACGCCCTGAACGGAGGTTGTAGTGAGGTGGGGGTCGGTCTCTTCCCCCACGTAACAAGTGATAGGACGAGAGGAAATGGCCTCAAGTTGCGCCAGGGGAGGTTTAGACTGGATATCAGGAAATTTTTCTTCACTGAAAGGGTTATGAAGCACTGGAACAGGCTAACCAGGGAAGTGGTTGAGTCGCCATCCCTGGAGGTATTTAAAGGACATTTGGATGAGGTGCTTAGGGACATGGTACAGTGGTGGTCTTGGTAGTGTTAGGTTTACGGTTGGACTCGATGATCTTAAAGGTCTTTTCCAACCTATAAGATTCTGTGATTCTGTGATTTCCTCAGCCACTCGATGCAGGTGTTCTCCAGCTAATGCTTCAGACTCTCAGCAACAGTCCCGGCCTCCACCCACTTCCTCTCGGTGATTTGTGCTGCCGCGTCCGCCGCAGTGAACGTCATCGTGTCCATGTCGAAGGTGATGAAGTCGCTCCCATTGTAGGCGTACTGATAAACCCCCTGGTGCTACCGTCCTGCAGGAGGTCACAGCCGTACATGCGCTGCACCGTGTGCGCCTCTGAAACACGACCAGGGAGACGGGGCTGAGGGGCTGCTGCAGGCCTGGGCCTTCAGTGGGGCACAGACCCCACGGCAGCGCCCCCCACTCCAGCCCCATGTGAGGGCCGGGGGGATCGGGCACCGGCTCGAGGGCTGCCCCCCGTCCAGCACCCGGGGTGTCATGTCAAGCCATGATGCAGACTCCCCCCACACGCAGGGCGTGGCTGGGCTGTCCCCCAGCCCCATGGCACCCTGGGACAGCGAGGGGCTGAATGCTGGGGGGGACGACAAGGAGATGGGGTGGGGTGGGGGGAGCCCCTCTGGCTCTGGGATGGGGGGCCTGAGCACCATGGGGAGGGCAAGGGGCTGGGACATGTGGGTCGGAGCCCCTCTGGTTCTGGGGGTCTCGACTGCCGTGGTGACGGTGAGGGGCTGGGACGGGGCAGCCAGTCCTGGGGTGGGGTCCTGGGCACTGGGGGGGTGGGGATGCGCTGGGCAGGGGTGGCCAGAAGCCCCCCCAGGCTCTGGGACACAGGATCCCAAGCACCGTGGGGCTGGGACAGGGCAGCCAGGACCCCCTTGGGCTGGGGGACAGGGTGGCTGGGAGCCCTCATGCCCAGTGTCCCTCGTGCTCGGTATCACTCCTGTCCAGCACTGCCTGTGCCCGGTGTCCCTTGCACCCAGTGTCCCTCATGCCCAGCATCACTTAGACCTGGCGCCACTTGCACCCAGTCCCCTCGTGCCCAGCAGCGCTCGTGCCTGGCATCGCTTGTGCCCGGTGTCCCTCGTGCCTGGCATCGCTTGTGCCCGGTGTCCCTCGTGCCCGGCATCGCTCCCGCCTGGCAGCTCTCGTGCCTGGCAGTGCTCCTGCCCAGCACCTCCCGTGCCCGGTTGTCCTGGTTTCGGCTGGGATGGAGTTAATTTTCTTCCTCATAGCTGGCATCCTGCTGTGGTTTGGATTTCATTGTGCATCACTGCTTTTGTATATTCTTTTAGCATTATTATTATTATTATTATTATTATTATTATTATTATACTTTTCCCTTCCTTTTCTGTCCTGTTAAACTGTCTTTACCTCCAGCCATGAATTTTGCGCTTTTCCCCGATTCTCTCCCCTGTCCCGCTAGTTGGGGCGAGTCACCAACAGCTGTGGGGGTTAGCTGCCTGCCGGCTGAACCCACAACATCCCCACATGTTCCCACCACGTCCCCAGCTGTGGGGGATATGTGGGGATGTTGTGGTTTAACACGCCAGGACCCCGGCATGTCCATGGTCCCCATGTCCCCATGGTCCCAACTCCCCATGTCCCCTGGGTCCCCACACCCGGGCGGGTCCCCACTGACGATGCCACCCACCACAGGTGGAGCAGGAGATCTTCGGAGCCAGTGGGGCCGGGCGTGCGGTGCTGCTGGTGACGGGGCAGGTGGCCCTGGCCACGTGGGCGCAGCGGGTGGCCGTGCTGGAGCAGGGACGACTGCACGAGCTGGTGTCCCCTGGGGAGATCTGCGCCCCGGCAGACACTGCTGTTGTCTCACAAACGGAGTTCATTACCCGGAGTGCAACACCCGATACGCACACAGAGCCGAGATACCAGTTTATGTCAAGTTTTGCGCCAGCCCGGGTGCTGGGTGGGAGCTCCACAAAGCTAGCACACCGCTCGTTCATGCAGGTACAATGTTTATACAGTCTAGTTATACGTATGCATAAGTAATTACACAAAGCAGCTTTCTATCGGTCTACATTTTCTCGTCTTATTCTTAAAGCTACAGTACTACTTTAATATTCTGCGCACGCCCAAAGGTGAGGGGTCTCTGCTTGGGCCGGGCTCTCCAGCTCAAGGGGAGGGACGTTTAGTATGAGGATAGTTCACGTGAGGGGGCTTCTTATCACACTTCTGCTAGTAGCTTCAGATTGTTCCCAAAACATCTTAATTCGCTTACCTATTGCTCCAGGATGTGTTTCACTTCCCAAGGACAATAATTTTGATTAGACGGTCCACGTTCCGGTCAGAATCCCCCCTATCAACTTTCCCTAAGTCCTGGCCTTCCACCAGCTCCTGATTGACTACAATTCCCCTCTTTGAGACTACCTAAGAACAGTCCTTAGATAAGTCTCACTTTCTCCTCAGATTGCTTAGCTAATGCTAAGCAGCACTTGCAGGTGCATTGTAGTAACACAGATAGACATGCAAAGATATGATAATAATGTTATTGTTCCTAATATTATACGATAATACAGCAATAATTCCCTTTGAACACAACCTTTATGGGCTATGGATTCTATCTCAGTCCAAGTGCAGTTCATTTAATTCCGAGTCAGCTTCAATTTCAACAGTGCTGTTTCTCTCGATGTCCGCTCTTCCGGAGGGAGGTTTTCACCCGTGTGTAGTGAATCCCAGAATCTATTCCTTCTACTTTGATAGCTGTGGGAGTAATTAGCAATACCAAATATGGTCCCTTCCAACGTTCTTTCAAAGGTTCGTCTTTCCAGGTTCTGACGTAGACTTGGTCTCCCTGTTGAAAGGAATGTACTGGAGCGTCTAGTGGAACGGGTGTTCTCTCATTCAGGTACCTGTGAAGGGAAGACAAAGTACGCCCCAACGACAGCAGGTATTCAGTCAGTATTTGGTCTCCACTGACATGCGTTTGATCACTCCTGCCTGTTAATTTATTTGCAGGATACAGTTTAGAATACAGAATTTCAAAAGGACTAACCCCTTCCCTAACTCTAGGGGTAATCCTGATTCTTAGCAATGCTATAGGTAGAATTTCTATCCCTTTCATTTGGCTTTCCTGGCATAATTTTGAAATTTGTCCCTTTAAAGTTTGATTCATCCGCTCTACTTTCCCGCTGGACTGCGGTCTCCAAGCGGTCTGGAAATTCCAATCAAACTGTAAAAACTTAGCAACCTCTTGTACAATTTTAGCAATAAAATGGGGCCCATTATGTGAGGCCACTCCTTCAGGGATGCCGAATCTAGGGATTCTTTCTTTCAACAGTACTCTGACTACCTCTCTAGCTTTGTTGGTTCGGCATGGGAAAGCTTCTGGCCATCCTGAAAAGGTACCTACTAATACCAATAAGTATTTAATTTGATTACACCTAGGTAACTCAGAAATCTGTTTGCCAGTACTCCCCTGGAGTTTGTCCCCCTTTCACTGGTCCCGGAGGAGGTCTCCTCTGTATCTTTGGGTTGTTCTTGGAACATATCGAGCACTGCTTTACAATAGCATGAGCTAATTTTTGCATCCTTGGTCCTATGGCATATCGTGTGATGTCTGCTTTTACTGCATCTGCTCCCATATGGGTTTCTTGATGAGTCCTCTTTATTAATTCCCTCAGTAGTGGGGCAGTGACTATTATTTCTCCAGTATCAGTTGTCCGCCATCCATCCTGGGTTTTGGCGCAGCGTAGAAGTTTTGCTAATTGATTGTCCTTTTCTGAACATGTTGGGGGCTCCAGTAAAATTCTTCCAGTCGGAATTAAAGCCCCCACCTTAGAATCTGTCAAAGCTGCCCTTTGTGCTGTCTCGTCAGCTTTTCGATTTCCACTAATGATATCTGTTTGTCCTTTCTCATGGGCTTTACAGTGTATTACAGACGCCTCCTTTGGCTTGAGAACGGCCTGTAATACCTCTAAAATTGCCTTTCCATGTTGAATTGGAGTTCCTTGGGAAGGTAACAGTCCTCTTTCTTTCCATACGGCTCCACGGGCATGTCCCACTCCAAAGGCGTATTTTGAGTCCGAATACATGTTTACTCTCCTATTTTCAGACAATTCCAGCGCTCTGTTTCCGGCAACCATCTCCGCCTTCTGTGCTGATGTACTAACAGGTCTTTTGCCCTGTGAAACTTCAAAACCTGGGTATTCCACAGTGGCTTTGCCCAATCTGAGCTTTCTTTTGTGATACTCTGTATCCAGCAAGTCCCAAGAAGTTTAACAGATTGATGGTGGCTCTTTTGCATTCTTGTTCCGAGGCGGTCCCTATGAGTATATCATCTACATACTGTAGTAAAGTAAGAGAAGGATGCTCACCTTGCCAGTCTTCCAGTTCTTTAGCTAGTACGTTACTGAACGAGGTAGGGCTATTCTTACATCCCTGGGGTAGCACGGTCCAGCAGAGTTGGACTTTTCTTCCGGTGGCTGGACTTTCCCATTCGAACGCAAACAATTCCTGACTTTCCTCTTCCCGAGGTATACAAAAGAAAGCATCCTTCAAACCCAGTACTGTAAAATAAACATTATTCTCAGGTATTGATGATAACAGAGTGTATGGATTTGGAACTACCAGATGCACATCAGCTGTAATCCAGTTAATTTCTCTGAAATCCTCTACCAACCGATACTCCTGTCTTTGGGGCTTCCTGACCGGCAAAATTGGAGTATTATATTCAGATTGGCATTCTCTTAGTAGTCCACACTGAATAAAGTCATTTATCAATGGTTCCAAACCTATTCTAGCTTCCAACTTAATAGGATCTTGTCTTTTTCTTACCGGTTGTGCTCTGGGTTTCAATTCAAGTTTTACCGGTACAGCATTTTTTGCTCTTCCCGGTCTCTTGGTTGCCCATACTGTAGGTATGACAGCGTCCAGGATTTCCTCTGGGATGTTGATATTCTCCTGTTGCTTTGCAGTCAATAAAGAAAATTGTGCTTTCCAGGCAGTTTCCTTTGGTAGATGTAACTGACTGCATGTAACATGACTTGCAACGGGGATAGACCCAGGGTTGCTACCCTGGCTCCTACCTCTGCCTCTGTCATTTTGTGGAGCTACCACCTAGCATCCGGTCTTGCGCAAAACCAGAAATAAATCGGTATCTCGGCTCCGTGCACGTATTGGGTGTTGCACACCGGGTAACGAACTCCGTTTGTGAGACAACAATAGCAGACATACCTTCTCAGCACCCGTCTGCGTGGCCTCAGAGTCGGAGACCTTCTCAAGGCCTGTCTGCGTGGCCTCAGAGCAGGTGACTACCTTCTCAGTGCCCCTTTGCAAGGTCTCAGAGCAGGAGACATGCCTGGAGTGCTGGGATGGAGGGCCATCAGCTCTTCAGGAGGGGTAGGCAGGGCAGGTGAGGTGGAGGAGTTGCACTGCATAGAAGAGAGAGGTTTGGCCGCACAGCCCTTATAGCTGGGGATGACGTGGTCGAGAGCCTCTGGGTGAGGCTTATCATAGAATCGGAGAATGCTTTGGATTGGAAGGGACCATCTAGTCCAAGGCCCCTGCAAGAGCAGGGACATCTTCAACTAGATCAGGTTGCTCAGAGCCCCATCCAACGTGACCTTGAATGTTTCCAGGCATGGGGCCTCCACTACCTCTCTGGGCAACCTGTTCCATGGCCTCACCGCCCTCATTGTAAAAAATTTCTTTCTTAAATCCAGTCAAATCTGCCCGCCCTTAGTTTAAAACCATTGCTGCTTGTCCTGTCACAACAGGCCCTGCTAAAATGTCTGTCCCCGTCTTTCCTATAGGCCCCCTTGAAGTACTGGAAGGCTGCTAGAAGGTCTCCCCACAGCCTTCTCTTCTCCAGGCTGAACAACCCCAACTCTGTCAGTCTGTCCTCGTAGGAGAGGTGCTCCATCCCTCGCATCATTTTCATGGCCCTCCTCTGGACCCGCTCCAACACCTCCATGTCCTTCTTGTCCTGAGGGCTCCAGAACTGGATGCAGTACTCCAGGTGGGGTCTCACCAGAGCAGAGTAGAGGGGCAGAATCCCCTCCCTCGACCTGCTGGCCACGCTTCTTTGGATGCAGCCCAGGATACAGTTGGCCTTGTGGGCTGCGAGCGCACGTTCTTGGCTCATGTCCAGCTTTTCGTTCCATCAGTACCCCCAAGTCCTTTTCCGCAGGGCTGCTCTCAATCACATCATCCCCCAGCCTGTATTGAAAGCAAGGAATGTCCCGACCCAGGTGTAGGACCCTGCACTTGGCCTTGTGGAACCTCATGAAGTTCACACAGGCCCACTTCTCCAGCTTGTCCAGGTGCCTCTGGATGACATCCCATCCTTCTGGCGTGTCAGCTGCACCACTCAGAAGCATTAGGGAGATGGAAGGCAAAGCAGAGGGCACAGTGGGTGTCCGCTGCCCATCACCCAGCCAGGGTGACAGCACCGATGAGTTATTCCACGGGCAATTAGGAGAGACCTCTGGATCGGTCGCCCTTGGCCTTACGGAGACTTCAACGTCCCAGGCATCAGCTGGGAATGCCATACTGCTGGGACAAGCAGGTCTGGGAAATGCCTGGAGTCTGTGGGAGAGGACTTCTTGTCACAAGCACTCAGTGACCCAACTAGGAGAGATGTCCCTCGAGACTTGTTCTGTGTGAAGGGAGAAAGCCTTGTTGGAGACGTCAGGGTCGGTGGCTGTCTTGGCCACAGGGATCATGAAACGGTTGAGTTTACGGGCGTGCTGGTCAGCAGCAGGCTCAACAGGAGTCAGCAGTGTGTCCTGGCAGCCAGGAGGGCAAACTGCATCCTGGGGTGTCCCCATCCCTGGTCCTGGTGCATCAAACATGGCATCATCAGCTGGTCAAGAGAGGGCATTGTCCCACTGGATTCAGCATCAGCACAGCTGCTCCTGCAGCACTGTGTGCACTGCCAGGCCCCACCATTTGAAAAGGACCTGAAGGGCCCTGAACTCCTCCAGAGGAGGGCAACCAAGCTGGTGCCAGGGCTGGAAGGCATGTCCTCTGAGCAGCAGCTGAGGACTTTGGGCTTGCCTAGTTTGGAGAGGAGGAGGCTGAGGGGCCACCTGAGGAGGGGATGCAGACAGGGAGGTGCTGAGCTCTTCTCCCTGGGATCCCAGGGACAGGATGCCTGGGAATGGTTCAAAGCTGCACCAGGGGAGGTTCAGACTGGACATGAGGAAGCAGTTCTTTACCAAGAGGCTTCCTGGAGAGGCGGTTGATGCCCCCAGCCTGGCAGGGTTTGAGAGGCATTTGGACAAGGCCCTTAATACACTTGTGGGCAGCCCTGAAGCAGTCAGGCAGCTGGATGAGATGATCACTGGAGGCCCCTGCCAAGTAGTCTCTTCTCATTTCTCAGCACTCACCTACATGGCCTAAGAGCAGGAGAGCTTCTCAGTGCCCATTTGCATGGTGCCAGTGCAAGAGACCTCATTGACTGTGTTGCACCAGAGGAAGAGACTTTCTCAGGGCCCATCTGCATGGCCTCAGAGAACAAGAGCTTCTTGTCAGTGCACGTCTCCTTGGCACCAGAGCAGGAGACCTCCTCAGTGTCCATGTGCATGGCCTGAGAGCACAAGAGCTTCTTCTCAGCACCCAGCTGCATGGCCTCAGAATAGGAGAGCTTCTCAGTGCCCATTTGCATGGTGCCAGTGCAAGAGACCTCAGTGACTATGTTGCACCAGAGGAGGAGACTTTCTAAGGGCCCATCTGCATGGCCTCAGAGAACAAGAGCTTCTTCTCAGGGACTGGATCACCTCAGAGCAGGAGACCTTCTCAGTGTCCATCTGCATGGCCTCAGAGCACAAGAGCTTCTTCTCAGTGCCCATTTGTGTGGTGCCAGTCCAGAGACCTCAGTGACCACCGGTGTTGCACCAGAACAGGAAGCCTTCTTCTCAGTGCACAGCTCTGTGGCCCCACAGCACAAGACCATCTGGCCAGCACCTCTCTGCGTGGCCTCAGAGGAGGAGACCATCTCAGCACCCTTCTGGGTGGCTGTGGTGGGTTGAACTTTGCTGGCCACCAGGTGCCCACCCAGCTGCTCTATCATCACTCTAACTACCTCCACTGGCAAAAAAGACTCCACTCAGGGAAATTAATGTACTTTATTGCCAATCAAATCACAGCAGGGTAACAAGAAATGAAACCAAACCTTAAAAGCCCTTGCCCCCACCCCTCCCTTCTTCCTGGGCTCACTTTCACACCCAATTTCTCTACCTCCTCCCCCCCAGCGGCACAGGGGGAGGGGAATGGGGGTTGCAGTCAGTCCATCACATGTTGTCTCCAGTCCTCCTCCTTCCTCCTCCTCACACTCTTCCTCTGCTCCAGCATGGGGTCCTCTGCAAAATTCTCCACCATGGGTCCTTCAGGGTGCACCCACCTCCTCCGGCAGGAGGTCCTCCAGGGGCTGCAGGTGGGTATCATCTGCTCCACCCATGGCTCTCCATGGGCTGCCAGGTGGAGAGCACAAGAGCTTCTTCTCAGTGCCATGGTTGGCACTGAGTTGGCACATGGTTGGCACTTGGAGAGCCATGGCCTGGTGCCATGGCTCTCCAAGACAGCCTGCCTCACCATGGTCTTCAGCACAGGCTGCAGGGGAATCTCTGCTCTGGCGCCTGGAGCACCTCCTGGCCTCCTTCTCCACTGGCCTTGGTGTCTGCAGAGTTGCCTCTCTCTTGGTGTCTGCAGAGTTGCCTCTCTCTTGGTGTCTGCAGAGTTGCCTCTCTCTTGGTGTCTCTCTCCCAGCCGCTGTTGCACAGCAGTTTTTTTCCTCCCCTTCTTAAATATGTGATCCCAGAGGCGCTACCACCATCACTGATGGGCTCAGCTTTGGCCAGTTGGCTAATGTCAACCCCGCTCCTCCCCCGCTACCAAACCCTTGGTTCCCATCAGAGCTTGGGGCTTGCTGCAGAGATATGGCCGGTTCTGTGAGCAGCTTGAACTCCTGAGGTCACGGTCATTAAGGAACAGACAAGGTTCTTGGCCCCGCACCTGGATCCTGCAACAAGAAGGAAAGACACCACTGGTAACATCAGGTTAGCGGTTGTCTCCTGGTGCTTGAGGAGACAAGGGCTGCCTGCAAGGGACAGTCCCAGCAAGACATGGCCCACCAGGCCCCTGCCCATCCCACTGCAGGACGGTCACCCCACGGCACCGGGTCGCAATGGGACTCACGTGTCATTGAAGCTGCTGCCGTCCACCCACTCCAAGTGCTCGCCCTGTCTCCGCAGCCCAAGCCAGTAATCAATGTTGCCCTTGACACGCAAGAGAAACTCCTGGGGAGGAAAGAGAGAAGCCAACAGTCAGGAGCTGCTGCCAGCCCCACGCTGGTCCCTGCTGGCCTCGCAGGCAGCCCCAGCCCCGCACCGCTGCCACCGGCCAGGGGATGGCAGCAGCTCCCACCCAACAGTGTTGCTCTGCTCTGCCAGAGCTCTGCTCAGGGCCCAGCTGAGCACCACGGGTGGGCAGACATAGCCTGGGCTCCCCGCTGCACCCCACACCTCCCTCCAAGGCCCCAGGGCAGAGCTGCATCTCTGTCCCTACAGGCACCTCTTGCCTGCCCAGCACCAACCCCAGCTACTGCCCCCAACCCAGACTCCCCCCCTTTCACCCCCACGCAGCCACAACAGCCCCTCACTCACCATTTCCCAGTCCCTCTTGAGCACAGCCAGTGAGGACCCACGCAAGGAGCACTGCTTGCGGCTCCACTCCCAGCTCCCCTCCTCCTTCGAGAGGTAGTAGCAGACATTGCGGTACCCAACCCAGTCGTCGGGACACGGCAGCACCTGAGCCACAGGCAGACCTGCATTCTCTTCACACCTTCCTGCTGGAAAGGGAAGGGGAGAAGGTCAGAGGATTCCGCTCCACAGGGACCAGGGGACACAGCTCCATAGTGCAGGGAAGGAAACAGTCCCAGGCTCCCCCCACAGGGATCCTCAATTTGCTGCCAGGGACCTACAGGGAGCAGACACCCCAGGGCTTAACAGCCTGCCCCACAGCACGGCTGGGGGTGTCCCTGCTCCTCCCCAGGACCCCTGGCACAGGGCAGGAGCACAGCCAGCCTGAGGGCCTGGCCCCACCATGCTCCCCCCACCAGCCTGGGCCTCACACACCCACACTTGCCCCAGCCTGGAGGGGAAGGGGCCGCATCTGCAAGGGCAGCTGCTCCTCCCTTACCTGATACTACAGCAAGAGCCACAGCCAAAGCCAGCACCAGAACCACGAGCAGAGCCAGCACCAGGGCCCATGCTGGATGGAGTGCACAGCACTGGCCTGGAGAAGGAAAAAGCCACTCACAGTGAGGATGGCACTGTCCCAGAGCAGGCACAGCCCTGGCATCCCTGCCACCCCCCACACAAGCTCCCTGGGGAACACAGGGGGGACCCCCCAAGGGACAGCCTGCAGCAGGAGAGCTGCCGACAGATGGAGATGGGGTGGGGGGCTGCTACAGACCACCCAATGAGGACCAAGCAGAAGACAAGCCCTTTCCAGACAGCTGGAAGAAGCCTCACACTTGCCAGCCCCAGTCCTTGTGGGGTGACACCGCCACAGGGACACTGTTCCCTCCCTACAGGCCACAGGGCTGGCTCTGCACTCACCCAGAACTCTGCGTGTCCTTACGCCTTTATCCCCAGGCACCCCTGGACCCAGGGGCTCCTGCATGTTCCCATCGTCATTGCAGAATCCGTTCTCCTCCCCTTGTCCCACGGGAAACAGAGACGTGGAATCATTTTGCCTGTGATAAGCAAGGGCTTGCGCCCAAGGCATTGCAACAGCTGGCAAAGCCTTTTTTAAGCCAGGCTTCGATCCAGTTTTACCACAGCAGCTGGTACCATCGTGTTGGGAGACTGCGGAGAACATGATGAGAACGCAGCACACCGGGACGTTTAGTTCCGTTACCAGGATGCAGCCACACTTGGCTTCCGCAGATCAGCTGTGGCCCTGCGGCGACACCCACGCTCAGGAAGGTGATGGCAGCACAGCCCCGCCCTGTCCGTGCTGCCCCTGTAAGGCTGCAGCCTGTCCCCAGCACCCAGCCAGCACCCTGGGAGACAAACACAACGTCAGTGAGCTCAGGCACCAGCCCGCAGCCCCCAGCAGAGCCAGCACCCTCCCCACCACCCTGCACACACCCTTGCCAGACAGGCTGCAAGGCACTCGCTGCCTGGGAGCATCCCCGTAACCACCTCTGCGGACACAGGAAGGAAGTGCCAGTAGCCACAGAGGAAGGCAGGAACTGGGTGCGCCTGGCAGGACAAGGCACCCCAGAGGCCCCCAGACACCCAGACTAGAAGCTCAGCATATCCTTAACAGGCCCAGACATGTCAAGGATACCGAGTCAAAGTCACTGCAAAGCGCCCCACTCCCATCTGAACACAGGATACCGAGGTTTGGTCTTGCCTGGCTTTTACAAATGCATGAGCTCACAGGGTTAAGGGGGGACAGGAGGGCAGGGCTGCTCTCCTGCAGCCCCTGGGCATCCCAGAGTCTGCTCAGCTGGCAGAGCTCCAGCTGGTAGCTGGGCACCCACAACATTTAGTAGGGCCCGTAGCAACAGAACGTTCAGGGTCGGGTGGGACGGGGCTCTGAGGAACCTGCTCTAGCTGAAGAAGTCCCTGCCCGGGGCAGGGGGGCTGGACTAAATCAGCTTTAAACGCCCCTTCCACCCCAACCACTCCCTGAGTCTGTGATCACAGACACCGACGCCTACGGGGGTACGGCTGGGGCCCCTCAGCAGCTCCCGCACCGCCGAGCTGAAGGAAAGCCTCCGCAGGGACCCTCCTCTCCTACACGATCCACAAGCCCAACGCCCGGGAACCGCCGCCTGCGGGCACAGCACACGGCCAGCACCGGCTGAGCCCCCGCAAGGGATCACGCCACTCACCCCAGGGGCGCTGGGGGGGACGGGACCTGCGCCAAGCAGCTCCCGCCACGCCGGCACCTCACAGCGTTCCCAAGCCCGGCACGGCCCAGGGCACAGCGGCGAGGGGGACGCCACAACCGGCCGCTCCCGCACCGGCCCCACCACACGGCCAGCGCCAGCCCGACAGGCTCCCTTCACCACCGACCCCCACGCACCCGCCGCCCGCTCCCTACCTCCGCCGGGGCCCGCCCCGAGCGCTGCCGCTGCCCCGCCGGGAACCGGACGCTCCCGAACCCTCACGGCCCCGCGCTGCTCTGACAGAAAACACTCGCGGCCGCCGCCTTTCGAGGCCTGGCGCGGCCCGCCCACCGCTCTGCCCAATCAGCGCGCGAGAGCGAGGACTGGCGGGGCTGGCAGCCAATCGCGGCGACGCCCCTTTGTAAACCCCTCCGCGTGAGGCGGCGCGTGTGTAAAGGGACGCGGTGCTGCCCTATCCTTCCGCCCAGGCGCTCTAGTTTGGCCGGAAACGTGGTCGTTTTGCACCCACACCGACATGGGCGGGTGCAGGACACCCCCAATGCCAGCAGCCGAGGCTGCTGCCATGGCTCCAGGCCGTTTCCCTGCTCGTGCGGGGCGAGCAGCCCCTGGCAATGCCCGCTCCCGGCTCCCTCAGGCCGTTTCCCCCATTTTTGGGGAGCGAGGGGCGCTGGGGGGGGGGGGTTGAGATGGAAGCCCCCTTGCCTCACCAGTGTATCAGTCAGCTGTAGAGTATAAAAGCCTACTAACTGGGTTAATACACGTTATTTCACACCATACGCTGCGATGCAATGGGGTAGTGGAATTTTCCTGGAGATTTTGGTATGAAATAAAGGAAATTAAGGAGGGGCCAGCACCTGGAAAGAAGGACGTTGCTTCTCAGGAGCTTGGAGCTGCCCGTGGAGATAAGGGATCGCCCTGGATAATCCCGATGCTGCCAGCATGTGCCCCCCCGCCACCTCCTTGAAACCCTCCCGGCATTGTGGATAATTGATTACAGCAAGACGGAGCCCGGGGACGTCGGCATCAATACGGTGCAATGAATGCTGAAAAACAGTCGCTTTGCGATGTTTTATGGGGATTAGTAATCGTTGGTGTTGGTGTTAGTCATGGAGGTGTCATGGGTTAGTGGTAGGAGTCCCAGGACTGGAGTGGTGGGGCGGAGGGCCATCAACTCTTCAGGAGGGCAGGCGAGGGATGTAAGGGAGAGGTTTGGCCGCACAGGCCTTACAGTTGGGGATGACATGGTCGAGAGCCTGCGGGTGAGGATTAGGGGGATGGAAGACAAAGCAGATGGCAGAGTGGGTGTCCACTACCCATCGCCCAGCCAGGGTGACAGCACCAATGAGAATTAGGAGAAATCTGTGGATCGGTCACCGTTGGCCTTATGGGAGACTTCAACGTCCCAGGCATTGGCTGGGAATGCCGTACTGCTGGGACGAGCAGGTCTGGGAAATGCCTGGAGTGTGTGGAAGATGACCTCTTGTCACAAGTCCTGAGTGATATCCACCCTGCAGCCTGTGGTGAAGACCATGGTGAGGCAGGCTTTCCCCCTGCAGCCCATGGAGGTCCACGGTGGAGCAGATATCCACCTCCAGGCTGTGGAGGACCCCATGCCGGAGCAGGTGGATGCCCGAAGGAGGCTGTGACCCCGTGGGAAGCCTGTGCTGGAGCGGGCTCCTGGCAGGACCTGTGGGCCCATGGAAAGAGGAGCCCACGCTGGAACGGGTTTGCTGGCAGGACTTGTGACCCTGCGGGGAACCCATGCTGGAGCAGTTCATGAAGAACTGCAGCCCATGGAAGGACCCACGTTGGAGAAGTTCGCGGAGAACTGTCTCCTGTGGGAGGGAGCCCATACTGGAGCAGGGGAAGAGTGTGAGGAGGAAGGAGCAGCAGAGACAACGTGTGATGAACTGACCACAACCTCCATTCCCTGTCCCCCTGCAGCGCTGGGGGGAAGGAGGCAGAGAAATGGGGCATGGAGTTGAGCCTGGAAGAAGGCAGGGGTGGGGGGCAGGTGTTTTAAGGTTTGGTTTTATTTCTCGTTACCCTACTCTGATTTGCTTGGCAATGAATTATATTAATTTCCCTGATTTGAGTCTGTTTTGCCCGTGACGGTAGTTGGTGAGCGATCTCCCTGTCCTTATCTTGATCCTTTTGTGGTATTTTTCTCCCCCCTGTCCTGTTGAGGAGGGGGAGTGATAGAGCGGCTGGGTGGGCACCCGGCAGCCAGCCAGCGTCAACCCACCACAGTCAACTAGGAAAGGTGTCCTAGACTTGTTGTTTGTGGATAGAAGTATAGAATCCTTGAGGTTGGAAAAGACCTTTAAGAACACCGAGTCCAACTGTAAACTCAACACTGCCAAGCCCACCACTACACCATGTCCCTAAGCACCACATCTACACGTCTTTTAAATACCTCCAGGGGTGGTGACTCAACCCCTTCCCTGCCCAGCCTGTTCCAATGCTTGACAATGCTTTCAGTGAGGAAATCTTCCCTAATATCCAATCCAAACCTGCCCTGGCGCAACTTGAGGCCATTTCCTCTTGTCCTATCACTTGTCACTTGGGAGAAGAGACCGACCCCCACCTCCCTACAACCTCCTTTCAGGTAGTTGTAGAGACCGATAAGGTCTGCCGTCAGCCTCCTTTTCTCCAGGCTAAACAACCCCAGTTCCCTCAGCCGCTCCTCATCAGACTTGTGCTCCAGACCCTTCCCCAGCTTCTTTGCCCTTCTCTGGACACGCTCCAGCACCTCAATGTCTTTCTTGTAGTGAGGGGTCCAAAACTGACCACAGTATTTTAGGTGCGGCCTCACCAGTGCCGAGTGCAGGGGCACGGTCACTTCCCTAGTCCTGCTGGCCACCCTATTTCTGACACAAGCCAGGATGCTGTTGGCCTTCACAGTATCATTTAGGTGGGAAGTAGAGAAGGACTCGTGGGAGAGGTGATGGTCGGTGGCTGTCTTGGCCACAGGGATCGTGAAATGGTTGAGTTTACGGGGGCGCTGGTGGGCAGCAGGATCAATAGGAGCCAGCAGTGTGTCCTGGCAGCCAGGAGGGCAAACGGCATCCTGGGGTGCATCAAACGTGGCGCAACCAGCTGGTCAAGAGAGGGGATTATAGAATATCTGGAGTTGGAAGGGACCCATAAGGATCATGGAGTCCAACTCCCTGCTCCTCGCAGGACTACCTAACACTCACGTGACTCGTCCTTAATGTGACGTATTTGGCGTCACGATTTTACTTCCCCCTCCCCACAGGTGGGACGTGACACCATCCGCCCAGACCCCCAGATCTCTTTCCGCGGGGCTGCTCTCCAGCCTCTCGTCCCCCAGTTTGTACGTATAACCAGGATTACCCTGTCCCAGGTGCAGATTCCGGCTCTTGCTCTTGATAAATTCCAGATGGTTCATGATTGCCCAGCTCTGCAGTGTGCCCAGA
This sequence comes from Mycteria americana, assembly GCF_035582795.1. Taxonomy (NCBI): domain Eukaryota; kingdom Metazoa; phylum Chordata; class Aves; order Ciconiiformes; family Ciconiidae; genus Mycteria; species Mycteria americana. The sequence goes on from NW_027445664.1 coordinate 192,355, forward strand.
TCTCTCTGAAAACCCTCTCCCCTCCCCTCCCCTTCCATATTCCATGTGCCTGTGTCCTCCCTGCCGTGCCCCTGTGTCCCCTGCTGTGTCCCTGTACCCTCTCTGCCCTCCCACATCCCCTGCCCCCACGTCCCTCTGTCCTCCGTGTCCCCACACCCACCTGGCTGTGTCCCCATGCCCGTTGCCCATGTTCCCATGTCGTCCTGGACACATCCCTGTCCCTGTCTTTTGTGTCCCCAAGTCCTCCCCTCCATGTGTCCATGCCCTGCCATCTCCCCATGGCCTCCCTTGCCACGTCCCTGTGTCCCCTGCTGTGTCCCCGTATCCTCCCTGCCATGTCCCCACGCTGGTCCCACGATGTCCCTGTGCCCTCCCACATCCCCCCACCATGTCCCTGTGTCCTCCATGTCCCCACAGCTTCCCAGCGGTGTCCCCTCTGTGCCCCCAGGTCCTGCTGCGCTACTAGGCCAACATGACCAAGGCCGTGGGCTCCTCAGAGAAGATCTTTGAGTTCCTAGACCAGGAGGAGCAGGCGGCACCCACGGGGACGCTGGTGCCCGATGTCCTGCGGGGCCACGTCCAGCTTGAGGATGTCTGGTTCTCCTACCCTGAACACCAAGAGCCCGTCCTCAAGGTGGGCATGGGGACAGGGCAGGGGACGCGAGGACATGATGGGTGGAGATGGTGGGGAGGGCATGGGGACATGGATGTGGTGGGAGGGTGTGGGGACATGGCAGGGGGCCATGGGGACATGGCATGGGGACATAGAGGTGCTGTGAAGGGCGTTGGGACATGGCATGGAGACACAGACGTGGCGGGGGGGTTTGGGGACATGGGGGTGGACAGAGGGACATGGTGGGGACATGGCAGGTGGACATGGGGACATGGCATGGGGAGACAGGTGTGGTGGGGAGAATGTGGGGACATGGCGGGGGGTCATGGGGGCATGGTAGGGACATGGCGGGGGAACATGGGGACATGGTGGGGAGGGCATGGGGAGGACTGGGGACACTGGGGGAGGCGGCATGGGGGTTTCACGTCTGTCCCCCCAGGGCATGGCCCTGGAGCTGTGCCCCAGGGAGGTGCTGGCGGTGGTGACCCCCCCCCCGGGCAGGGAAGAGCACCCTGGTGTCCCTGGTCCTGTACCTGCACCCGCCGGGGACCAGGCAGATGCTGCTGGATGGTCACCCCCTCTCTGCCTACGAGAGCGCTGCGCTGCCAGGTGTCACCACCGCACCTGTCACACGACGTCCCCAATGGGTCCCCACTGCCACCCCCATGTCACCAGCCATCCCCACCATGGCCCCGCCACCACCCCGTGTTGCCAGACATCCCTGCCATGTCCATGGGCCAATCCCCACCATGTCCCCACCACTTCTCCCACCACGTCCTCTGCCATGTCCCCAGCCGTCCCCACCACGTCCCCAATGCATCCCTGCCATGTCACCCGCTGTGTCCCCAGCCATCTCTGCCACATCCCTGCCATGTCCCCTGCCACATCCTCGCTGAGTCCCCAGCCATCCCCGCCATGTCCCTGCCATGTCCCCGCCACGTCCCTGACGTGTCCCCTGCCACGTTCCCACTGAGTCCCCAGCCATCCCTGCCATGTCCCCTGCCATATCCCTGCCACGTCCCTGCAGTGTCCCTGCCACATTCTTGTCACATCCCCCACCACATCCCCACCATGTCTCCACTGTGTCCCCAGCCACATCCCAGCCATGTCCCTGGAGCATCCTCTGCCACATCCTTGTCACGTTCCCTGCCAAGTCCCCATCGAGTCCCTACACAAACCTGCTGTGTCCCTGCCACATCCTCCTCATGTCCTCCACCATGTCTGCACTGAGTCCCCAGCCATCCCTGCCATGTCCCTGCCATGTCCCCGCCACGTCCCCGCCACGTCCACTGCCACATCCCCACCATGTCCCTGCCACTTCCCCAGCCATCCCTGTCATGTCCCTGCCGTGTCCCCAGCATATCCCCACCACATCCCCTGCCACATCCCCACCATGTCCCTGCCATGTCCCCTGCCATGTCCCCACTGTGTCCCCACCCATCCCAGCCACATCCTCACCATTTCCACACCGCGTCCCCAGCCACATCCCCTGCCACATCCCCACCATGTCCCCACTATGTCCCTAGCCACATCCCAGCCATGTCCCCACCCTTTCCCCTACCACATCCCCGCTGTGTGCCCAGCCACACCCTTGCCATGTCCCCTGCCACATCCCCGCTGTGTCCCCAGCCACACCCTTGCCATGTCCCCTGCCACATCCCTGCTGTGTCCCCAGCCACATCCCAGCCATGTCCCTGGAGCATCCTCTGCCACATCCTCCTCACGTTCCCTGCCAAGTCCCCATCGAGTCCCTACACAAACCTGCTGTGTCCCTGCCACATCCTCCTCATGTCCTCCACCATGTCTGCACTGAGTCCCCAGCCATCCCTGCCACATCCCCACCATGTCCCTGCCACTTCCCCAGCCATCCCTGCCATGTCCCTGCCATGTCCCCGCCACGTCCACTGCCACATCCCCACCATTTCCCTGCCACTTCCCCAGCCATCCCTGTTATGTCCCCGCCATGTCCCCAGCGTGTGCCCACCACATCCCCTGCCACATCCCCACCATGTCCCTGCCATGTCCCCTGCCATGTCCCCACTGTGTCCCCAGCCACATCCTCACCATTTCCACACCGCATCCTCTGCCACATCCCCACCATGTCCCCGCTATGTCCCCAGCCACATCCCAGCCATGTCCCCACCCTTTCCCCTACCACATCCCCGCTGTGTGCCCAGCCACACCCTTGCCATGTCCCCTGCCACATCCCCGCTGTGTCCCCAGCCACACCCTTGCCATGTCCCCTGCCACGTTCCCGCTGGGTCCCCAGCCATCCCCATCATGTCCTTGCCACACCCCCACCATGTCCCCGCGGCATCGCCAGCCACATCCCTGCCACATCCCTGCCACATCCTCGTCGAGTCCCCTGCCAACCCTGCCACATCCCCACCGTGTCCCCACTGCATCCCCAGCCATCCCCTCCGCCACAGCTGGCTGCCATCCCCCAGGAGCCGGTGCTCTTCTCCCGCTCGCTCCACGCCAACATCGCCTACGGGCCAGGGAGCTGGAGCCGGGCGCAGGTGACGGTTGCAGCCCGCCGGACGGGTGCCCACGCCTTCATCACCCACCTGCCCCGGGGCTGTAGCAGAGGTAGGAGGCGTCCCCCCTTTCACCGTCCCTGTGTCCCACCCTGACCCCTGTCTTGTGCAGATGTGGCCAGGGGGGCCCCTCTGCCCCATTGGGACAGAAATTTGTACAAAATAAAGCAGAATTGCTTCGGAGAGGAACTGGCTGGGTTGCCGGTGGGTGGGGGAACACTCTGGCCTGGCTGCAGGGTCTTGGGCACTCACCCTCCAGTTATCACTGCTGCCTTGGTGTGACGTGGCACTTGCCTCGGTGTGATATAATTAATCTGCCGGCCTCCCCCGTGTGATATCGCAGCCACGGTCCTTTCTACCCGAGAGGCTTCACTCGCTTGATTCCAGCACATCGTTCGCGTCAATGAATGACCTGTGCGATGGCTGCAGTTGTCAGGTCCACCCCTCCATCGTGGGCCTGCCCGTACATTGTGTCTCTCCCCTGGTGTTACACGGGCCCATCGAGCTGTGAACACCTCACAACAACGTGCCCAGTCCAGGTCTACCTGAACCAACAATTTTTGCCGCCTGGTCTACCTGCTCCGTGCGTTGATGTTCTCCAGGGGCATGGCTCTTGGACATCGACACGATGGACCTTTACACCCAGGGGCTCTACCCAGGCAGCAAGGTCCTGCTGCCATAACCCAGCAGCCCAGAGGGGCTACCTCTGTGACCATTGCTGTAGCCACCCCCACGGGGCATTGGCCGCCCTCAAGGAGTCAGTCCAGAGGCAGAGCACTGGCCACATTTCTCAGGCAGCAATCTCTAGGGCCAGCTGGGTGGCTTGGACTTGGGCAGCTTCCTCGAAGGACGAAAGATGGAGAGAGACTTTGTACCAAGGCCTGCAGTGACAGGACAAGGGCTGTGGTTGGAAACGGCAAGAGGGGAGATCGAGATTGGACGTAAGAAATGTTTTACGATGAGGATGGTGAGAGGCTGGAACAGGTTGCCCGGAGAAGCTGTGGATGCTCCATCATTGGAGGTGTTCGAGGAGAGATCAGATGAGAGGAAACCGCCTCAAGTTGCGCCAGGGGACTTGCTGTGTCTCCTGTCACACTGCTGTGTGATACATCTCCTTATCTACAGCGGCCCACTGGTGCCCCTTTGGATCCTTGAAGCATCTTCACTTCCTTGAAGCATCCTACTTTCAACTCAATGCCAAGGATACACAGAACCTCTGGACTGGTCACTTCTCCCACTTGTTTCCCATTGGGCTCCCCTCAGCTCCCACCGTGGCAATTGGGATCCCCCCGTCACTCTGGAAATCCAGATGTGTCCTGTCCCCTTGTACCCCGATGCCATTAGGGGTCACTGTGCACCAGTGTCCAGCAGGGCCTGATACTTCCATGGGTCTGATGTGCCAGGCCATCGCATCCGTTTGTCCCTTTCTTCTGCCCAGCCGGAGGCAGGACCCCTAGTCCTGATCAGAGCATTCGTTACCCGACTGCTGCAATTGCAAAGCAGAAGCCTTTTCACCCCGAGAGGAGCCCCTGCCTCTCTTGTCCAGGCTACGCTGCAAGGACTAGTCACAGGTACGATCCTACTACAGTCTGACACGCTCTTTCCGTGGTGCTGGGCGTGAGGTTCGACCCCACGTGGACATCTGTCCACTGGATCAGGATGAGAAGGAGGAGCCGTGTCCTCAGCCCATCTACTGCGCCTGGGGAATTGCTTGACGGCCACCGGAGCAGGAATCTTCCTGCATGGTCCCTTTTTAGCCGCTGTTCTTCCCCACAATTCTTGCACGTGGGCTTGCAGCACCGGGGTGGGTGCACCAGCACACTGCCACGTATCCCCTCCACGGGCACACAGACAGAGCCCTACGAGGTGGCATTTGCCCATGGTCCCCATTCCGCTGAGCAGGCTCCTGGTAGCTGAGATGCTGGCCTGTAGGCGCAAGGAGGGAGATTCTCCACCTTCTCTTCCAGCGGCCGGACCTTGGGGAACAGTCTGGCCACAGCTGAGACAAAGACCCATGGTGGCAAGGGGGAACAGAAGTTCTCCTTGAATCGCTGGCGCTGGCACACCAGTCCACGGACAGCTGGTGCCTCCGTGTCTGCCCAATCTGCCACGGCTGGGTTTCTGGCGCACGTCGGTGTGCTCCGTACAAACATCCGCCATAGAGACCGTGTGTGCCGGATGCCATCCCGATCTTTGGGGGCCCGATTATTGTCCGGGTCACTGTAGACCACCACGAATGCCCTCAGATACTGGATATCCTCCTCCCTGGTAGACCACTTACCTCACTGCGTTACAGGATCTTCCTTGAGAGGATACTTTGCCTTTGCACTCAAGAAGAGCCACCTCCAGAGGTGGCGGGTGGCTGCCCATCTTCTGACCCATCAATCCCACAGTCCCTAGCAATGCATCCCACTGCTGGGCTTCCCTACCTTCTAGTTCCAGCCTGTGCGCTCCACCATCTCAGCCACAAATCCTAAACAGCGCACCATGCTGGGCTGCTAGGAAGAAAATCAACTCTATCCAGCCAAAACCAGTCCAGCCCTCGACCCGAGGCTGCGAGAGCAGCCCAGGCACCGGGAGAGGAGGCACAGCCCGCCGGAGGGTGGGGACCAGCATGTATTGTCTGCGCCCCGAAATGTACACACAGAGAAGAAATCAGTTACAACCTCAAAATTAAAAAAAAGAAGAGTAATAATTGCAGTGCCCAATGTTAAAAGCATCAGAAAAGAGGAATTTCCCCCAGCCAGAGGAGCCACCAGCGTAGCCGGGGGTAGGCAGGCGCAGCGTGACAAGCTCTCTCTGCAGGCAGCTCCCAGCCTCCTCCGGCACCCCTCTGCGTCCAGCCGGAGAGAGGGCAGGGGCCGCATCCAGCCACGTGCCGGCCCCTCGTCAAGCGGTTAGGCGGTGAGCCCTGCAGGGATGGGAGGAGGAGACAGTGTCACCCAGGGCCACCTCCCTGTCCCCAACTCTTGGCTCTGGGGGTCTTGGTGCCCCCTCCCGCAGCCCGGTGTTGCTCTGGCTGTGGGTCCCACTGAGAGAGAGAGGCATCAGCACCCACCACGCTTTGCCACCAGGCTCGGGGGCTCCCCAGAGCGCAGCGGCTCCCACCCACAGCCCCTCCCAGACCGCCAGCTCTACCTGCGTCCCACACCCCTCTGCCTCACTGGCCCTCTGCTTTACTCCATCTGTACTTCAGAAGGCGAATCCAGCAATGATGGCGATGACAGCCAGGATGGCAACAGCCACCACCAGCACGATGGTGAACAGGTTGGACTCCGGCCCTGGGGGAGAGCAGGGCCATGAGGAGCGGAAGGGGAACCACCCCAGCCCACCGCTCCACGTGCCCAAGGCCACCGGGCTCACCCCACACAAAGAGGACGGGCTCGGGCAGGCTGGCGTGCTCCACACGGCACCGGTACATGTCCTTCTCCTCTGGGCGGGCCTCGATGGAGGCCCAGGTGTAGTAGGTGCCGTTGCTGTTGGGTGCGACGCTGCCCCACTCGGTGTCCTGGTCCCTGACCTCGCCGTCCTTCAGCCAGCTGACGGTGATGGGCCGTGGGTAGAAGCCGTAAGCGCGGCAGGACAAGGTCAGGATCCCGTGGGCCTCCTTCCCCAACACTCGGACTGTGGGGGGCTCTGGGGAGGGGGTGGTGGTGATGGCTGGCACATGCTCCCGCGTGAACCAGTCCCCAGGGTCCTCGTCTCACCCTCAACTTCCTCTCCAGCACGGCCTGCCCATAGCTCACGTATTTCCTGCTTGACCAACCAGGTCCTGCTTGACCAACCTGATCTCCTTCTACGACAAGGTGACCCACCTAGTAGATGAGGGAAAGGCCGTGGATGTTGTCTATCTAGACTCCAGTAAAGCCTTTGACACCGTTTCCCACAGCATTCTTGCTTGGCTTGGACGGGTGTACTCTTTGCTGGATTAAGAACTGGCTGGATGGCCGGGCCCAAACAGTGGTGGTGAATGGAGTTTACTCCAGTTGGCGGCCGGTCACAAGCGGTGTTCCCCAGGGCTTTGTGTTGGGGCCAGTTCTGTTTAACATCTTAATTAATGATCTGGACGAAGGGATCGAGTGTACCCTCAGTCAGTTTGCAGATGACACCAAGTTGTGTGGGAGTGTTGATCTGCTGGAGGGGAGGAAGGCTCTGCAGAGGGACCTGGACAGGCTGGATCGATGGGCTGGGGCCAATTGTATGAGGTTCAACAAGGCTCAGTGCCAGGTCCTGCACTTGGGCCACAGCAACCCCATGCAACGCTACAGGCGTGGGGAAGAGTGGCTGGAAAGCTGCCTGGCAGAGAAGGACCTGGGGGTGTTGGTTGACAGCCGCCTGAATATGAGCCAGCAGTGTGCCCAGGCGGCCAAGAAAGCCAATGGCATCCTGGCTTGTATCAAAAATAGCGTGGCCAGCAGGACTAGGGAAGTGATCGTGCCCCTGCACTCGGCACTGGTGAGGCCGCACCTTGAATGCTGTGTTCAGTTTTGGGCCCCTCACGACAAGAGAGACATTGAGGTGCTGGAGCATGTCCAGAGAAGGGCAACGAAGCTGGGGAAGGGTCTGGAGCAGAAGTCTGATGAGGAGAGGCTGAGGGAGCTGGGGTTGTTTAGTCTGGAGAAAAGGAGGCTGAGGGGAGACCTCATCGCTCTCTACAACGCCCTGAACGGAGGTTGTAGTGAGGTGGGGGTCGGTCTCTTCCCCCACGTAACAAGTGATAGGACGAGAGGAAATGGCCTCAAGTTGCGCCAGGGGAGGTTTAGACTGGATATCAGGAAATTTTTCTTCACTGAAAGGGTTATGAAGCACTGGAACAGGCTAACCAGGGAAGTGGTTGAGTCGCCATCCCTGGAGGTATTTAAAGGACATTTGGATGAGGTGCTTAGGGACATGGTACAGTGGTGGTCTTGGTAGTGTTAGGTTTACGGTTGGACTCGATGATCTTAAAGGTCTTTTCCAACCTATAAGATTCTGTGATTCTGTGATTTCCTCAGCCACTCGATGCAGGTGTTCTCCAGCTAATGCTTCAGACTCTCAGCAACAGTCCCGGCCTCCACCCACTTCCTCTCGGTGATTTGTGCTGCCGCGTCCGCCGCAGTGAACGTCATCGTGTCCATGTCGAAGGTGATGAAGTCGCTCCCATTGTAGGCGTACTGATAAACCCCCTGGTGCTACCGTCCTGCAGGAGGTCACAGCCGTACATGCGCTGCACCGTGTGCGCCTCTGAAACACGACCAGGGAGACGGGGCTGAGGGGCTGCTGCAGGCCTGGGCCTTCAGTGGGGCACAGACCCCACGGCAGCGCCCCCCACTCCAGCCCCATGTGAGGGCCGGGGGGATCGGGCACCGGCTCGAGGGCTGCCCCCCGTCCAGCACCCGGGGTGTCATGTCAAGCCATGATGCAGACTCCCCCCACACGCAGGGCGTGGCTGGGCTGTCCCCCAGCCCCATGGCACCCTGGGACAGCGAGGGGCTGAATGCTGGGGGGGACGACAAGGAGATGGGGTGGGGTGGGGGGAGCCCCTCTGGCTCTGGGATGGGGGGCCTGAGCACCATGGGGAGGGCAAGGGGCTGGGACATGTGGGTCGGAGCCCCTCTGGTTCTGGGGGTCTCGACTGCCGTGGTGACGGTGAGGGGCTGGGACGGGGCAGCCAGTCCTGGGGTGGGGTCCTGGGCACTGGGGGGGTGGGGATGCGCTGGGCAGGGGTGGCCAGAAGCCCCCCCAGGCTCTGGGACACAGGATCCCAAGCACCGTGGGGCTGGGACAGGGCAGCCAGGACCCCCTTGGGCTGGGGGACAGGGTGGCTGGGAGCCCTCATGCCCAGTGTCCCTCGTGCTCGGTATCACTCCTGTCCAGCACTGCCTGTGCCCGGTGTCCCTTGCACCCAGTGTCCCTCATGCCCAGCATCACTTAGACCTGGCGCCACTTGCACCCAGTCCCCTCGTGCCCAGCAGCGCTCGTGCCTGGCATCGCTTGTGCCCGGTGTCCCTCGTGCCTGGCATCGCTTGTGCCCGGTGTCCCTCGTGCCCGGCATCGCTCCCGCCTGGCAGCTCTCGTGCCTGGCAGTGCTCCTGCCCAGCACCTCCCGTGCCCGGTTGTCCTGGTTTCGGCTGGGATGGAGTTAATTTTCTTCCTCATAGCTGGCATCCTGCTGTGGTTTGGATTTCATTGTGCATCACTGCTTTTGTATATTCTTTTAGCATTATTATTATTATTATTATTATTATTATTATTATTATACTTTTCCCTTCCTTTTCTGTCCTGTTAAACTGTCTTTACCTCCAGCCATGAATTTTGCGCTTTTCCCCGATTCTCTCCCCTGTCCCGCTAGTTGGGGCGAGTCACCAACAGCTGTGGGGGTTAGCTGCCTGCCGGCTGAACCCACAACATCCCCACATGTTCCCACCACGTCCCCAGCTGTGGGGGATATGTGGGGATGTTGTGGTTTAACACGCCAGGACCCCGGCATGTCCATGGTCCCCATGTCCCCATGGTCCCAACTCCCCATGTCCCCTGGGTCCCCACACCCGGGCGGGTCCCCACTGACGATGCCACCCACCACAGGTGGAGCAGGAGATCTTCGGAGCCAGTGGGGCCGGGCGTGCGGTGCTGCTGGTGACGGGGCAGGTGGCCCTGGCCACGTGGGCGCAGCGGGTGGCCGTGCTGGAGCAGGGACGACTGCACGAGCTGGTGTCCCCTGGGGAGATCTGCGCCCCGGCAGACACTGCTGTTGTCTCACAAACGGAGTTCATTACCCGGAGTGCAACACCCGATACGCACACAGAGCCGAGATACCAGTTTATGTCAAGTTTTGCGCCAGCCCGGGTGCTGGGTGGGAGCTCCACAAAGCTAGCACACCGCTCGTTCATGCAGGTACAATGTTTATACAGTCTAGTTATACGTATGCATAAGTAATTACACAAAGCAGCTTTCTATCGGTCTACATTTTCTCGTCTTATTCTTAAAGCTACAGTACTACTTTAATATTCTGCGCACGCCCAAAGGTGAGGGGTCTCTGCTTGGGCCGGGCTCTCCAGCTCAAGGGGAGGGACGTTTAGTATGAGGATAGTTCACGTGAGGGGGCTTCTTATCACACTTCTGCTAGTAGCTTCAGATTGTTCCCAAAACATCTTAATTCGCTTACCTATTGCTCCAGGATGTGTTTCACTTCCCAAGGACAATAATTTTGATTAGACGGTCCACGTTCCGGTCAGAATCCCCCCTATCAACTTTCCCTAAGTCCTGGCCTTCCACCAGCTCCTGATTGACTACAATTCCCCTCTTTGAGACTACCTAAGAACAGTCCTTAGATAAGTCTCACTTTCTCCTCAGATTGCTTAGCTAATGCTAAGCAGCACTTGCAGGTGCATTGTAGTAACACAGATAGACATGCAAAGATATGATAATAATGTTATTGTTCCTAATATTATACGATAATACAGCAATAATTCCCTTTGAACACAACCTTTATGGGCTATGGATTCTATCTCAGTCCAAGTGCAGTTCATTTAATTCCGAGTCAGCTTCAATTTCAACAGTGCTGTTTCTCTCGATGTCCGCTCTTCCGGAGGGAGGTTTTCACCCGTGTGTAGTGAATCCCAGAATCTATTCCTTTTACTTTCATAGCTGTGGCAGTAATTAGCAATACCAAATATGGTCCCTTCCAACGTTCTTTCAAAGGTTCGTCTTTCCAGGTTCGGACGTAGACTTGGTCTCCCTGTTGAAAGGAATGTACTGGAGCGTCTAGTGGAACGGGTGTTCTCTCATTCAGGTACCTGTGAAGGGAAGACAAAGTACGCCCCAACGACAGCAGGTATTCAGTCAGTATTTGGTCTCCACTGACATGCGTTTGATCACTCCTGCCTGTTAATTTATTCGCAGGATACAGTTTACCATACAGAATTTCAAAAGGACTAACCCCTTCCCTAACTCTAGGGGTAATCCTGATTCTTAGCAATGCTATAGGTAGAATTTCTATCCATTTCATTTGGCTTTCCTGGCATAATTTTGAAATTTGTCCCTTTAAAGTTTGATTCATCCGCTCTACTTTCCCGCCGGACTGCAGTCTCCAAGCGGTCTGGAAATTCCAATCAAACTGTAAAAACTTAGCAACCTCTTGTACCATTTTAGCAATAAAACGGGGCCCATTATGTGAGGCCATTCCTTCAGGGATGCCGAATCTAGGGATTCTTTCTTTCAACAGTACTCTGACTACCTCTCTAGCTTTGTTGGTTCGGCATGGGAAAGCTTCTGGCCATCCCGAAAAGGTACCTACTAATACCAATAAGTATTTAATTTGATTACACCTAGGTAACTCAGAGAAATCTGTTTGCCAGTACTCCCCTGGAGTTTGTCCCCCTTTCACCGGTCCCGGAGGAGGTCTCCTCTGTATCTTTGGGTTGTTCTTGGAACATATCGAGCACTGCTTTACAATAGCATGAGCTAATTTTTGCATCCTTGGTCCTATGGCATATCGTCTGATGTCTGCTTTTACTGCATCTGCTCCCATATGGGTTTCTTGATGAGTCCTCTTTATTAATTCCCTCAGTAGTGGGGCAGTGACTATTATTTGTCCAGTATCACTTGTCCGCCATCCATCCTGGGTTTTGGCACAGCGTAGAAGTTTTGCTAATTGATTGTCCTTTTCTGAACATGTTGGGGGCTCCAGTAAAATTCTTCCAGTCGGAATTAAAGCCCCCACCTTAGAATCTGTCAAAGCTGCCCTTTGTGCTGTCTCGTCAGCTTTTCGATTTCCACTAAGGATATCTGTTTGTCCTTTCTCATGGGCTTTACAGTGTATTACAGACGCCTCCTTTGGCTCGAGAACGGCCTGTAATACCTCTAAAATTGCCTTTCCATGTTGAATTGGAGTTCCTTGGGAAGGTAACAGTCCTCTTTCTTTCCATACGGCTCCACGGGCATGTCCCACTCCAAAGGCGTATTTTGAGTCCGAATACATGTTTACTCTCCTATTTTCAGACAATTCCAGCGCTCTGTTTCCGGCAACCATCTCAGCCTTTTGTGCTGATGTATTAACAGGTCTTTTGCCCTGTGAAACTTCAAAACCTGGGTATTCCACAGTGGCTTTGCCCAATCTGAGCTTTCTTTTGTGATACTCTGTATCCAGCAAGTCCCAAGAAGTTTAACAGATTGATGGTGGCTCTTTTGCATTCTTGTTCCGAGGCGGTCCCTATGAGTATATCATCTACATACTGTAGTAAAGTAAGAGAAGGATGCTCACCTTGCCAGTCTTCCAGTTCTTTAGCTAGTACGTTACCGAACGAGGTAGGGCTATTCTTACATCCCTGGGGTAGCACGGTCCAGCAGAGTTGGACTTTTCTTCCGGTGGCTGGACTTTCCCCTTCGAACGCAAACAATTCCTGACTTTCCTCTTCCAGAGGTATACAAAAGAAAGCATCCTTCAAACTCAGTACTGTAAAATAAACATTATTCTCAGGTATTGATGATAACAGAGTGTATGGATTTGGAACTACTACCAGATGCACATCAGCTGTAATCCAGTTAATTTCTCTGAAATCCTCTACCAACCGATACTCCTGTCTTTGGGGCTTCCTGACCGGCAAAATTGGAGTATTATATTCAGATTGGCATTCTCTTAATAGTCCACACTGAATAAAGTCATTTATCAATGGTTCCAAACCTATTCTAGCTTCCAACTTAATAGGATCTTGTCTTTTTCTTACCGGTTGTGCTCTGGGTTTCAATTCAAGTTTTACCGGTACAGCATTTTTTGCTCTTCCCGGTCTCTTGGTTGCCCATACTGTAGGTATGACAGCGTCCAGGATTTCCTCTGGGATGTTGATATTCTCCTGTTGCTTTGCAGTCAATAAAGAAAATTGTGCTTTCCAGGCAGTTTCCTTTGGTAGATGTAACTGACTGCATGTAACATGACTTGCAACGGGGATAGACCCAGGGTTGCTACCCTGGCTCCTACCTCTGCCTCTGTCATTTTGTGGAGCTACCACCTAGCATCCGGTCTTGCGCAAAACCAGAAATAAATCGGTATCTCGGCTCCGTGCACGTATTGGGTGTTGCACACCGGGTAACGAACTCCGTTTGTGAGACAACAATAGCAGACATACCTTCTCAGCACCCGTCTGCGTGGCCTCAGAGTCGGAGACCTTCTCAAGGCCTGTCTGCGTGGCCTCAGAGCAGGTGACTACCTTCTCAGTGCCCCTTTGCAAGGTCTCAGAGCAGGAGACATGCCTGGAGTGCTGGGATGGAGGGCCATCAGCTCTTCAGGAGGGGTAGGCAGGGCAGGTGAGGTGGAGGAGTTGCACTGCATAGAAGAGAGAGGTTTGGCCGCACAGCCCTTATAGCTGGGGATGACGTGGTCGAGAGCCTCTGGGTGAGGCTTATCATAGAATCGGAGAATGCTTTGGATTGGAAGGGACCATCTAGTCCAAGGCCCCTGCAAGAGCAGGGACATCTTCAACTAGATCAGGTTGCTCAGAGCCCCATCCAACGTGACCTTGAATGTTTCCAGGCATGGGGCCTCCACTACCTCTCTGGGCAACCTGTTCCATGGCCTCACCACCCTCATTGTAAAAAATTTCTTTCTTAAATCCAGTCAAATCTGCCCGCCCTTAGTTTAAAACCATTGCTGCTTGTCCTGTCACAACAGGCCCTGCTAAAATGTCTGTCCCCGTCTTTCCTATAGGCCCCCTTGAAGTACCGGAAGGCTGCTAGAAGGTCTCCCCACAGCCTTCTCTTCTCCAGGCTGAACAACCCCAACTCTGTCAGTCTGTCCTCGTAGGAGAGGTGCTCCATCCCTCGCATCATTTTCATGGCCCTCCTCTGGACCCGCTCCAACACCTCCATGTCCTTCTTGTCCTGAGGGCTCCAGAACTGGATGCAGTACTCCAGGTGGGGTCTCACCAGAGCAGAGTAGAGGGGCAGAATCCCCTCCCTCGACCTGCTGGCCACGCTTCTTTGGATGCAGCCCAGGATACAGTTGGCCTTGTGGGCTGCGAGCGCACGTTCTTGGCTCATGTCCAGCTTTTCGTTCCATCAGTACCCCCAAGTCCTTTTCCGCAGGGCTGCTCTCGATCACATCATCCCCCAGCCTGTATTGAAAGCAAGGAATGTCCCGACCCAGGTGTAGGACCCTGCACTTGGCCTTGTTGAACCTCATGAGGTTCACACAGGCCCACTTCTCCAGCTTGTCCAGGTGCCTCTGGATGACATCCCATCCTTCTGGCGTGTCAGCTGCACCACTCAGAAGCATTAGGGAGATGGAAGGCAAAGCAGAGGGCACAGTGGGTGTCCGCTGCCCATCACCCAGCCAGGGTGACAGCACCGATGAGTTATTCCACGGGCAATTAGGAGAGACCTCTGGATCGGTCGCCCTTGGCCTTACGGGAGACTTCAATGTCCCAGGCATCAGCTGGGAATGCCATACTGCTGGGACAAGCAGGTCTGGGAAATGCCTGGAGTCTGTGGAAGAGGACTTCTTGTCACAAGCACTCCGTGACCCAACTAGGAGAGATGTCCCTCGAGACTTGTTCTGTGTGAAGGGAGAAAGCCTTGTTGGAGACGTCAGGGTCGGTGGCTGTCTTGGCCACAGGGATCATGAAACGGTTGAGTTTACGGGCGTGCTGGTCAGCAGCAGGCTCAACAGGAGTCAGCAGTGTGTCCTGGCAGCCAGGAGGGCAAACTGCATCCTGGGGTGTCCCCATCCCTGGTCCTGGTGCATCAAACATGGCATCATCAGCTGGTCAAGAGAGGGCATTGTCCCACTGGATTCAGCATCAGCGCAGCTGCTCCTGCAGCACTGTGTGCACTGCCAGGCCCCACCATTTGAAAAGGACCTGAAGGGCCCTGAACTCCTCCAGAGGAGGGCAACCAAGCTGGTGCCAGGGCTGGAAGGCATGTCCTCTGAGCAGCAGCTGAGGACTTTGGGCTTGCCTAGTTTGGAGAGGAGGAGGCTGAGGGGCCACCTGAGGAGGGGATGCAGACAGGGAGGTGCTGATCTCTTCTCCCTGGGATCCCAGGGACAGGATGCCTGGGAATGGTTCAAAGCTGCACCAGGGGAGGTTCAGACTGGACATGAGGAAGCAGTTCTTTACCAAGAGGCTTCCTGGAGAGGCGGTTGATGCCCCCAGCCTGGCAGGGTTTGAGAGGCATTTGGACAAGGCCCTTAATACACTTGTGGGCAGCCCTGAAGCAGTCAGGCAGCTGGATGAGATGATCACTGGAGGCCCCTGCCAAGTAGTCTCTTCTCATTTCTCAGCGCTCACCTACATGGCCTCAGAGCAGGAGAGCTTCTCAGTGCCCATTTGCATGGTGCCAGTGCAAGAGACCTCATTGACTGTGTTGCACCAGAGGAGGAGACTTTCTCAGGGCCCATCTGCATGGCCTCAGAGAACAAGAGCTTCTTGTCAGTGCACATCTCCTTGGCACCAGAGCAGGAGACCTCCTCAGTGTCCATGTGCATGGCCTGAGAGCACAAGAGCTTCTTCTCAGCACCCAGCTGCATGGCCTCAGAATAGGAGAGCTTCTCAGTGCCCATTTGCATGGTGCCAGTGCAAGAGACCTCAGTGACTATGTTGCACCAGAGGAGGAGACTTTCTAAGGGCCCATCTGCATGGCCTCAGAGAACAAGAGCTTCTTCTCAGGGACTGGATCACCTCAGAGCAGGAGACCTTCTCAGTGTCCATCTGCATGGCCTCAGAGCACAAGAGCTTCTTCTCAGTGCCCATTTGTGTGGTGCCAGTCCAGAGACCTCAGCGACCACCGGTGTTGCACCAGAACAGGAAGCCTTCTTCTCAGTGCACAGCTCTGTGGCCTCACAGCACAAGACCATCTGGCCAGCACCTCTCTGCGTGGCCTCAGAGGAGGAGACCATCTCAGCACCCTTCTGGGTGGCTGTGGTGGGTTGAACTTTGCTGGCCACCAGGTGCCCACCCAGCTGCTCTATCATCACTCTAACTACCTCCACTGGCAAAAAAGACTCCACTCAGGGAAATTAATGTACTTTATTGCCAATCAAATCACAGCAGGGTAACAAGAAATGAAACCAAACCTTAAAAGCCCTTGCCCCCATCCCTCCCTTCTTCCTGGGCTCACTTTCACACCCAATTTCTCTACCTCCTCCCCCCCAGCGGCACAGGGGGAGGGGAATGGGGGTTGCAGTCAGTCCATCACATGTTGTCTCCAGTCCTCCTCCTTCCTCCTCCTCACACTCTTCCTCTGCTCCAGCATGGGGTCCTCTGCAAAATTCTCCACCATGGGTCCTTCAGGGTGCACCCACCTCCTCCAGCAGGAGGTCCTCCAGGGGCTGCAGGTGGGTATCATCTGCTCCACCCATGGCTCTCCATGGGCTGCCAGGTGGAGAGCACAAGAGCTTCTTCTCAGTGCCATGGTTGGCACTGAGTTGGCACATGGTTGGCACTTGGTTGGCACTTGGAGAGCCATGGCCTGGTGCCATGGCTCTCCAAGACAGCCTGCCTCACCATGGTCTTCAGCACAGGCTGCAGGGGAATCTCTGCTCTGGCGCCTGGAGCACCTCCTGGCCTCCTTCTCCACTGGCCTTGGTGTCTGCAGAGTTGCCTCTCTCTTGGTGTCTGCAGAGTTGCCTCTCTCTTGGTGTCTGCAGAGTTGCCTCTCTCTTGGTGTCTCTCTCCCAGCCACTGTTGCACAGCAGTTTTTTTCCTCCCCTTCTTAAATATGTGATCCCAGAGGCGCTACCACCATCACTGATGGGCTCAGCTTTGGCCAGTTGGCTAATGTCAACCCCGCTCCTCCCCCGCTACCAAACCCTTGGTTCCCATCAGAGCTTGGGGCTTGCTGCAGAGATATGGCCGGTTCTGTGAGCAGCTTGAACTCCTGAGGTCACGGTCATTAAGGAACAGACAAGGTTCTTGGCCCCGCACCTGGATCCTGCAACAAGAAGGAAAGACACCACTGGTAACATCAGGTTAGCGGTTGTCTCCTGGTGCTTGAGGAGACAAGGGCTGCCTGCAAGGGACAGTCCCAGCAAGACATGGCCCACCAGGCCCCTGCCCATCCCACTGCAGGACGGTCACCCCACGGCACCGGGTCGCGATGGGACTCACGTGTCATTGAAGCTGCTGCCGTCCACCCACTCCAAGTGCTCGCCCTGTCTCCGCAGCCCAAGCCAGTAATCAATGTTGCCCTTGACACGCAAGAGAAACTCCTGGGGAGGAAAGAGAGAAGCCAACAGTCAGGAGCTGCTGCCAGCCCCACGCTGGTCCCTGCTGGCCTCGCAGGCAGCCCCAGCCCCGCACCGCTGCCACCGGCCAGGGGATGGCAGCAGCTCCCACCCAACAGTGTTGCTCTGCTCTGCCAGAGCTCTGCTCAGGGCCCAGCTGAGCACCACGGGTGGGCAGACAGAGCCTGGGCTCCCCGCTGCACCCCACACCTCCCTCCAAGGCCCCAGGGCAGAGCTGCATCTCTGTCCCTACAGGCACCTCTTGCCTGCCCAGCACCAACCCCAGCTACTGCCCCCAACCCAGACTCCCCCCCTTTCACCCCCACGCAGCCACAACAGCCCCTCACTCACCATTTCCCAGTCCCTCTTGAGCACAGCCAGTGAGGACCCACGCAAGGAGCACTGCTTGCGGCTCCACTCCCAGCTCCCCTCCTCCTTCGAGAGGTAGTAGCAGACATTGCGGTACCCAACCCAGTCGTCGGGACACGGCAGCACCTGAGCCACAGGCAGACCTGCATTCTCTTCACACCTTCCTGCTGGAAAGGGAAGGGGAGAAGGTCAGAGGATTCCGCTCCACAGGGACCAGGGGACACAGCTCCATAGCGCAGGGAAGGAAACAGTCCCAGGCTCCCCCCACAGGGATCCTCAATTTGCTGCCAGGGACCTACAGGGAGCAGACACCCCAGGGCTTAACAGCCTGCCCCACAGCACGGCTGGGGGTGTCCCTGCTCCTCCCCAGGACCCCTGGCACAGGGCAGGAGCACAGCCAGCCTGAGGGCCTGGCCCCACCATGCTCCCCCCACCAGCCTGGGCCTCACACACCCACACTTGTCCCAGCCTGGAGGGGAAGGGGCCGCATCTGCAAGGGCAGCTGCTCCTCCCTTACCTGATACTACAGCAAGAGCCACAGCCAAAGCCAGCACCAGAACCACGAGCACAGCCAGCACCAGGGCCCATGCTGGATGGAGTGCACAGCACTGGCCTGGAGAAGGAAAAAGCCACTCACAGTGAGGATGGCACTGTCCCAGAGCAGGCACAGCCCTGGCATCCCTGCCACCCCCCACACAAGCTCCCTGGGGAACACAGGGGGGACCCCCCAAGGGACAGCCTGCAGCAGGAGAGCTGCCGACAGATGGAGATGGGGTGGGGGGCTGCTACAGACCACCCAATGAGGACCAAGCAGAAGACAAGCCCTTTCCAGACAGCTGGAAGAAGCCTCACACTTGCCAGCCCCAGTCCTTGTGGGGTGACACCGCCACAGGGACACTGTTCCCTCCCTACAGGCCACAGGGCTGGCTCTGCACTCACCCAGAACTCTGCGTGTCCTTACGCCTTTATCCCCAGGCACCCCTGGACCCAGGGGCTCCTGCATGTTCCCATCGTCATTGCAGAATCCGTTCTCCTCCCCTTGTCCCACGGGAAACAGAGACGTGGAATCATTTTGCCTGTGATAAGCAAGGGCTTGCGCCCAAGGCATTGCAACAGCTGGCAAAGCCTTTTTTAAGCCAGGCTTCGATCCAGTTTTACCACAGCAGCTGGTACCATCGTGTTGGGAGACTGCGGAGAACATGATGAGAACGCAGCACACCGGGACGTTTAGTTCCGTTACCAGGATGCAGCCACACTTGGCTTCCGCAGATCAGCTGTGGCCCTGCGGCGACACCCACGCTCAGGAAGGTGATGGCAGCACAGCCCCGCCCTGTCCGTGCTGCCCCTGTAAGGCTGCAGCCTGTCCCCAGCACCCAGCCAGCCCCCTGGGAGACAAACACAACGTCAGTGAGCTCAGGCACCAGCCCGCAGCCCCCAGCAGAGCCAGCACCCTCCCCACCATCCTGCACACACCCTTGCCAGACAGGCTGCAAGGCACTCGCTGCCTGGGAGCATCCCCGTAACCACCTCTGCGGACACAGGAAGGAAGTGCCAGTAGCCACAGAGGAAGGCAGGAACTGGGTGCGCCTGGCAGGACAAGGCACCCCAGAGGCCCCCAGACACCCAGACTAGAAGCTCAGCATATCCTTAACAGGCCCAGACATGTCAAGGATACCGAGTCAGAGTCACTGCAAAGCGCCCCACTCCCATCTGAACACAGGATACCGAGGTTTGGTCTTGCCTGGCTTTTACAAATGCATGAGCTCACAGGGTTAAGGGGGGACAGGAGGGCAGGGCTGCTCTCCTGCAGCCCCTGGGCATCCCAGAGTCTGCTCAGCTGGCAGAGCTCCAGCTGGTAGCTGGGCACCCACAACATTTAGTAGGGCCCGTAGCAACAGAACGTTCAGGGTCGGGTGGGACGGGGCTCTGAGGAACCTGCTCTAGCTGAAGAAGTCCCTGCCCGGGGCAGGGGGGCTGGACTAAATCAGCTTTAAATGCCCTTTCCACCCCAACCACTCCGTGAGTCTGTGATCACAGACACCGACGCCGACGGGGGTACGGCTGGGGCCCTTCAGCAGCTCCCGCACCGCCGAGCTGAACGACGGCGAGCTGAAGGAAAGCCTCCGCAGGGACCCTCCTCTCCTACACGATCCACAAGCCCAACGCCCGGGAACCGCCGCCTGCGGGCACAGCACACGGCCAGCACCGGCTGAGCCCCCGCAAGGGATCACGCCACTCACCCCAGGGGCGCTGGGGGGGACGGGACCTGCGCCAAGCAGCTCCCGCCACGCCGGCACCTCACAGCGTTCCCAAGCCCGGCACGGCCCAGGGCACAGCGGCGAGGGGGACGCCACAACCGGCCGCTCCCGCACCGGCCCCACCACACGGCCAGCGCCAGCCCGACAGGCTCCCTTCACCACGGACCCCCACGGACCCCCACGCACCCGCCGCCCGCTCCCTACCTCCGCCGGGAGCCGCCCCGAGCGCTGCCGCTGCCCCGCCGGGATCCGGACGCTCCCGAGCCCCTCACGGCCCCGCGCTGCTCTGACAGAAAACACTCGCGGCCGCCGCCTTTCGAGGCCTGGCGCGGCCCGCCCACCGCTCTGCCCAATCAGCGCGCGAGAGCGAGGAGTGGCGGGGCTGGCAGCCAATCGCGGCGACGCCCCTTTGTAAACCCCTCCGCGTGAGGCGGCGCGTGTGTAAAGGGACGCGGTGCTGCCCTATCCTTCCGCCCAGGCGCTCTAGTTTGGCCGGAAACGTGGTCGTTTTGCACCCACACCGACATGGGCGGGTGCAGGACACCCCCAATGCCAGCAGCCGAGGCTGCTGCCATGGCTCCAGGCCGTTTCCCTGCTCGTGCGGGGCGAGCAGCCCCTGGCAATGCCCGCTCCCGGCTCCCTCAGGCCGTTTCCCCCATTTTTGGGGAGCGAGGGGCGCTGGGGGGGGGGGGTTTGAGATGGAACCCCCCTTGCCTCACCAGTGTCTCAGTCAGCTGTAGAGTATAAAAGCCTACTAACTGGGTTAATACGCGTTATTTCACACCACATGCTGCGATGCAATGGGGTAGTGGAATTTTCCTGGAGATTGTGGTATGAAATAAAGGAAATTAAGGAGGGGCCAGCACCTGGAAAGAAGGACGTTGCTTCTCAGGAGCTTGGAGCTGCCCATGGAGATAAGGGATCGCCCTGGATAATCCCGATGCTGCCAGCATGTGCCCCCCCGCCACCTCCTTGAAACCCTCCCGGCATCATGGATAATTGATTACAGCAAGACGGAGCCCGGGGATGTCGGCATCAATGTGGTGCAATGAATGCTGAAAAACAGTCGCTTTGCGATGTTTTATGGGGATTAGTAATCGTTGGTGTTGGTGTTAGTCATGGAGGTGTCATGGGTTAGTGGCAGGAGTCCCAGGACTGGAGTGGTGGGGCGGAGGGCCATCAACTCTTCAGGAGGGCAGGCGAGGGATGTAAGGGAGAGGTTTGGCCGCACAGGCCTTACAGTTGGGGATGACGTGGTCGAGAGCCTGCGGGTGAGGATTAGGGGGATGGAAGACAAAGCAGATGGCAGAGTGGGTGTCCACTACCCATCGCCCAGCCAGGGTGACAGCACCAATGAGAATTAGGAGAAATCTGTGGATCGGTCACCGTTGGCCTTATGGGAGACTTCAACGTCCCAGGCATTGGCTGGGAATGCCGTACTGCTGGGACGAGCAGGTCTGGGAAATGCCTGGAGTGTGTGGAAGATGACTTCTTGTCACAAGTCCTGAGTGATATCCACCCTGCAGCCTGTGGTGAAGACCATGGTGAGGCAGGCTTTCCCCCTGCAGCCCATGGAGGTCCACGGTGGAGCAGATATCCACCTCCAGGCTGTGGAGGACCCCATGCCGGAGCAGGTGGATGCCCGAAGGAGGCTGTGACCCCGTGGGAAGCCTGTGCTGGAGCGGGCTCCTGGCAGGACCTGTGGGCCCATGGAAAGAGGAGCCCACGCTGGAACGGGTTTGCTGGCAGGACTTGTGACCCTGCGGGGAACCCATGCTGGAGCAGTTCATGAAGAACTGCAGCCCATGGAAGGACCCACGTTGGAGAAGTTCGCGGAGAACTGTCTCCTGTGGGAGGGAGCCCATACTGGAGCAGGGGAAGAGTGTGAGGAGGAAGGAGCAGCAGAGACAACGTGTGATGAACTGACCACAACCTCCATTCCCTGTCCCCCTGCAGCGCTGGGGGGAAGGAGGCAGAGAAATGGGGCATGGAGTTGAGCCTGGAAGAAGGGAGGGGTGGGGGGCAGGTGTTTTAAGGTTTGGTTTTATTTCTCGTTACCCTACTCTGATTTGCTTGGCAATGAATTATATTAATTTCCCTGATTTGAGACTGTTTTGCCCACGACGGTAGTTGGTGAGCGATCTCCCTGTCCTTATCTTGATCCTTTTGTGGTATTTTTCTCCCCCCTGTCCTGTTGAGGAGGGGGAGTGATAGAGCGGCTGGGTGGGCACCCGGCAGCCAGCCAGCGTCAACCCACCACAGTCAACTAGGAAAGGTGTCCTAGACGTGTTGTTTGTGGATAGAAGTATAGAATCCTTGAGGTTGGAAAAGACCTTTAAGAACACCGAGTCCAACTGTAAACCCAACACTGCCAAGCCCACCACTGCACCATGTCCCTAAGCACCACATCTACACGTCTTTTAAATACCTCCAGGGGTGGTGACTCAACCCCTTCCCTGCCCAGCCTGTTCCAATGCTTGACAATGCTTTCAGTGAGGAAATCTTCCCTAATATCCAATCCAAACCTGCCCTGGCGCAACTTGAGGCCATTTCCTCTTGTCCTATCACTTGTCACTTGGGAGAAGAGACCGACCCCCACCTCCCTACAACCTCCTTTCAGGTAGTTGTAGAGAGCGATAAGGTCTGCTGTCAGCCTCCTTTTCTCCAGGCTAAACAACCCCAGTTCCCTCAGCCGCTCCTCATCAGACTTGTGCTCCAGACCCTTCCCCAGCTTCTTTGCCCTTCTCTGGACACGCTCCAGCACCTCAATGTCTTTCTTGTAGTGAGGGGTCCAAAACTGACCACAGTATTTTAGGTGCGGCCTCACCAGTGCCGAGTGCAGGGGCACGGTCACTTCCCTAGTCCTGCTGGCCACCCTATTTCTGACACAAGCCAGGATGCTGTTGGCCTTCACAGTATCATTTAGGTGGGAAGTAGAGAAGGACTCGTGGGAGAGGTGATGGTCGGTGGCTGTCTTGGCCACAGGGATCGTGAAATGGTTGAGTTTACGGGGGCGCTGGTGGGCAGCAGGATCAATAGGAGCCAGCAGTGTGTCCTGGCAGCCAGGAGGGCAAACGGCATCCTGGGGTGCATCAAACGTGGCGCAACCAGCTGGTCAAGAGAGGGGATTATAGAATATCTGGAGTTGGAAGGGACCCATAAGGATCATGGAGTCCAACTCCCTGCTCCTCGCAGGACTACCTAACACTCATGTGACTCGTCCTTAATGTGACGTATTTGGCGTCACGATTTTACGTCCCCCTCCCCACAGGTGGGACGTGACACCATCCGCCCAGACCCCCAGATCTCTTTCCGCGGGGCTGCTCTCCAGCCTCTCGTCCCCCAGTTTGTACCTATAACCAGGATTTCGCCGTCCCAGGTGCAGATTCCGGCTCTTGCTCTTGATAAATTCCAGACGGTTCATGATTGCCCAGCTCTGCAGTGTGCCCAGATCTCTCTGAAAACCCTCTCCCCTCCCCTCCCCTTCCATATTCCATGCGCCTGTGTCCTCCCTGCCGTGCCCCTGTGTCCCCCGCTGTGTCCCTGTACCCTCTCTGCCCTCCCACATCCCCTGCCCCCACGTCCCTGTGTCCTCCGTGTCCCCACACCCTCCTGGCTGTGTCCCCATGCCCGTTGCCCATGTTCCCATGTTGTCCTGGACACATCCCTGTCCCTGTCTTTTGTGTCCCCAAGTCCTCCCCTCCATGTCCCCATGCCCTGCCATCTCCCCATGGCCTTCCTTGCCACGTCCCTGTGTCCCCTGCTGTGTCCCTGTATCCTCCCTGCCACATCCCCACGCTGGTCCCACGATGTCCCTGTGCCCTCCCACATCGCCCCACCATGTCCCTGTGTCCTCCATGTCCCCACACCTTCCCAGCGGTGTCCCCACGCCTGTTTCCCATGTTCCCACATCCTCCTGGATGCATCCCCATGCCTGTTCCCCACACCCTCCCCGCCATGTCCCCTCTGTGTCCCCAGGTCCTGCTGTGCTACTAGCCCAACATGACCAAGGCCGTGGGCTCCTCAGAGAAGATCTTTGAGTTCTTAGACCAGGAGGAGCAGGCGGCACCCACAGGGACGCTGGTGCCCGATGTCCTGCAGGGCCACGTCCAGCTTGAGGATGTCTGGTTCTCCTACCCTGAGCACCAAGAGCCCGTCCCCAAGGTGGGCATGGGGACAGGGCAGGGGACGCGAGGACATGATGGGGGGAGATGGTGGGGAGGGCATGGGGACATGGACGTGGTGGGAGGGTGTGGGGACATGGCAGGGGGCCATGGGGACATGGCATGGGGACATAGAGGTGCTGTGAAGGGCTTTGGGACGTGGCATGGGGACACAGACGTGGCGGGGGGGTTTGGGGACATGGGGGTGGACAGAGGGACATGGTGGGGACATGGCAGGTGGACACGGGGACATGGCATGGGGAGACAGGTGTGGTGGGGAGAATGTGGGGACATGGCGGGGGGCCATGGGGGCATGGTGGGGAGGGCATGGGGAGGACTGGGGACACTGGGGGAGGCGGCATGGGGGTGTCACGTCTTTCCCCCCAGGGCATGGCCCTGGAGCTGTGCCCCAGGGAGGTGCTGGCGGTGGTGACCCGCCCCAGGCAGGGAAGAGCACCCTGGTGTCCCTGGTCCTGTACCTGCACCCGCCGGGGACCAGGCAGATGCTGCTGGATGATCACCCCCTCTCTGCCTACGAGAGCACTGCGCTGCCAGGTGTCACCACCGCCCCTGTCACATGATGTCTCCAGTGGGTCCCCACTGCCACCCCCATGTCACCAGCCATCCCCACCATGGCCCTGCCACCACCCCCTGTCACCAGACATCCCTGCTGCATTCCCAGACATCCCTGCCATGTCCACGGGCCATCCCCACCATGTCCCCACCACTTCTCCCACCACGTCCTCTGCCATGTCCCCAGCCGTCCCCACCACGTCCCCAATGCATCCCTGCCATGTCACCCGCTGTGTCCCCAGCCATCTCTGCCACATCCCTGCCATGTCCCCTGCCACATCCTCACTGAGTCCCCAGCCATCCCCGCCATGTCCCTGCCATGTCCCCACCATGTCCCTGACGTGTCCCCTGCCACATTCCCACTGAGTCCCCAGCCATCCCTGCCATGTCCCCTGCCACATCCCTGCCACGTCCCTGCAGTGTCCCTGCCACGTCCCTGCAGTGTACCTGCCACATCCTTGTCACATCCCCCACCACATCCCCACCATGTCTCCACTGTGTCCCCAGCCACATCCCAGCCATGTCCCTGGAGCATCCTCTGCCACATCCTTGTCACGTTCCCTGCCAAGTCCCCATCGAGTCCCTACACAAACCTGCTGTGTCCCTGCCACATCCTCCTCATGTCCTCCACCATGTCTGCACCGAGTCCCCAGCCATCCCTGCCATGTCCCCGCCACGTCCCCGCCACGTCCACTGCCACATCCCCACCATGTCCCTGCCACTTCCCCAGCCATCCCTGTCATGTCCCTGCCGTGTCCCCAGCATATCCCCACCACATCCCCTGCCACATCCCCACCATGTCCCTGCCATGTCCCCTGCCATGTCCCCACTGTGTCCCCACCCATCCCAGCCACATCCTCACCATTTCCGCACCGCGTCCCCAGCCACATTCTCTGCCACATCCCCACCATGTCCCCGCTATGTCCCCAGCCACATCCCAGCCATGTCCCCACCCTTTCCCCTACCACATCCCTGCTGTGTGCCCAGCCACACCCTTGCCATGTCCCCTGCCACATCCCCGCTGTGTCCCCAGCCACACCCTTGCCATGTCCCCTGCCACGTTCCCGCTGGGTCCCCAGTCATCCCCATCATGTCCTTGCCACACCCCCACCATGTCCCCGCGGCATCGCCAGCCACATCCCTGCCACGTCCCTGCCACATCCTTGCCGAGTCCCCTGCCAACCCTGCCACATCCCCACCGTGTCCCCACTGCGTCCCCAGCCATCCCCTCCGCCACAGCTGGCTGCCATCCCCCAGGAGCCGGCGCTCTTCTCCTGCTCGCTCCACGCCAACATCGCCTACGGGCCAGGGAGCTGGAGCCGGGCGCAGGTGACGGTTGCAGCCCGCCGGACGGGTGCCCACGCCTTCATCACCCACCTGCCCCGGGGCTGTAGCAGAGGTAGGAGGCGTCCCCCCTTTCACCGTCCCTGTGTCCCACCCTGACCCCTGTCTTGTGCAGATGTGGCCAGGGGGGCCCCTCTGCCCCATTGGGACAGAAATTTGTACAAAATAAAGCAGAATTGCTTCGGAGAGGAACTGGCTGGGTTGCCGGGGGGTGGGGGAACAGTCTGGCCTGGCTGCGGGGTCTTGGGCGCTCACCCTCCAGTTATCACTGCTGCCTTGGTGTGACGCGGCACTTGCCTCGGTGTGATATAATTAATCTGCCAGCCTCCCCCGTGTGATATCGCAGCCACTGTCCTTTCTACCCGAGAGGCTTCACTCGCTTGATTCCAGCACATCGTTCGCGTCAATGAATGACCTGTGCGATGGCTGCAGTTGTCAGGTCCACCCCTCCATCGTGGGCCCACCCGTACATTGTGTCTCTCCCCTGGTGTTACATGGGCCCATCGAGCTGTGAACACCTCACAACAACGTGCCCAGTCCAGGTCTACCTGAACCAACAATTTTTGCCGCCTGGTCTACCTGCTCCGTGCGTTGATGTTCTCCAGGGGCATGGCTCTTGGACATCGACACGATGGACCTTTACACCCAGGGGCTCTACCCAGGCAGCAAGGTCCTGCTGCCATAACCCAGCAGCCCAGAGGGGCTACCTCTGTGACCATTGCTGTAGCCACCCCCACGGGGCATTGGCCGCCCTCAAGGAGTCAGTCCAGAGGCAGAGCACTGGCCACATTTCTCAGGCAGCAATCTCTAGGGCCAGCTGGGTGGCTTGAACTTGGGCAGCTTCCTCGAAGGACGAAAGATGGAGAGAGACTTTGTACCAAGGCCTGCAGTGACAGGACAAGGGCCGTGGTTGGAAACGGCAAGAGGGGAGATCGAGATTGGACGTAAGAAATGTTTTATGATGAGGATGGTGAGAGGCTGGAACAGGTTGCCCGGAGAAGCTGTGGATGCTCCATCATTGGAAGTGTTCGAGGAGAGATCAGGAAGAAAATCAACTGTATCCCAGCCAAAACCAGTCCAGCCCTCGACCCGAGGCTGCGAGAGCAGCCCAGGCACGGGGAGAGGAGGCACAGCCCGCCGGAGGGTGGGGACCAGCATTTATTGTCTGCGCCCCGAAATGTACACACAGAGAAGAAATCAGATACAACCTCAAAATTAAAAAAAAAAAAAGGGTAATAATTGCAGTGCCCAATTTTAAAAGCATCAGAAAAGAGGAATTTCCCCCAGCCAGAGGAGCCACCAGCGTAGCCGGGGGTAGGCAGGCGCAGCGTGACAAGCTCTCTCTGCAGGCAGCTCCCAGCCTCCTCCAGCACCCCTCTGCGTCCAGCCGGAGAGAGGGCAGGGGCCGCATCCAGCCACGTGCCGGCCCCTCGTCAAGCGGTTAGGCGGTGAGCCCTGCAGGGATGGGAGGAGGAGACAGTGTCACCCAGGGCCACCTCCCTGTCCCCAAGTCTTGGCTCTGGGGGTCTCGGTGCCCCCTCCCGCAGCCCGGTGTTGCTCTGGCTGTGGGTCCCACTGAGAGAGAGAGGCATCAGCACCCACCACGCTTCGCCACCAGGCTCGGGGGCTCCCCAGAGCGCAGCGGCTCCCACCCACAGCCCCTCCCAGACCGCCAGCTCTACCTGCGTCCCACACCCCTCTGCCTCACTGGCCCTGTGCTTTACTCCATCTGTACTTCAGAAGGAGAATCCAGCGATGATGGTGATGACAGCCAGGACGGCAACAGCCACCACCAGCACGATGGTGAAGAGGTTGGACTCCGGCTCTGGGCGAGAGCAGGGCCATGAGGAGCAGAAGGGGAACCACCCCAGCCCACTGCTCCACGTGCCCAAGGCCACCGGGCTCACCCCACGCAAAGAGGATGGGCTCGGGCAGGCTGGCGTGCTCCACACGGCACCGGTACATGTCCTTCTCCTCTGGGCGAGCCTTGATGGAGGCCCAGGAGTAGTAGGTGCCGTTGCTGTTGGGTGCGACGCTGCCCCACTCGGTGTCCTGGTCCCTGACCTCGCCGTCCTTCAGCCAGCTGACGGTGATGGGCCGTGGGTAGAAGCCGTAGGCGCGGCAGGACAAGGTCAGGATCCCGTGGGCCTCCTTCCCCAACACTCGGACTGTGGGGGGCTCTGGGGAGGGGGTGGTGGTGATGGCTGGCACATGCTCCCGCGTGAACCAGTCCCCAGGGTCCTCGTCTCACCCTCAACTTCCTCTCCAGCACGGCCTGCCCATAGCTCACGTATTTCCTGCTTGACCAACCAGGTCCTGCTTGACCAACCTGATCTCCTTCTACGACAAGGTGACCCGCCTAGTAGATGAGGGAAAGGCCGTGGATGTTGTCTATCTAGACTCCAGTAAAGCCTTTGACACCGTTTCCCACAGCATTCTTGCTTGGCTTGGACGGGTGTACTCTTCGCTGGGTAAAGAACTGGCTGGATGGCCGGGCCCAAAGAGTGGTGGTGAATGGAGTTTACTCCAGTTGGCGGCCGGTCACAAGCGGTGTCCCCAGGCCTCTGTGCTGGGGCCAGTTCTGTTTAACATCTTTATCAATGATCTGGATGAAGGGATCGAGTGCACCCTCAGTCAGTTTGCAGATGACACCAAGTTGTGTGGGAGTGTTGATCTGCTGGAGGGGAGGAAGGCTCTGCAGAGGGACCTGGACAGGCTGGATCGATGGGCCGAGGTCAATTGTATGAGGTTTAACAAGGCTCAGTGCCAGGTCCTGCACTTGGGCCACAGCAACCCCATGCAACGCTACAGGCGTGGGGAAGAGTGGCTGGAAAGCTGCCTGGCAGAGAAGGACCTGGGGGTGTTGGTTGACAGCCGCCTGAATATGAGCCAGCAGTGTGCCCAGGTGGCCAAGAAAGCCAACGGCATCCTGGCTTGTATCAAAAATAGCGTGGCCAGCAGGACTAGGGAAGTGATCGTGCCCCTGTACTCGGCACTGGTGAGGCCGCACCTCAAATGCTGTGTTCAGTGTTGGGCCCCTCACTCCCAGAGAGACATTGAGGGGCTGGAGCGTGTCCAGAGAAGGGCAACGAAGCTGGGGAAGGGTCTGGAGCACAAGGCTGATGGGGAGCGGCTGAGGGAGCTGGGGTTGTTCAGCCTGGAGAAAAGGAGGCTGAGGGGAGACCTCATCGCTCTCTACAACGCCCTGAAAGGAGGGTGTAGTGAGGTGGGGGTCGGTCTCTTCCCCCACGGAACAAGTGATAGGACGAGAGGAAATGGCCTCAAGTTGCGCCAGGGGAGGTTTAGACTGGATATTAGGAAATTTTTCTTCACTGAAAGGGTTATCAAGCACTGGAACAGGCTGCCCAGGGAAGTGGTTGAGTCGCCATCCCTGGAGGTATTTAAAGGACGTTTGGATGAGGTGCTTAGGGACATGGTGTAGTGGTGGTCTTGGCAGTGTTAGGTTTACGGTTGGACTCGATGATCTTAAAGGTCTTTTCCAACCTATAAGATTCTGTGATTCTGTGATTTCCTCAGCCACTCGATGCAGGTGTTCTCCAGCTAATGCTTCAGACTCTCAGCAACAGTTCCGGCCTCCACCCACTTCCTCTCGGTGATTTGTGCTGCTGCGTCTGCCGCAGTGAACGTCGTCGTGTCCATGTCGAAGGCGATGAAGTCCCTCCCGTCGTAGGCGTGCTGATAAAACCCCCTGGTGCTACCGTCCTCCAGGAGGTCACAGCCGCTCATGCGCTGCACCGTGTGCGCCTCTGAAACACGACCAGGGAGACGGGGCTGAGGGGCTGCTGCAGGCCTGGGCCTTCAGTGGGGCACAGACCCCACGGCAGCGCCACCCACTCCAGCCCCATGTGAGGGCCGGGGGGATCGGGCACTGGCTCGAGGGCTGCCCCCCGTCCAGCAGCCGGGGTGTCATGTCAAGCCATGATGCAGACTCCCCCCACACGCAGGGCGTGGCTGGGCTGTCCCCCAGCCCCACGGCACCCTGGGACAGCGAGGGGCTGAATGCTGGCTGGGACGACAAGGAGATGGGATGGGGTGGGGGGAGCCCCTCTGGCTCTGGGATGGGGGGCCTGAGCACCATGGGGAGGGCAAGGGGCTGGGACATGTGGGTCGGAGCCCCTCTGGTTCTGGGGGTCTCGACTGCCGTGGTGATGGTGAGGGGCTGGGACGGGGCAGCCAGTCCTGGGGTGGGGTCCTGGGCACTGGGGGGGTGGGGATGCGCTGGGCAGGGGTGGCCAGAAGCCCCCCCAGGCTCTGGGACACAGGATCCCAAGCACCGTGGGGCTGGGACAGGGCAGCCAGGACCCCCTTGGGCTGGGGGACAGGGTGGCTGGGAGCCCTCATGCCCAGTGTCCCTCGTGCTCGGTATCACTCCTGTCCAGCACTGCCTGTGCCCGGTGTCCCTTGCACCCAGTGTCCCTCATGCCCAGCATCACTTAGACCTGGCGCCACTTGCACCCAGTCCCCTCGTGCCCAGCAGCGCTCGTGCCTGGCATCGCTTGTGCCCGGTGTCCCTCGTGCCTGGCATCGCTTGTGCCCGGTGTCCCTCGTGCCCGGCATCGCTCCCGCCTGGCAGCTCTCGTGCCTGGCAGTGCTCCTGCCCAGCACCTCCCGTGCCCGGTTGTCCTGGTTTCGGCTGGGATGGAGTTAATTTTCTTCCTCATAGCTGGCATCCTGCTGTGGTTTGGATTTCATTGTGCATCACTGCTTTTGTATATTCTTTTAGCATTATTATTATTATTATTATTATTATTATTATTATTATACTTTTCCCTTCCTTTTCTGTCCTGTTAAACTGTCTTTACCTCCAGCCATGAATTTTGCGCTTTTCCCCGATTCTCTCCCCTGTCCCGCTAGTTGGGGCGAGTCACCAACAGCTGTGGGGGTTAGCTGCCTGCCGGCTGAACCCACAACATCCCCACATGTTCCCACCACGTCCCCAGCTGTGGGGGATATGTGGGGATGTTGTGGTTTAACACGCCAGGACCCCGGCATGTCCATGGTCCCCATGTCCCCATGGTCCCAACTCCCCATGTCCCCTGGGTCCCCACACCCGGGCGGGTCCCCACTGACGATGCCACCCACCACAGGTGGAGCAGGAGATCTTCGGAGCCAGTGGGGCCGGGCGTGCGGTGCTGCTGGTGACGGGGCAGGTGGCCCTGGCCACGTGGGCGCAGCGGGTGGCCGTGCTGGAGCAGGGACGACTGCACGAGCTGGTGTCCCCTGGGGAGATCTGCGCCCCGGCAGACACTGCTGTTGTCTCACAAACGGAGTTCATTACCCGGAGTGCAACACCCGATACGCACACAGAGCCGAGATACCAGTTTATGTCAAGTTTTGCGCCAGCCCGGGTGCTGGGTGGGAGCTCCACAAAGCTAGCACACCGCTCGTTCATGCAGGTACAAGGTTTATACAGTCTAGTTATACGTATGCATAAGTAATTACACAAAGCAGCTTTCTATCGGTCTACATTTTCTCGTCTTATTCTTAAAGCTACAGTACTACTTTAATATTCTGCGCATGCCCAAAGGTGAGGGGTCTCTGCTTGGGCCGGGCTCTCCAGCTCAAGGGGAGGGACGTTTAGTATGAGGATAGTTCACGTGAGGGGGCTTCTTATCACACTTCTGCTAGTAGCTTCAGATTGTTCCCAAAACATCTTAATTCGCTTACCTATTGCTCCAGGATGTGTTTCACTTCCCAAGGACAATAATTTTGATTAGACGGTCCACGTTCCGGTCAGAATCCCCCCTATCAACTTTCCCTAAGTCCTGGCCTTCCACCAGCTCCTGATTGACTACAATTCCCCTCTTTGAGACTACCTAAGAACAGTCCTTAGATAAGTCTCACTTTCTCCTCAGATTGCTTAGCTAATGCTAAGCAGCACTTGCAGGTGCATTGTAGTAACACAGCTAGACATGCAAAGATATGATAATAATGTTATTGTTCCTAATATTATAAGAAAATACAACAATAATTCCCTTTGAACACAACCTATATGGGCTATGGATTCTATCTCAGTCCAAGTGCAGTTCATTTAATTCCGAGTCAGCTTCAATTTCAACGGTGCTGTTTCTCTCGATGTCCGCTCTTCCGGAGGGGAGGTTTTCACCCGTGTGTAGTGAATCCCAGAATCTATTCCTTTTACTTTCATAGCTGTGGCAGTAATTAGCAATACCAAATATGGTCCCTTCCAACGTTCTTTCAAAGGTTCGTCTTTCCAGGTTCGGACGTAGACTTGGTCTCCCTGTTGAAAGGAATGTACTGGAGCGTCTAGTGGAACGGGTGTTCTCTCATTCAGGTACCTGTGAAGGGAAGACAAAGTACGCCCCAACGACAGCAGGTATTCAGTCAGTATTTGGTCTCCACTGACATGCGTTTGATCACTCCTGCCTGTTAATTTATTCGCAGGATACAGTTTACCATACAGAATTTCAAAAGGACTAACCCCTTCCCTAACTCTAGGGGTAATCCTGATTCTTAGCAATGCTATAGGTAGACCTTCTATCCATTTCATTTGGCTTTCCTGGCATAATTTTGAAATTTGTCCCTTTAAAGTTTGATTCATCCGCTCTACTTTCCCGCCGGACTGCAGTCTCCAAGCGGTCTGGAAATTCCAATCAAACTGTAAAAACTTAGCAACCTCTTGTACAATTTTAGCAATAAAACGGGGCCCATTATGTGAGGCCACTCCTTCAGGGATGCCGAATCTAGGGATTCTTTCTTTCAACAGTACTCTGACTACCTCTCTAGCTTTGTTGGTTCGGCATGGGAAAGCTTCTGGCCGTCCCTAAAAGGTACCTACCAATATCAATAAGTATTTAATTTGATTACACCTAGGTAACTCAGAGAAATCTGTTTGCCAGTACTCCCCTGGAGTTTGTCCCCCTTTCACCGGTCCCGGAGGAGGTCTCCTCTGTATCTTTGGGTTGTTCTTGGAACATATCGAGCACTGCTTTACAATAGCATGAGCTAATTTTTGCATCCTTGGTCCTATGGCATATCGTCTGATGTCTGCTTTTACTGCATCTGCTCCCATATGGGTTTCTTGATGAGTCCTCTTTATTAATTCCCTCAGTAGTGGGGCAGTGACTATTATTTGTCCAGTATCACTTGTCCGCCATCCATCCTGGGTTTTGGCACAGCGTAGAAGTTTTGCTAATTGATTGTCCTTTTCTGAACATGTTGGGGGCTCCAGTAAAATTCTTCCAGTCGGAATTAAAGCCCCCACCTTAGAATCTGTCAAAGCTGCCCTTTGTGCTGTCTCGTCAGCTTTTCGATTTCCACTAAGGATATCTGTTTGTCCTTTCTCATGGGCTTTACAGTGTATTACAGACGCCTCCTTTGGCTCGAGAACGGCCTGTAATACCTCTAAAATTGCCTTTCCATGTTGAATTGGAGTTCCTTGGGAAGGTAACAGTCCTCTTTCTTTCCATACGGCTCCACGGGCATGTCCCACTCCAAAGGCGTATTTTGAGTCCGAATACACGTTTACTCTCCTATTTTCAGACAATTCCAGCGCTCTGTTTCCGGCAACCATCTCCGCCTTCTGTGCTGATGTATTAACAGGTCTTTTGCCCTGTGAAACTTCAAAACCTGGGTATTCCACAGGTGTTTTGCCCAATCTGAGCTTTCTTTTGTGATACTCTGTATCCCAAAAAATTTAACAGATTGATGGTGGCTCTTTTGCATTCTTGTTCCGAGGCGGTCCCTATGAGTATATCATCTACATACTGTAGTAAAGTAAGAGAAGGATGCTCACCTTGCCAGTCTTCCAGTTCTTTAGCTAGTACGTTACCGAACGAGGTAGGGCTATTCTTACATCCCTGGGGTAGCACGGTCCAGCAGAGGTGGACTTTTCTTCCGGTGGCTGGACTTTCCCCTTCGAACGCAAACAATTCCTGACTTTCCTCTTCCAGAGGTACACAAAAGAAAGCATCCTTCAAACCCAGTACTGTAAAATAAACATTATTCTCAGGTATTGATGATAACAGAGTGTATGGATTTGGAACTACCAGATGCACATCAGCTGTAATCCAGTTAATTTCTCTGAAATCCTCTACCAACCGATACTCCTGTCTTTGGGGCTTCCTGACAGGCAAAATTGGAGTATTATATTCAGACTGGCATTCTCTTAATAGTCCACACTGAATAAAGGCATTTATCAATGGTTCCAAACCTATTCTAGCTTCCAACTTAATAGGATCTTGTCTTTTTCTTACCGGTTGTGCTCTGGGTTTCAATTCAAGTTTTACCGGTACAGCATTTTTTGCTCTTCCCGGTCTCTTGGTTGCCCATACTGTAGGTATGACAGCGTCCAGGATTTCCTCTGGGATGTTGATATTCTCCTGTTGCTTTGCAGTCAATAAAGAAAATTGTGCTTTCCAGGCAGTTTCCTTTGGTAGATGTAACTGACTGCATGTAACATGACTTGCAACGGGGATAGACCCAGGGTTGCTACCCTGGCTCCTACCTCTGCCTCTGTCATTTTGTGGAGCTACCACCTAGTATCCGGTCTTGCACAAAACCAGAAATAAATCGGTATCTCGGCTCCGTGCACGTATTGGGTGTTGCACACCGGGTAACGAACTCCGTTTGTGAGACAACAATAGCAGACATACCTTCTCAGCACCCGTCTGCGTGGCCTCAGAGTCGGAGACCTTCTCAAGGCCTGTCTGCGTGGCCTCAGAGCAGGTGACTACCTTCTCAGTGCCCCTTTGCAAGGTCTCAGAGCAGGAGACATGCCTGGACTGCTGGGATGGAGGGCCATCAGCTCTTCAGGAGGGGTAGGCAGGGCAGGTGAGGTGGAGGAGTTGCACTGCATAGAAGAGAGAGGTTTGGCCGCACAGCCCTTATAGCTGGGGATGACGTGGTCGAGAGCCTCTGGGTGAGGCTTATCATAGAATCGGAGAATGCTTTGGATTGGAAGGGACCATCTAGTCCAAGGCCCCTGCAAGAGCAGGGACATCTTCAACTAGATCAGGTTGCTCAGAGCCCCATCCAATGTGACCTTGAATGTTTCCAGGCATGGGGCCTCCACTACCTCTCTGGGCAACCTGTTCCATGGCCTCACCACCCTCATTGTAAAAAATTTCTTTCTTAAATCCAGTCAAATCTGCCCGCCCTTAGTTTAAAACCATTGCTGCTTGTCCTGTCACAACAGGCCCTGCTAAAATGTCTGTCCCCGTCTTTCCTATAGGCCCCCTTGAAGTACTGGAAGGCTGCTAGAAGGTCTCCCCACAGCCTTCTCTTCTCCAGGCTGAACAACCCCAACTCTGTCAGTCTGTCCTCGTAGGAGAGGTGCTCCATCCCTCGCATCATTTTCATGGCCCTCCTCTGGACCCGCTCCAACACCTCCATGTCCTTCTTGTCCTGAGGGCTCCAGAACTGGATGCAGTACTCCAGGTGGGGTCTCACCAGAGCAGAGTAGAGGGGCAGAATCCCCTCCCTCGACCTGCTGGCCACGCTTCTTTGGATGCAGCCCAGGATACAGTTGGCCTTCTGGGCTGCGAGCGCACGTTCCTGGCTCATGTCCAGCTTTTCGTCCATCAGTACCCCCAAGTCCTTTTCCGCAGGGCTGCTCTCAATCACATCATCCCCCAGCCTGTATTGAAAGCAAGGAATGTCCCGACCCAGGTGTAGGACCCTGCACTTGGCCTTGTGGAACCTCATGAAGTTCACACAGGCCCACTTCTCCAGCTTGTCCAGGTGCCTCTGGATGACATCCCATCCTTCTGGCGTGTCAGCTGCACCACTCAGAAGCATTAGGGAGATGGAAGGCAAAGCAGAGGGCACAGTGGGTGTCCGCTGCCCATCACCCAGCCAGGGTGACAGCACCGATGAGTTATTCCACGGGCAATTAGGAGAGACCTCTGGATCGGTCGCCCTTGGCCTTACGGAGACTTCAACGTCCCAGGCATCAGCTGGGAATGCCATACTGCTGGGACAAGCAGGTCTGGGAAATGCCTGGAGTCTGTGGAAGAGGACTTCTTGTCACAAGCACTCAGTGACCCAACTAGGAGAGATGTCCCTCAAGACTTGTTCTGTGTGAAGGGAGAAGGCCTTGTTGGAGACGTCAGGGTCGGTGGCTGTCTTGGCCACAGGGATCATGAAACGGTTGAGTTTACGGGCGTGCTGGTCAGCAGCAGGCTCAACAGGAGTCAGCAGTGTGTCCTGGCAGCCAGGAGGGCAAACTGCATCCTGGGGTGTCCCCATCCCTGGTCCTGGTGCATCAAACATGGCATCATCAGCTGGTCAAGAGAGGGCATTGTCCCACTGGATTCAGCATCAGCGCAGCTGCTCCTGCAGCACTGTGTGCACTGCCAGGCCCCACCATTTGAAAAGGACCTGAAGGGCCCTGAACTCCTCCAGAGGAGGGCAACCAAGCTGGTGCCAGGGCTGGAAGGCATGTCCTCTGAGCAGCAGCTGAGGACTTTGGGCTTGCCTAGTTTGGAGAGGAGGAGGCTGAGGGGCCACCTGAGGAGGGGATGCAGACAGGGAGGTGCTGATCTCTTCTCCCTGGGATCCCAGGGACAGGATGCCTGGGAATGGTTCAAAGCTGCACCAGGGGAGGTTCAGACTGGACATGAGGAAGCAGTTCTTTACCAAGAGGCTTCCTGGAGAGGCGGTTGATGCCCCCAGCCTGGCAGGGTTTGAGAGGCATTTGGACAAGGCCCTTAATACACTTGTGGGCAGCCCTGAAGCAGTCAGGCAGCTGGATGAGATGATCACTGGAGGCCCCTGCCAAGTAGTCTCTTCTCATTTCTCAGCACTCACCTACATGGCCTAAGAGCAGGAGAGCTTCTCAGTGCCCATTTGCATGGTGCCAGTGCAAGAGACCTCATTGACTGTGTTGCACCAGAGGAAGAGACTTTCTCAGGGCCCATCTGCATGGCCTCAGAGCACAAGAGCTTCTTGTCAGTGCACGTCTCCTTGGCACCAGAGCAGGAGACCTCCTCAGTGTCCATGTGCATGGCCTGAGAGCACAAGAGCTTCTTCTCAGCACCCAGCTGCATGGCCTCAGAATAGGAGAGCTTCTCAGTGCCCATTTGCATGGTGCCAGTGCAAGAGACCTCATTGACTGTGTTGCACCAGAGGAAGAGACTTTCTCAGGGCCCATCTGCATGGCCTCAGAGCACAAGAGCTTCTTGTCAGTGCACGTCTCCTTGGCACCAGAGCAGGAGACCTCCTCAGTGTCCATGTGCATGGCCTGAGAGCACAAGAGCTTCTTCTCAGCACCCAGCTGCATGGCCTCAGAATAGGAGAGCTTCTCAGTGCCCATTTGCATGGTGCCAGTGCAAGAGACCTCAGTGACTATGTTGCACCAGAGGAGGAGACTTTCTAAGGGCCCAGCTGCATGGCCTCAGAGAACAAGAGCTTCTTCTCAGGGACTGGATCACCTCAGAGCAGGAGACCTTCTCAGTGTCCATCTGCATGGCCTCAGAGCACAAGAGCTTCTTCTCAGTGCCCATTTGTGTGGTGCCAGTCCAGAGACCTCAGCGACCACCGGTGTTGCACCAGAACAGGAAGCCTTCTTCTCAGTGCACAGCTCTGTGGCCTCACAGCACAAGACCATCTGGCCAGCACCTCTCTGCGTGGCCTCAGAGGAGGAGACCATCTCAGCACCCTTCTGGGTGGCTGTGGTGGGTTGAACTTTGCTGGCCACCAGGTGCCCACCCAGCTGCTCTATCATCACTCTAACTACCTCCACTGGCAAAAAAGACTCCACTCAGGGAAATTAATGTACTTTATTGCCAATCAAATCACAGCAGGGTAACAAGAAATGAAACCAAACCTTAAAAGCCCTTGCCCCCACCCCTCCCTTCTTCCTGGGCTCACTTTCACACCCAATTTCTCTACCTCCTCCCCCCCAGCGGCACAGGGGGAGGGGAATGGGGGTTGCAGTCAGTCCATCACATGTTGTCTCCACTCCTCCTCCTTCCTCCTCCTCACACTCTTCCTCTGCTCCAGCATGGGGTCCTCTGCAAAATTGTCCACCATGGGTCCTTCAGGGTGCACCCACCTCCTCCGGCAGGAGGTCCTCCAGGGGCTGCAGGTGGGTATCATCTGCTCCACCCATGGCTCTCCATGGGCTGCCAGGTGGAGAGCACAAGAGCTTCTTCTCAGTGCCATGGTTGGCACTGAGTTGGCACATGGTTGGCACTTGGAGAGCCATGGCCTGGTGCCATGGCTCTCCAAGACAGCCTGCCTCACCATGGTCTTCAGCACAGGCTGCAGGGGAATCTCTGCTCTGGCGCCTGGAGCACCTCCTGGCCTCCTTCTCCACTGGCCTTGGTGTCTGCAGAGTTGCCTCTCTCTTGGTGTCTGCAGAGTTGCCTCTCTCTTGGTGTCTGCAGAGTTGCCTCTCTCTTGGTGTCTCTCTCCCAGCCACTGTTGCACAGCAGTTTTTTTCCTCCCCTTCTTAAATATGTGATCCCAGAGGCGCTACCACCATCACTGATGGGCTCAGCTTTGGCCAGTTGGCTAATGTCAACCCCGCTCCTCCCCCGCTACCAAACCCTTGGTTCCCATCAGAGCTTGGGGCTTGCTGCAGAGATATGGCCGGTTCTGTGAGCAGCTTGAACTCCTGAGGTCACGGTCATTAAGGAACAGACAAGGTTCTTGGCCCCGCACCTGGATCCTGCAACAAGAAGGAAAGACACCACTGGTAACATCAGGTTAGCGGTTGTCTCCTGGTGCTTGAGGAGACAAGGGCTGCCTGCAAGGGACAGTCCCAGCAAGACATGGCCCACCAGGCCCCTGCCCATCCCACTGCAGGACGGTCACCCCACGGCACCGGGTCGCGATGGGACTCACGTGTCATTGAAGCTGCTGCCGTCCACCCACTCCAAGTGCTCGCCCTGTCTCCGCAGCCCAAGCCAGTAATCAATGTTGCCCTTGACACGCAAGAGAAACTCCTGGGGAGGAAAGAGAGAAGCCAACAGTCAGGAGCTGCTGCCAGCCCCACGCTGGTCCCTGCTGGCCTCGCAGGCAGCCCCAGCCCCGCACCGCTGCCACCGGCCAGGGGATGGCAGCAGCTCCCACCCAACAGTGTTGCTCTGCTCTGCCAGAGCTCTGCTCAGGGCCCAGCTGAGCACCACGGGTGGGCAGACATAGCCTGGGCTCCCCGCTGCACCCCACACCTCCCTCCAAGGCCCCAGGGCAGAGCTGCATCTCTGTCCCTACAGGCACCTCTTGCCTGCCCAGCACCAACCCCAGCTACTGCCCCCAACCCAGACTCCCCCCCTTTCACCCCCACGCAGCCACAACAGCCCCTCACTCACCATTTCCCAGTCCCTCTTGAGCACAGCCAGTGAGGACCCACGCAAGGAGCACTGCTTGCGGCTCCACTCCCAGCTCCCCTCCTCCTTTGAGAGGTAGTAGCAGACATTGCGGTACCCAACCCAGTCGTCGGGACACGGCAGCACCTGAGCCACAGGCAGACCTGCATTCTCTTCACACCTTCCTGCTGGAAAGGGAAGGGGAGAAGGTCAGAGGATTCCGCTCCACAGGGACCAGGGGACACAGCTCCATAGCGCAGGGAAGGAAACAGTCCCAGGCTCCCCCCACAGGGATCCTCAATTTGCTGCCAGGGACCTACAGGGAGCAGACACCCCAGGGCTTAACAGCCTGCCCCACAGCACGGCTGGGGGTGTCCCTGCTCCTCCCCAGGACCCCTGGCACAGGGCAGGAGCACAGCCAGCCTGAGGGCCTGGCCCCACCATGCTCCCCCCACCAGCCTGGGCCTCATGCACCCACACTTGCCCCAGCCTGGAGGGGAAGGGGCCGCATCTGCAAGGGCAGCTGCTCCTCCCTTACCTGATACTACAGCAAGAGCCACAGCCAAAGCCAGCACCAGAACCACGAGCACAGCCAGCACCAGGGCCCATGCTGGATGGAGTGCACAGCACTGGCCTGGAGAAGGAAAAAGCCACTCACAGTGAGGATGGCACTGTCCCAGAGCAGGCACAGCCTTGGCATCCCTGCCACCCCCCACACAAGCTCCCTGGGGAACACAGGGGGGACCCCCCAAGGGACAGCCTGCAGCAGGAGAGCTGCCGACAGATGGAGATGGGGTGGGGGGCTGCTACAGACCACCCAATGAGGACCAAGCAGAAGACAAGCCCTTTCCAGACAGCTGGAAGAAGCCTCACACTTGCCAGCCCCAGTCCTCGTGGGGTGACACCGCCACAGGGACAGTGTTCCCTCCCTACAGGCCACAGGGCTGGCTCTACACTCACCCAGAACTCTGCGTGTCCTTACGGCTTTATCCCCAGGCACCCCTGGACCCAGGGGCTCCTGCATGTTCCCATCGTCATTGCAGAATCCGTTCTCCTCCCCTTGTCCCACAGGAAACAGAGACGTGGAATCATTTTGCCTGTGATAAGCAAGGGCTTGCGCCCAAGGCATTGCAACAGCTGG
This sequence comes from Mycteria americana, assembly GCF_035582795.1. Classification (NCBI taxonomy): domain Eukaryota; kingdom Metazoa; phylum Chordata; class Aves; order Ciconiiformes; family Ciconiidae; genus Mycteria; species Mycteria americana. Next base: position 232,842 of record NW_027445664.1, read on the forward strand.
CAAAGCCTTTTTTAAGCCAGGCTTCGATCCAGTTTTACCACAGCAGCTGGTACCATCGTGTTGGGAGACTGCGGAGAACATGATGAGAACGCAGCACACCGGGACGTTTAGTTCCGTTACCAGGATGCAGCCACGCTTGGCTTCCGCAGATCAGCTGTGGCCCTGCGGCGACACCCACGCTCAGGAAGGTGATGGCAGCACAGCCCCGCCCTGTCCGTGCTGCCCCTGTAAGGCTGCAGCCTGTCCCCAGCACCCAGCCAGCACCCTGGGAGACAAACACAACGTCAGTGAGCTCAGGCACCAGCCCGCAGCCCCCAGCAGAGCCAGCACCCTCCCCACCACCCTGCACACACCCTTGCCAGACAGGCTGCAAGGCACTCGCTGCCTGGGAGCATCCCCGTAACCACCTCTGCGGACACAGGAAGGAAGTGCCAGTAGCCACAGAGGAAGGCAGGAACTGGGTGCGCCTGGCAGGACAAGGCACCCCAGAGGCCCCCAGACACCCAGACTAGAAGCTCAGCATATCCTTAACAGGCCCAGACATGTCAAGGATACCGAGTCAAAGTCGCTGCAAAGCGCCCCACTCCCATCTGAACACAGGATACCGAGGTTTGGTCTTGCCTGGCTTTTACAAATGCATGAGCTCACAGGGTTAAGGGGGGACAGGAGGGCAGGGCTGCTCTCCTGCAGCCCCTGGGCATCCCAGAGTCTGCTCAGCTGGCAGAGCTCCAGCTGGTAGCTGGGCACCCACAACATTTAGTAGGGCCCGTAGCAACAGAACGTTCAGGGTCGGGTGGGACGGGGCTCTGAGGAACCTGCTCTAGCTGAAGAAGTCCCTGCCCGGGGCAGGGGGGCTGGACTAAATCAGCTTGAAACGCCCCTTCCACCCCAACCACTCCGTGAGTCTGTGATCACAGACACCGACGCCTACGGGGGTACGGCTGGGGCCCCTCAGCAGCTCCCACACCGCCGAGCTGAACGACGGCGAGCTGAAGGAAAGCCTCCGCAGGGACCCTCCTCTCCTACACGATCCACAAGCCCAACGCCCGGGAACCGCCGCCTGCGGGCACAGCACACGGCCAGCACCGGCTGAGCCCCCGCAAGGGATCACGCCACTCACCCCAGGGGCGCTGGGGGGGACGGGACCTGCGCCAAGCAGCTCCCGCCACGCCGGCACCTCACAGCGTTCCCAAGCCCGGCACGGCCCAGGGCACAGCGGCGAGGGGGACGCCACAACCGGCCGCTCCCGCACCGGCCCCACCACACGGCCAGCGCCAGCCCGACAGGCTCCCTTCACCACGGACCCCCACGCACCCGCCGCCCGCTCCCTACCTCCGCCGGGGCCCGCCCCGAGCGCTGCCGCTGCCCCGCCGGGATCCGGACGCTCCCGAGCCCCTCACGGCCCCGCGCTGCTCTGACAGAAAACACTCGCGGCCGCCGCCTTTCGAGGCCTGGCGCGGCCCGCCCACCGCTCTGCCCAATCAGCGCGCGAGAGCGAGGAGTGGCGGGGCAGGCAGCCAATCGCGGCGACGCCCCTTTGTAAACCCCTCCGCGTGAGGCGGCGCGTGTGTAAAGGGACGCGGTGCTGCCCTATCCTTCCGCCCAGGCGCTCTAGTTTGGCCGGAAACGTGGTCGTTTTGCACCCACACCGACATGGGCGGGTGCAGGACACCCCCAATGCCAGCAGCCGAGGCTGCTGCCATGGCTCCAGGCCGTTTCCCTGCTCGTGCGGGGCGAGCAGCCCCTGGCAATGCCCGCTCCCGGCTCCCTCAGGCCGTTTCCCCCATTTTTGGGGAGCGAGGGGCGCTGGGGGGGGGGGTTTGAGATGGAAGCCCCCTTGCCTCACCAGTGTATCAGTCAGCTGTAGAGTATAAAAGCCTACTAACTGGGTTAATACGCGTTATTTCACACCATACGCTGCGATGCAATGGGGTAGTGGAATTTTCCTGGAGATTTTGGTATGAAATAAAGCAAATTAAGGAGGGGCCGGCACCTGGAAAGAAAGACGTTGCTTCTCAGGAGCTTGGAGCTGCCCGTGGAGATAAGGGATCGCCCTGGATAATCCCGATGCTGCCAGCATGTGCCCCCCCGCCACCTCCTTGAAACCCTCCCGGCATCATGGATAATTGATTACAGCAAGACCGAGCCCGGGGACGTGGGCATCAATGTGGTGCAATGAATGCTGAAAAACAGTCGCTTTGCGATGTTTTATGGGGATTAGTAATCGTTGGTGTTGGTGTTAGTCATGGAGGTGTCGTGGGTTAGTGGCAGGAGTCCCAGGACTGGAGTGGTGGGACAGAGAGCCATCAACTCTTCAGGAGGGCAGGCGAGGGATGTAAGGGAGAGGTTTGGCCACACAGGCCTTACAGTTGGGGATGACATGGTCGAGAGCCTGCGGGTGAGGATTAGGGGAAGACAAAGCAGATGGCAGAGTGGGTGTCCACTACCCATCGCCCAGACAGGGTGACAGCACCAATGAGAATTAGGAGAAATCTGTGGATTGGTCACCGTTGGCCTTATGGGAGACTTCAACGTCCCAGGCATTGGCTGGGAATGCCGTACTGCTGGGACGAGCAGGTCTGGGAAATGCCTGGAGTGTGTGGAAGATGACCTCTTGTCACAAGTCCTGAGTGATATCCACCCTGCAGCCTGTGGTGAAGACCGTGGTGAGGCAGGCTTTCCCCCTGCAGCCCATGGAGGTCCACGGTGGAGCAGATATCCACCTCCAGGCTGTGGAGGACCCCATGCCGGAGCAGGTGGATGCCCGAAGGAGGCTGTGACCCCGTGGGAAGCCTGTGCTGGAGCGGGCTCCTGGCAGGACCTGTGGGCCCATGGAAAGAGGAGCCCACGCTGGAACGGGTTTGCTGGCAGGACTTGTGACCCTGCGGGGAACCCATGCTGGAGCAGTTCATGAAGAACTGCAGCCCATGGAAGGACCCACGTTGGAGAAGTTCGCGGAGAACTGTCTCCTGTGGGAGGGAGCCCATACTGGAGCAGGGGAAGAGTGTGAGGAGGAAGGAGCAGCAGAGACAACGTGTGATGAACTGACCACAACCTCCATTCCCTGTCCCCCTGCAGCGCTGGGGGGAAGGAGGCAGAGAAATGGGGCATGGAGTTGAGCCTGGAAGAAGGGAGGGGTGGGGGGCAGGTGTTTTAAGGTTTGGTTTTATTTCTCGTTACCCTACTCTGATTTGCTTGGCAATGAATTATATTAATTTCCCTGATTTGAGTCTGTTTTGCCCGTGACGGTAGTTGGTGAGCGATCTCCCTGTCCTTATCTTGATCCTTTTGTGGTATTTTTCTCCCCCCTGTCCTGTTGAGGAGGGGGAGTGATAGAGCGGCTGGGTGGGCACCCGGCAGCCAGCCAGCGTCAACCCACCACAGTCAACTAGGAAAGGTGTCCTAGACTTCTTGTTTGTGGATAGAAGTATAGAATCCTTGAGGTTGGAAAAGACCTTTAAGAACACCGAGTCCAACTGTAAACTCAACACTGCCAAGCCCACCACTACACCATGTCCCTAAGCACCACATCTACACGTCTTTTAAATACCTCCAGGGGTGGTGACTCAACCCCTTCCCTGCCCAGCCTGTTCCAATGCTTGACAATGCTTTCAGTGAGGAAATCTTCCCTAATATCCACTCCAAACCTGTCCTGGCGCAACTTGAGGCCATTTCCTCTTGTCCTATCACTTGTCACTTGGGAGAAGAGACCGACCCCCACCTCCCTACAACCTCCTTTCAGGTAGTTGTAGAGACCGATAAGGTCTGCCGTCAGCCTCCTTTTCTCCAGGCTAAACAACCCCAGTTCCCTCAGCCGCTCCTCATCAGACTTGTGCTCCAGACCCTTCCCCAGCTTCTTTGCCCTTCTCTGGACGCGCTCCAGCACCTCAATGTCTTTCTTGTAGTGAGGGGTCCAAAACTGACCACAGTATTTTAGATGCGGCCTCACCAGTGCCGAGTGCAGGGGCACGGTCACTTCCCTAGTCCTGCTGGCCACCCTATTTCTGACACAAGCCAGGATGCTGTTGGCCTTCACAGTATCATTTAGGTGGGAAGTAGAGAAGGACTCGTGGGAGAGGTGATGGTCGGTGGCTGTCTTGGCCACAGGGATCGTGAAATGGTTGAGTTTACGGGGGCGCTGGTGGGCAGCAGGATCAATAGGAGCCAGCAGTGTGTCCTGGCAGCCAGGAGGGCAAACGGCATCCTGGGGTGCATCAAACGTGGCGCAACCAGCTGGTCAAGAGAGGGGATTATAGAATATCTGGAGTTGGAAGGGACCCATAAGGATCATGGAGTCCAACTCCCTGCTCCTCGCAGGACTACCTAACACTCATGTGACTCGTCCTTAATGTGACGTATTTGGCGTCACGATTTTACTTCCCCCTCCCCACAGGTGGGACGTGACACCATCCGCCCAGACCCCCAGATCTCTTTCCGCGGGGCTGCTCTCCAGCCTCTCGTCCCCCAGTTTGTACGTATAACCAGGATTACCCCGTCCTAGGTGCAGATTCCGGCTCTTGCTCTTGATAAATTCCAGACGGTTCATGATTGCCCAGCTCTGCAGTGTGCCCAGATCTCTCTGAAAACCCTCTCCCCTCCCCTCCCCTTCCATATTCCATGCGCCTGTGTCCTCCTTGCCGTGCCCCTGTGTCCCCCGCTGTGTCCCTGTACCCTCTCTGCCCTCCCACATCGCCTGCCCCCACGTCCCTGTGTCCTCCGTGTCCCCACACCCTCCTGGCCGTGTCCCCATGCCCGTTGCCCATGTTCCCATGTCATCCTGGACACATCCCTGTCCCTGTCTTTTGTGTCCCCAAGTCCTCCCCTCCATGTCCCCATGCCCTGCCATCTCCCCATGGCCTCCCTTGCCACGTCCCTGTGTCCCCTGCTGTGTCCCTGTATCCTCCCTGCCACATCCCCACGCTGGTCCCACGATGTCCCTGTGCCCTCCCACATCCCCCCACCATGTCCCTGTGTCCTCCATGTCCCCACACCTTCCCAGCGGTGTCCCCATGCCTGTTCCCCATGTCCCCACATCCTCCTGGATGCATCCCCATGCCTGTTCCCCACACCCTCCCCGCCATGTCCCCTCTGTGTCCCCAGGTCCTGCTGCGCTACTAGCCCAACATGACCAAGGCCGTGGGCTCCTCAGAGAAGATCTTTGAGTTCCTGGACCAGGAGGAGCAGGTGGCACCCACGGGGACGCTGGTGCCCGATGTCCTGCGGGGCCACGTCCAGCTTGAGGATGTCTGGTTCTCCTACCCTGAACACCAAGAGCCCGTCCTCAAGGTGGGCATGGGGACAGGGCAGGGGACGCGAGGACATGATGGGGGGAGATGGTGGGGAGGGCATGGGGACATGGACGTGGTGGGAGGGTGTGGGGACATGGCAGGGGGCCATGGGGACATGGCATGGGGACATAGAGGTGCTGTGAAGGGCGTTGGGACGTGGCATGGGGACACAGACTTGGTGGGGGCTTTGGACACATGGGGGTGGACAGAGGGACATGGTGGGGACATGGCAGGTGGACCTGGGGACATGGCATGGGGAGACAGGTGTGGTGGGGAGAATGTGGGGACATGGCGGGGGGCCATGGGGGCATGGTAGGGACATGGCGGGGGAACATGGGGACATGGTGGGGAGGGCATGGGGAGGACTGGGGACACTGGGGGAGGCGGCATGGGGGTGTCATGTCTGTCCCCCCAGGGCATGGCCCTGGAGCTGTGCCCCAGGGAGGTGCTGGCGGTGGTGACCCCCCCCGGGCAGGGAAGAGCACCCTGGTGTCCCTGGTCCTGTACCTGCACCCGCCGGGGACCAGGCAGATGCTGCTGGATGGTCACCCCCTCTCTGCCTACGAGAGCACTGCGCTGCCAGGTGTCACCACCGCCCCTGTCGCATGATGTCCCCAGTGGGTCCCCACTGCCACCCCCATGTCACCAGCCATCCCCACCATGGCCCTGCCACCACCCCCTGTCACCAGACATCCCTGCTGCATTCCCAGACATCCCTGCCATGTCCACGGGCCATCCCCACCATGTCCCCACCACTTCTCCCACCACGTCCTCTGCCATGTCCCCAGCCGTCGCCACCACGTCCCCAATGCATCCCTGCCATGTCACCCGCTGTGTCCCCAGCCATCTCTGCCACATCCCTGCCATGTCCCCTGCCACATCCCCGCTGAGTCCCCAGCCATCCCTGCCATGTCCCTGCCATGTCCCCAGCTGTCCATGCCACGTCCCTGACGTGTCCCCTGCCACATTCCCACTGAGTCCCCAGCCATCCCTGCCATGTCCCCTGCCGCATCCCTGCCACGTCCCTGCCGCATCCCTGCCACGTCCCTGCAGTGTCCTTGCCACGTCCCTGCAGTGTACCTGCCACATCCTTGTCACATCCCCCACCACATCCCCACCATGTCTCCACTGTGTCCCCAGCCACATCCCAGCCATGTCCCTGGAGCATCCTCTGCCACATCCTTGTCACGTTCCCTGCCAAGTCCCCATCGAGTCCCTACACAAACCTGCTGTGTCCCTGCCACATCCTCCTCATGTCCTCCACCATGTCTGCACCGAGTCCCCAGCCATCCCTGCCATGTCCCTGCCATGTCCCCGCCACGTCCCCGCCACGTCCACTGCCACATCCCCACCATGTCCCTGCCACTTCCCCAGCCATCCCTGTCATGTCCCTGCCGTGTCCCCAGCATATCCCCACCACATGCCCTGCCACATCCCCACCATGTCCCTGCCATGTCCCCTGCCATGTCCCCACTGTGTCCCCACCCATCCCAGCCACATCCTCACCATTTCCGCACCGCGTCCCCAGCCACATCCCCTGCCACATCCCCACCATGTCCCCGCTATGTCCCCAGCCACATCCCAGCCATGTCCCCACCCTTTCCCCTACCACATCCCCGCTGTGTGCCCAGCCACACCCTTGCCATGTCCCCTGCCACATCCCCGCTGTGTCCCCAGCCACACCCTTGCCATGTCCCCTGCCACATCCCTGCTGTGTCCCCAGCCACATCCCAGCCATGTCCCTGGAGCATCCTCTGCCACATCCTCCTCACGTTCCCTGCCAAGTCCCCATCGAGTCCCTACACAAACCTGCTGTGTCCCTGCCACATCCTCCTCATGTCCTCCACCATGTCTGCACCGAGCCCCAGCCATCCCTGCCATGTCCCTGCCATGTCCCCGCCACGTCCCCGCCACGTCCACTGCCACATCCCCACCATGTCCCTGCCACTTCCCCAGCCATCCCTGTCATGTCCCTGCCGTGTCCCCAGCATATCCCCACCACATCCCCTGCCACATCCCCACCATGTCCCTGCCATGTCCCCTGCCATGTCCCCACTGTGTCCCCACCCATCCCAGCCACATCCTCACCATTTCCGCACCGCGTCCCCAGCCACATCCCCTGCCACATCCCCACCATGTCCCCGCTATGTCCCCAGCCACATCCCAGCCATGTCCCCACCCTTTCCCCTACCACATCCCCGCTGTGTGCCCAGCCACACCCTTGCCATGTCCCCTGCCACATCCCCGCTGTGTCCCCAGCCACACCCTTGCCATGTCCCCTGCCACATCCCTGCTGTGTCCCCAGCCACATCCCAGCCATGTCCCTGGAGCATCCTCTGCCACATCCTCCTCACGTTCCCTGCCAAGTCCCCATCGAGTCCCTACACAAACCTGCTGTGTCCCTGCCACATCCTCCTCATGTCCTCCACCATGTCTGCACTGAGTCCCCAGCCATCCCTGCCACATCCCCACCATGTCCCTGCCACTTCCCCAGCCATCCCTGCCATGTCCCTGCCATGTCCCCGCCACGTCCACTGCCATGTCCCCGCCATGTCCACTGCCACATCCCCACCATTTCCCTGCCACTTCCCCAGCCATCCCTGTTATGTCCCCGCCATGTCCCCAGCGTGTGCCCACCACATCCCCTGCCACATCCCCACCATGTCCCCACTATGTCCCCAGCCACATCCCAGCCATGTCCCCACCCTTTCCCCTACCACATCCCCGCTGTGTGCCCAGCCACACCCTTGCCATGTCCCCTGCCACATCCCCGCTGTGTCCCCAGCCATACCCTTGCCATGTCCCCTGCCACGTTCCCGCTGGGTCCCCAGCCATCCCCATCATGTCCTTGCCACACCCCCACCATGTCCCCGCGGCATCGCCAGCCACATCCCTGCCACGTCCCTGCCACATCCTCGCCGAGTCCCCTGCCAACCCTGCCACATCCCCACCGTGTCCCCACTGTGTCCCCAGCCATCCCCTCCGCCACAGCTGGCTGCCATCCCCCAGGAGCCGGTGCTCTTCTCCCGCTCGCTCCACGCCAACATCGCCTACGGGCCAGGGAGCTGGAGCCGGGCGCAGGTGACGGTTGCAGCCCGCCGGACGGGTGCCCACGCCTTCATCACCCACCTGCCCCGGGGCTGTAGCAGAGGTAGGAGGCGTCCCCCCTTTCACCGTCCCTGTGTCCCACCCTGACCCCTGTCTTGTGCAGATGTGGGTGAGCTGGGGGCGCAGCTCTCTGGAGGACAGCGGCAGGGGGTGGCCATCGCTTGTGCCCTGGTGAGGGACCCCTGTGTCCCCGTCCTTGATGAGCCCGCGAGCGCCCTGGATGCCGAGAGCCAGCTGCAGGTGGGAGGTGACACCCGTGTCCCCTCGGTCCCCCTGTTCAGCAGCACCCTGGTCCCTGGGGGTCCCCCTGGGTCCCCTCTTTTTGTCGTCCCCTTGATCCCCAATTTCAGTGTCCCCTGGGTTGCTGGCCCCTGTACCCATGTGGTCCCCACTTCCAGTGTCCCCTTGGTCCCTGGTCCCCGTGTCCCCTGGGTCCCTGGTGCCCGGGTCTCCTTGCCCCCAGTCCTGCTGTTCCCTGGTCCCTGTGGCCCCTGGGATCCTCTCCCAGCAGCCCCCTAGTGCTGGGGGGGCCCCCCTGGATCCCCTCTCCTGTGTCCCCTGGGTCTCTGGTCCCCACGTCACCTTGGTCCTTGGTCCCTGGTCCCCTTGGTCCCCACTCCCCATGTCCCCTGGGTCCCTGCTCCCCGTGTCCCCTTGGTCCTTGGGCCCCATGTCCCCTGGGTCCCCACAGCCAGGGGTCCCCACTGATGATGCCACCCACCACAGGTGGAGCAGGAGATCTTTGGAGCCAGCGGGATGGGGCGTGCGGTGCTGCTGGTGACGGGGCAGGTGGCCCTGACCATGAGGGCGCAGTGGTGGCCGTGTTGAAGGGGGGATGACTGCACGAGCTGGGGTCCCCTGGGGAGCTCCTGCGCCCCGGCAGCCACTACTGGCACCAGCTGCAGGGCGGGGGACGGGGGGGGAAGGTGGGGGACAGGGACACGGGGAAGGAGAGTGAGGGACAGCAGGAGCTGGGGATAGGGACACCGGGAGCCAGCATGGGGACACCACGAGATGGGATAGGGCCACCAGGAGCAGGGATGGGGCCACCAAAAGTTGTGATAAGGGACAGTGAGAGCTGTGATGGGGGAGCGCGGGCGCCAGGCCAGACATGCTGCCACGTCCCTGCTGCGTGATGGTGACCACGGGGGCCAGCGGGTGACACCGGGTACCAGCGGGGCTGGTAACCGGCAGGGCTGGCCAATGGGACACAGAGCTTGAAATAAAGGCTGTTTGTACCCAGGATGCGTTGGGGAACCCTGGAGCTGGGAAGGGTAAGGGGCTGTAGGGATGGGGGATGCAGGGGTGGGGGGCTGAAATAGGGGTGCAGGGATGGGGGGTGCAGGGATTGGGGCAGCAATGGTGTGGCCAGGGGGGCCCCTCTGCCCCATTGGGACAGAAATTTGTACAAAATAAAGCAGAATTGCTTCGGAGAGGAACTGGCTGGGTTGCGAGGGGGTGGGGGAACAGTCTGGCCTGGCTGCGGGGTCTTGGGCACTCACCCTCCAGTTATCACTGCTGCCTTGGTGTGACGCGGCACTTGCCTCGGTGTGATATAATTAATCTGCCGGCCTCCCCCGCGTGATATCGCAGCCACGGTCCTTTCTACCCGAGAGGCTTCACTTGCTTGATTCCAGCACATCGTTCGCGTCAATGAATGAGCTGTGCGATGGCTGCAGTGGCAAGGTCCACCCCTCCATCGTGGGCCCGCCCGTACATTGTGTCTCTCCCCTGGCCCTCCAGGGGGGCTCTCCATGGGCCCATCGAGCTGTGAACAGCTCACAACAACGTGCCCAGTCCAGGTCTACCTGAACCAACAATTTTTGCCGCCTGGTCTACCTGCTCCGTGCGTTGATGTTCTCCAGGGGCATGGCTCTTGGACATCGACACGATGGACCTTTACACCCAGGGGCTCTACCCAGGCAGCAAGGTCCTGCTGCCATAACCCAGCAGCCCAGAGGGGCTACCTCTGTGACCATTGTTGTAGCCACCCCTAGGGGGCATTGGCCACCCTCAAGGAGTCAGTCCAGAGGCAGAGCACTGGCCACATTTCTCAGGCAGCAATCTCTAGGGCCAGCTGGGTGGCTTGGACTTGGGCAGCTTCCTCGAAGGACAAAAGATGGAGAGAGACTTTGTACCAAGGCCTGCAGTGACAGGGCAAGGGCCGTGGTTGGAAACGGCAAGAGGGGAGATTGAGATTGGACGTAAGAAATGTTTTACGATGAGGATGGTGAGAGGCTGGAACAGGTTGCCCGGAGAAGGTGTGGATGCTCCATCATTGGAAGTGTTCGAGGAGAGATCAGACGAGAGGAAACCGCCTCAAGTTGCGCCAGGGGACTTGCTGTGTCTCCTGTCACACTGCTGTGTGATACATCTCCTTATCTACAGCGGCCCACTGGTGCCCCTTTGGATCCTTGAAGCATCTTCACTTCCTTGAAGCATCCTACTTTCAACTCAATGCCAAGGATACACAGAGCCTCTGGACCGGTCACTTCTCCCACTTGTTTCCCATTGGGCTCCCCTCAGCTCCCACCGTGGCAATTGGGATCCCCCCGTCACTCTGGAAATCCAGATGTGTCCTGTCCCCTTGTACCCCGATGCCATTAGGGGTCACTGTGCACCAGTGTCCAGCAGGGCCTGATACTTCCATGGGTCTGATGTGCCAGGCCATCGCATCCGTTTGTCCCTTTCTTCTGCCCAGCCGGAGGCAGGACCCCTAGTCCTGATCAGAGCATTCGTTACCCGACTGCTGCAATTGCAAAGCAGAAGCCTTTTCACCCCGAGAGGAGCCCCTGCCTCTCTTGTCCAGGCTACGCTGCAAGGACTAGTCACAGGTACGATCCTGCTACAGTCTGACACGCTCTTTCCGTGGTGCTGGGCGTGAGGTTCGACCCCACGTGGACATCTGTCCACTGGATCAGGATGAGAAGGAGGAGCCGTGTCCTCAGCCCATCTACTGCGCCTGGGGAATTGCTTGACGGCCACCGGAGCAGGAATCTTCCTGCATGGTCCCTTTTTAGCCGCTGTTCTTCCCCACAATTCTTGCACGTGGGCTTGCAGCACCGGGGTGGGTGCACCAGCACACTGCCACGTATCCCCTCCACGGGCACACAGACAGAGCCCTACGAGGTGGCATTTGCCCATGGTCCCCATTCCGCTGAGCAGGCTCCTGGTAGCTGAGATGCTGGCCTGTAGGCGCAAGGAGGGAGATTCTCCACCTTCTCTTCCAGCGGCCGGACCTTGGGGAACAGTCTGGCCACAGCTGAGACAAAGACCCATGGTGGCAAGGGGGAACAGAAGTTCTCCTTGAATCGCTGGCGCTGGCACACCAGTCCACGGACAGCTGGTGCCTCCGTGTCTGCCCAATCTGCCACGGCTGGGTTTCTGGCGCACGTCGGTGTGCTCCGTACAAACATCCGCCATAGAGACCGTGTGTGCCGGATGCCATCCCGATCTTTGGGGGCCCGATTATTGTCCGGGTCACTGTAGACCACCACAAATGCCCTCAGATACTGGATATCCTCCTCCCTGGTAGACCACTTACCTCACTGCGTTACAGGATCTTCCTTGAGAGGATACTTTGCCTTTGCACTCCAGAAGAGCCACCTCCAGAGGTGGCGGGTGGCTGCCCATCTTCTGACCCATCAATCCCACAGTCCCTAGCAATGCATCCCACTGCTGGGCTTCCCACCTTCTAGTTCCAGCCTGTGCGCTCCACCATCTCAGCCACAAATCCTAAACAGCGCACCATGCTGGGCTGCTAGGAAGAAAATCAACTCTATCCAGCCAAAACCAGTCCAGCCCTCGACCCGAGGCTGCGAGAGCAGCCCAGGCACGGGGAGAGGAGGCACAGCCCGCCGGAGGGTGGGGACCAGCATTTATTGTCTGCGCCCCGAAATGTACACACAGAGAAGAAATCAGTTACAACCTCAAAATTAAAAAAAAGAAGAGTAATAATTGCAGCGCCCAATTTTAAAAGCATCAGAAAAGAGGAATTTCACCCAGCCAGAGGAGCCACCAGCGTAGCCGGGGGTAGGCAGGCGCAGCGTGACAAGCTCTCTCTGCAGGCAGCTCCCAGCCTCCTCCAGCACCCCTCTGCGTCCAGCCGGAGAGAGGGCAGGGGCCGCATCCAGCCACGTGCCGGCCCCTCGTCAAGCGGTTAGGCGGTGAGCCCTGCAGGGATGGGAGGAGGAGACAGTGTCACCCAGGGCCACCTCCCTGTCCCCAACTCTTGGCTCTGGGGGTCTCGGTGCCCCCTCCCGCAGCCCGGTGTTGCTCTGGCTGTGGGTCCCACTGAGAGAGAGAGGCATCAGCACCCACCACGCTTCGCCACCAGGCTCGGGGGCTCCCCAGAGCGCAGCGGCTCCCACCCACAGCCCCTCCCAGACCGCCAGCTCTACCTGCGTCCCACACCCCTCTGCCTCACTGGCCCTGTGCTTTACTCCATCTGTACTTCAGAAGGAGAATCCAGCGATGATGGCGATGACAGCCAGGACGGCAACAGCCACCACCAGCACGATGGTGAACAGGTTGGACTCCGGCTCTGGGGGAGAGCAGGGCCATGAGGAGCGGAAGGGGAACCACCCCAGCCCACCGCTCCACGTGCCCAAGGCCACCGGGCTCACCCCACGCAAAGAGGACGGGCTCGGGCAGGCTGGTGTGCTCCACACGGCACCGGTACCTGTCCTTCTCCTCTGGGCGGGCCTCGATGGAGGCCCAGGTGTAGTAGGTGCCATTGCTGTTGGGTGCGACGCTGCCCCACTCGGTGTCCTGGTCCCTGACCTCGCCGTCCTTCAGCCAGCTGACGGTGATGGAACGTGGGTAGAAGCCGTAAGCGCGGCAGGACAAGGTCAGGATCCCGTGGGCCTCCTTCCCTGACTCTCGGACTGTGGGGGGCTCTGAGGAGGGGGTGGTGGTGAGGGCTGGCACATGCTCCCGCGTGAACCAGTCCCCAGGGTCCTCGTCTCACCCTCAACTTCCTCTCCAGCACGGCCTGCCCATAGCTCACGTATTTCCTGCTTGACCAACCAGGTCCTGCTTGACCAACCTGATCTCCTTCTACGACAAGGTGACCCGCCTAGTAGATGAGGGAAAGGCCGTGGATGTTGTCTATCTAGACTCCAGTAAAGCCTTTGACACCGTTTCCCACAGCATTCTTGCTTGGCTTGGACGGGTGTACTCTTCGCTGGGTAAAGAACTGGCTGGATGGCCGGGCCCAAAGAGTGGTGGTGGATGGAGTTTACTCCAGTTGGCGGCCGGTCACAAGCGGTGTTCCCCAGGGCTCTGTGTTGGGGCCAGTTCTGTTTAACATCTTAATTAATGATCTGGACAAAGGGATTGAGTGCACCCTCAGTAAGTTTGCAGATGACACCAAGTTGTGCGGGAGTGTTGATCTGCTGGAGGGTAGGAAGGCTCTGCAGGGGGACCTGGACAGGCTGGATCGATGGGCCGAGGTCAATTGTATGAGGTTTAACAAGGCCAAGTGCAAGGTCCTGCACTTGGGCCACAGCAACCCCATGCAACGCTACAGGCGTGGGGAAGAGTGGCTGGAAAGCTGCCTGGCAGAGAAGGACCTGGGGGTGTTGGTTGACAGCCGCCTGAATATGAGCCAGCAGTGTGCCCAGGTGGCCAAGAAAGCCAATGGCATCCTGGCTTGTATCAAAAATAGCGTGGCCAGCAGGACTAGGGAAGTGATCGTGCCCCTGTACTCGGCACTGGTGAGGCCGCACCTTGAATGCTGTGTTCAGTGTTGGGCCCCTCACGACAAGAGAGACATTGAGGGGCTGGCGCGTGTCCAGAGAAGGGCAACGGAGCTGGGAAAGGGTCTGGAGCAGAAGTCCTGTGAGGAGCGGCTGAGGGAGCTGGGGTTGTTTAGCCTGGAGAAAAGGAGGCTCAGGGGAGACCTCATCGCTCTCTACAACGCCCTGAACGGAGGTTGTAGTGAGGTGGGGGTCGGTCTCTTCCCCCACGTAACAAGTGATAGGACGAGAGGAAATGGCCTCAAGTTGCGCCAGGGGAGGTTTAGACTGGATATTAGGAAATTTTTCTTCACTGAAAGGGTTATCAAGCACTGGAACAGGCTGCCCAGGGAAGTGGTTGAGTCGCCATCCCTGGAGGTATTTAAAGGACGTTTGGATGAGGTGCTTAGGGACATGGTGTAGTGGTGGGCTTGGCAGTGTTAGGTTTACGGTTGGACTCGATGATCTTAAAGGTCTTTTCCAACCTATAAGATTCTGTGATTCTGTGATTTCCTCAGCCACTCGATGCAGGTGTTCTCCAGCTAATGCTTCAGACCCTCAGCAACAGTCCCGGCCTCCACCCACTTCCTCTCGGTGATTTGTGCTGCCGCGTCCGCCGCAGTGAACGTCATCGTGTCCATGTCGAAGGCGATGAAGTCCCTCCCGTCGTAGGCGTGCTGATAAACCCCCTGGTGCTACCGTCCTGCAGGAGGTCACAGCCGTACATGCGCTGCACCGTGTGCGCCTCTGAAACATGACCAGGGAGACGCGGCTGAGGGGCTGCTGCAGCCCTGGGCCTTCAGTGGGGCACAGACCCCACGGCAGCGCCACCCACTCCAGCCCCATGTGAGGGCCGGGGGGATCGGGCACCGGCTCGAGGGCTGCCCCCCATCCAGCAGCCGGGGTGTCATGTCAAGCCATGATGCAGACTCCCCCCACACGCAGGGCGTGGCTGGGCTGTCCCCCAGCCCCACGGCACCCTGGGACAGCAAGGGGCTGAATGCTGGGGGGGACGACAAGGAGATGGGGTGGGGTGGGGGGAGCCCCTCTGGCTCTGGGATGGGGGGCCTGAGCACCATGGGGAGGCCAAGGGGCTGGGACATGTGGGTGAGAGCCCCTCTGGTTCTGGGGGTCTCGACTGCCATGGTGACGGTGAGGGGCTGGGACGGGGCAGCCAGTCCTGGGGTGGGGTCCTGGGCACTGGGGGGGTGGGGATGCGCTGGGCAGGGGTGGCCAGAAGCCCCCCCTGGCTCTGGGACACCGGATCCCAAGCACCGTGGGGCTGGGACAGGGCAGCCAGGACCCCCTTGGGCTGGGGGACAGGGTGGCTGGAGCCCTCATGCCCAGTGTCCCTTGTGCCCAGCCTTGCTTGTGCCCAGTGTCCCTCGTGCTCGGTATCACTCCTGTCCAGCACTGCCTGTGCCCGGTGTCCCTTGCACCCGGTGTCCCTCATGCCCAGCATCACTTAGACCTGGCGCCACTTGCACCCAGTCCCCTCGTGCCCAGCAGCGCTCGTGCCTGGCATCGCTTGTGCCTGGTGTCCCTCGTGCCCGGCATCGCTTGTGCCCGGTGTCCCTCGTGCCCGGCATCACTCCCGCCTGGCAGCTCTCGTGCCTGGCAGTGCTCCTGCCCAGCACCTCCCGTGCCCGGTTGTCCTGGTTTCGGCTGGGATGGAGTTAATTTTCTTCCTCATAGCTGGCATCCTGCTGTGGTTTGGATTTCATTGTGCATCACTGCTTTTGTACGTTCTTTTAGTATCATCATCATCATCATTATTATTATTATTATTGTTCTCCTTTTCCTTCCTTTTCTGTCCTGTTAAACTGTCTTTACCTCCAGCCATGAATTTTGCGCTTTTCCCCGATTCTCTCCCCCGTCCCGCTGGCGGGGGGAGCGAGCCAACGGCTGCGTGGGGGTTAGCTGCCTGCCGGCTGAACCCGCGACATCCCCGCATGTCCCCCCACATGTCCCCACCACGTCCCCAGCTGTGGGGGACATGTGGGGATGTTGTGGTTTAACACGCCAGGACCCCGGCATGTCCCCGTGTCCCCATGTCCCCATGGTCCCAACTCCCCGTGTCCCCTGGGTCCTTGGGCCCCACGTCCCCTGGGTCCCCACTCCCCATGGCGCTACTGATCACTACTCCCCGTGTCACCTTGGTCCTTGGGCCCCATGTCCCCTGGGTCCCCACACCTGGGGGGGCCCCACTGATGATGCCACCCACCACAGGTGGAGCAGGAGATCTTCAGAGCCAGCGGGATGGGGCGTGTGGTGCTGCTGGTGACGGGGCAGGTGGCCCTGGCCACGTGGGCGCAGCGGGTGGCTGTGCTGGAAGGGGGACGACTGCACGAGCTGGGGTCCCCTGGGGAGCTCCTGCGCCCCGGCAGCCACTACTGGCACCAGCTGCAGGGCGGGGGACGGGGGGGGGAAGGTGGGGGACAGGGACACGGGGAAGGAGAGTGAGGGACAGCAGGAGCTGGGGATGGTGACACCAAGGGATGGGGACACCAAGGGATGGGGACACCAGATGCCAGGATGGGGAAACCAAGGGATGGGGACAGCAAGAGATGGGGACACCAGGAGCCAGGATGGGGACACCAAGAGCAGGGATGGGGACACCAGGAGCTGTGACAAGGGACTGTGATGGGGCAGCGCCGTGTGACGGTGACCACGGGTGCCACCGGGTGCCATCAGGGCTGGTGACCGTCAGGGCTGGAGATCAACCCTTGTGTTTATACCCGGGGTGCATTGGGGGACCACGGGGCTGGGGGGGGGGGGTGGGGGGGGGGGGCCTGGGGGTGAAGGGGGGGTGCAGGGATGGGGGAGGGGGAAGGGGGGGTTGGGGGGCAGGGATGAGGGTGCAGGGATGGGGGGCTGGGATGGGGCAGGGGTGGGGGGTGGGGGGAGGGGTGGGGACTGGGCTGGGGGTTGGGGGTCCGCCGTGCCCAGGATGCGCTGGGCACCAGGTGAGGGTGGGGACGGGACGGGGAGGGGGGGGGAATGGGGACAAGATGGGGACAGGACGGGGACAGCGGGGACGGGATGGGGCATGGGGACAGCGGAGCCCGTGGGGTGGGGACAGATTTGGGGCTGGTGGGGACCTGGGGGCTCCGTGGGGACCTCGGTCACCCGGGGTCGGGCTGGGGGGGACCACGGGCGATGCGCGTCCTGCGTGTCCCACGGGGTTGGGGATCCTGGGGGGCACCGTGGGGTGGGGGTCCCGTGACAACCGTGGGGTGTCACCCCCCCCCCCCCCCCGTGTCTCCGGCATCTGCCCCCTCCCCCCACCCGGACGCCTGGTCCCCCCCCCTCCCCCCCCCCCCCCCGTTACCTCATGCTGTTGATGGAGGCCAAGAAAATTCCTTGGCAGGAGCAGCCGTGGGGCTGGGCCAGGGCGGGCTCCCCCCACGCAGCCTGTGCCCCACACATTTCTCCAGCCCCACAGGCTTCCCCAGCCCTACACCTGCCCCATCTTCCCCCCCCTCCAGCCCCACAAGTGTTGCATGGACCCCCCCCCCAGCCCCACACATGCCCCACGGCCCTCCCAGCCTCCCTCGTGCCCCCAGCCCCACACGTGCCCCACGGACCCTCCCAGCTTCCCCTGTTCCCCCCGGCCCCACACATCCCCCATGGACCCCCCCAGTCCCACATCTGCCCCATGGATCTCCCAGCCCCACATGTACCCCCCAGCTTCCCTTGTGCCCCCCCCCAGCCCCACACATGCCCTACGGCCCTCTCAGCCCCACATGTGACTGTGCCCCCCCCCCCCCCCCAGCCCCACACGTGCCCTATGTCCCCCCAGCCCCACACGTCCCCTCTCAGCCCCACTCGTCCCTCTGCCCCCTCAGCCCCACACGTGCCCCCCCCCAGCCCCACACGTGTCAGGCCCACCCAAGCCGGGGGCGATGAGCAAAACACCAGCCCTCCGCCAAGCAACCCAGGCGTCCGGGCCCCCCCGGCTCTGCCCCACACCCCCCGCCCCAAGGGACCCAGGCGTCCGGGCCCCCACCCCCTGCCTGACCCTGCCAGACCTCGTGGCGAACCCACGTGCCCCCCACACCCCCCCCCCCCCGCTGCCTCTTAGGGGACCCAGGCGTCCACCCCCCCCCCCCCCGCAGCCACCTCCCCCCTGTACCCCACTGTCCACAGGGGACCCAGGCAACCGGCCCCCCCCCTGCCCCACATCCCCCCCCCCCACCTTCTGGGGGACCCAGGCGTCCGGGTGACCCCTGACCCCCCCATAATGGCCCCACGCGTCCGGCCGGGTCCGTCCCCCGTCCCCCCCCCCAATGTCCTGCAGCAACAACAACAGCAGCGGGGGGGGGGGGGTGGGGCCCGGCCAGGCTGAGTCACGGCCCCACCCGGCCCCACCCGTGACTTGGCCCCACGGCTCAGCCCCACGGCTCAGCCCCACCACTCGGCCCTGCAGCCCCTTGGTGTCCCCCCACGGCGCAACCCCGCTGACCCACAGCCCCGCTGACCCACGGCACCACTGACCCACGGCACCACTGACGCACGGCCCAGCCCCACAGCTCGGCCCTGCAGCCCCACAGCGTGGCCCAACAGCACAGCCCCACTGACCCACGGCCCCACTGACCCACGGCTCCGCTGACCCACGGCACAGACCCACAGCTTAGCCCCGTGGCACGGCCCCACGGTGCAAACCCATGGCCAGCCCCGCAGCTCGGCCCCATGGCCAGCCCCATAGCTCAGCCCCACAGCTCCACAGTGCAGCCCCACTGACCCACGGCACCACTGACCCATGGCACAGCCCCACAGCTCAGCCCCATGGCCAGCCCCATGGCTCAGCCCCACTGACCCACAGCACAGGCCCATGGCCTGACCCTACAGCCCCACAGCACAGGTGGCACCATGGTTACTGGGAGCACTGGGAGCCCTGGGGCGGGTGGGACTGCGGTTACTGGGAGCACTGGAGCTGTGGGGCAGGTGGGACTGTGGTCACTGGGAGCTGTGGGGCAGGTGGCACCGTGGTTACTGGGAGCACTGGGAGCTGTAGGGCAGGTAGGACTGTGGTGACTGGGAGCACTGGGAGCTGTGGGGCAGGTGGGACTGTGGTCACTGGGAGGTGTGGGGCAGGTGGGACTGTGGTTACTGGGAACACTGGGACCTGTGGGGCAGGTGGCACCGTGGTGACTGGGAGCACTGGGAGCTGTGGGGCAGGTGGGGCTGTGGTTACTGGGAGCACTGGGAGCTGTAGGGCAGGTGGCACCGTGGTTCCTGGGAGCACTGGGGTAGGTGGCACCGTGGTTACTGGGAGCACTGGGAGGTGTGGGGCAGGTGGGACTGTGGTTACTGGGAGCTGTGGGGCAGGTGGGACTGTGGTGACTGGGAACACTGGGAGCTGTGGGGCAGTGACACCGTGGTGACTGGGAGCACTGGGAGCTGTGGGGCAGGTAGGACTGTGGTGACTGGGAGCCCTGGGGCAGGTGGCACTGTGGTTACTGGGAGCACTGGGAGCCCTTGGGCAGGTGGGAATGTGGTGACTGGGAGCACTGGGAGCTGTGGGGCAGGTGGGACCGTGGTTACTGGGAGCACTGGGGTAGGTGGCACCGTGGTTACTGGGAGCACTGGGAGCCCTTGGGCAGGTGGGAATGTGGTGACTGGGAGCACTGGGAGCTGTGGGGCAGGTGGGACCGTGGTTACTGGGAGCACTGGGGTAGGTGGCACCGTGGTTACTGGGAGCACTGGGAGCCCTTGGGCAGGTGGGACCGTGGTTACTGGGAGCACTGGGAGCCCTTGGGCAGGTGGCACTGTGATGACTGGGAGCACTGGGAGCTGTGGGGCAGGTGGGACTGTGGTTACTGGGAGCTGTGGGGCAGGTGGGACTGTGGTGACTGGGAGCACTGGGAGGTGTGGGGCAGGTGGGATCGCGGTTACTGGGAGCAGTGGGAGCCCTGGGGCAGGCTGTGCTGCATTACTGGTGTTACTGGTGTTACTGGGAGGCCTGGGGCAGGCTGTGCTGCGTTACTGGTGTTACTGGTGTTACTGGGAGGCCTGGGGCAGGCTGTGCTGCGTTACTGGTGTTACTGGTGTTACTGGTGTTACTGGGAGCCCTGGGGCAGGCTGTGCTGCGTTACTGATGCTACTGGTGTTACTGGGAGGCCTGGGGCAGGCTGTGCTGCGTTACTGGTGTTACTGGTGTTACTGGGAGGCCTGGGGCAGGCTGTGCTGCGTTACTGGTGTTACTGGTGTTACTGGTGTTACTGGGAGCCCTGGGGCAGGCTGTGCTGCGTTACTGATGCTACTGGTGTTACTGGGAGGCCTGGGGCAGGCTGTGCTGCGTTACTGGTGTTACTGGTGTTACTGGGAGGCCTGGGGCAGGCTGTGCTGCGTTACTGGTGTTACTGGTGTTACTGGTGTTACTGGCTTTACTGGCGTTACTGGGAGCGGCCCCCCACCCCCCCGCTCTGGCAGCTGGACCCCACATCTGGCTGCTGCCGCCCAGATGTTTGGTTACCGCGGCAACCGCCACCCCATAAACACATGGGGGGGGAGGGGGGGCCCGCCTGGACGCCGGGTCCCCGCCCGGGCGCTGGG
Organism: Mycteria americana; assembly: GCF_035582795.1. NCBI lineage: Eukaryota > Metazoa > Chordata > Aves > Ciconiiformes > Ciconiidae > Mycteria > Mycteria americana. The sequence goes on from NW_027445664.1 coordinate 253,534, forward strand.
TCCCCTATGGGGGGGAGGGGCTGTGGGGCAGGACTTGGGGGGCGCGGACCCCTGGGTCCCCTATGGGGGGGAGAGGCTGTGGGGCAGGACTTGGGGGGCACGGACCCCTGGGGGGGGAGGGGCTGTGGGGCAGGACTTGGGGGGCGCGGACCCCTGGGTCCCGTGTGGGGGAGGGGCTGTGGGGCAGGACTTGGGGGGCGCGGACCCCTGGGGAGGTGGGGGGGCTGTGGGGCAGGTGCGTGGGATGTGGCTCCGCCCCCGGCCACGCCCCCGGCCACGCCCCACCCGCCCGACCCGACCCCACCCCACCCCGCGGCGGAGCCGCAGGGACGGCTTGGGGACGGGAGGTACTGGGCTTACTGGGCTTACTGGGCTTACTGGGGTTACTGGGCTTACTGGGGTTACTGGAGCTGCTGGTGCTACTGGTGTTGCTGGATGTGACTTGGAATTGCTGGAGTTGCTGGAGGTGACTGGAGTTACTGGTGTTACTGGAGGTGACTGGAGCTACTGGTGCTACTGGAGGTGACTGGATTTACTGGTGTAACTGGAGTCGTTGCTGGAGTTACTGGGGTTACTGGAGTTGCTGCTGGTGCTGGAAGTGGCTGGAATTGCTGAAGTTGCTGGACTTACTGGTGTTACTGGAGGTGACTGGTGTTGCTGGAGTTACTGATGTTACTGGAGTTACTGGTGTTGCTGGAGTTACTGGTGTTACTGGAGGTGACTGGTCTTGCTGGAGGTGATTGGTATTGCTGGAGTCACTGGTGTTGCTGGTGTTGCTGGAGTTACTGGTATTACTGGAGGTGACTGGAGTTGCTGGAGGTGACTGGAGTTGCTGGTGCTGCTGGTATTGCTGGAGTCACTGGTATTGCTGGAGTCACTGGTGTTGCTGGAGTCACTGGTGTTGCTGGTGTTGCTGGAGGTGACTGGAGTTGCTGGTGCTGCTGGTGTTGCTGGAGTTACTGGTGTTACTGGAGTTGTTGTTGCTGGAGGTGACTGGAGTTACTGGTGTTGCTGGTTGCTACCAGAGTTACTGGAGACTGGGGGGTGACTGGAGTTACTGGTGTTACTGGAGACAGGGGGTGACTGGAGTTACTGGTGCTACTGGAGTTGTTGCTGGGCTTGCTGCTGTTACTGGTGTTACTGGTGTTGCTGGTGTGAGTTGCTGGAGAGTGGGGTTACTGGGGGGTTACGGGGCGCACTGGTGCCAGGGCCACACAAGGGTCGTGGGTGGGTGCTGTGGGTCGTGGGTGCCGTGGGTCCCAGTGTCCGTGTGTCCCCTGGAGGTGTCCCCGTGTCCCCACAGGTGTCCCTGTGTCCCCTGTGTGTCCCTGCCGTGGTCCCCTGGGTGTCCCCTGGGTGTCCGTGTGTCCCCTGGGTGCCCCCTGGGGGTCCGTGTGTCCCCTGGGCGTCCGTGTGTCCCCTGGGTGTCTCCGCTGATGTCCCCTGTGGGTGTCTGTGTGTCCCCCCAGGTGTCCGCCGGTGTCCCCTGTGTGTCTCCCATGATGTCCGTGTGTCCCCTCGATGTCCCCATGCGCATCCGTGTGTCCCCTGTGTGCCCCCCACAATGTCCGTGTGTCCACTGTGTGTCCCCACGGGTGTCCGTGTGTCCCCGTGGGTGCCTGCAGTTCTCCCTTTTGGGTGTCCGTGTCCCCTGTGTGTCCCCCACGAGTGTCCAGGTGTCCCCCACCATGTCCTTGTGTCCCCTGGGTGTCCCTGTGGGTGTCCCTGTGTCCCCTGGGTGTCCCCCATGATGTCCGGGTGTCTCCTGGGTGTCCCCGCAACATCCCTGGGTGTCACCCGTGGGTGTCCATGTGTTTCCGTCCATGTCCCCTGTGGGTATCTGTGTGTCCCCTGTGTGTCCCCATGGGTGTCTGTGTTCCCCCCACGGGTGTCCCTGTGTGCCCATGTGTCCCCTACGGTGTCCCTCTTTCCCCTGGGTGTCCCCCATGGGTGTCCATGTGTCCCCCGCGGGTGTCCCTCTTTCCCCTGGGTGTCCCCTATGGGTGTCCGTGTGTCCCTGTGGGTGTCCCCAGGTGTCCCCACGGGTGCCATCCGTCCCCTCCCCGCAGGACCATGACCCCGGGGCTGCCCCTGCTGCTGCTGGCGCTGGCGCTGCGGGGGGGGACAGGGACCCCCCCCGGGTCCCCTCCGGGTCCCCCCTGTGGGGCGGCGGCGCTGGTGGCCATCCTGGGGCGCCTGCGGGAGCTGGAGGGACAAGTGCGAGCGCTGCAGGGACAGTGTGGGGACAACCAGGGACCCCAGGCCGGCACCGGTATGTGGGGGGACATGGGGGACGTGGGGGGACATGGGGGACGTGGGGGGACATGGGGGAGATGTGGGCAGACATGGGGACATGAGGGACATGGGGGGAGAAGTGTGGGGACGTGGGGCATGTGGGGGGACAGGGTGGAGACATGGGGGGACATGAGGGTCACGGGGACATGGAGCATATGGGGGGGACGTAGGGGGACATGGGGGGGACACGTGGGGGGATATGGAGGGACATGGGGTGACATTGGGACACGGAGGGGACATGAAGGTTGTGGGGACGTGGGGGGACATGGGGCATATGGGGTGACATTGGGGGACATGTGGGCAGACGTGAGGGTCATGGAGACTTGGGGGGCAGGGTGGGGACATGGGGCCCATGGCAGACATGGGGGACATGGGGGGGACATGGGGCATATTGGGGGACATTGGGGGAAATGTGGGGGGCCGTGAGGGACATGGGGGACCCGTGGGGGGGGGGTAGGGGGGGACGTAGGGAGGGTCAGGGGGGACAGGAGGGTCATGGGGACACGGGGGACATGGGGAGGTCATGGGGGGACGTTGGGACATGGGGTGTTCGGGAGGATGTGGGGGGACGTGAGGGTCGTGGGGACATCGGGGGGTCATGGGGGGACATGGGGCATATGGGCGACACTGGGGGGGACATGAGGACGTGGGGGTGGCACGTAGGGGGCCATGGGGCCTTGTCACCCCTGTGTCCCTCCCGTCTCTGCAGGACGCACGGTGGCTCGGGAGCTCTGTCCCCCCCCCCGCCGGGGACGGCTGCGGCTGCCCCTCCCCCCCCGCCCCTCCCCCCCCCTCCCCCCTCCCCTCCCCACCCCCCCTGTCCCCTCGGCTGCAGCGACCAAGGCCGATGTCGGGGGGGTCGCTGCCGCTGCTTCCCCGGCTTCACCGGTCCCCACTGCGCCACCCCCGCCTGTCCCCCTGGCCGCGGCGGGCCCCGCTGCGCCCTCGGTATGTCCCCGAGGGTCCCCGAGGGTCCCCGAGGGTCTCTGGGTGCCCCCAGGGGTCCCTAGCGGTCCCCCAGTGGTCTCCCAGTGTCCCCATCCCAGTGCTCCCAGTGCCCCCCCACCTCCTTCCTCGGCCATAGTGGGCCCCCTGATGCCACCTCGGTATGTCCCCAGATGTCATCAAGTGTCCCCGGTGCTCCCCTGGTACTCCGAGTGTCCCCAGGGGTCCCCCCAGTGTTCCCATCCCAGTGTTCCCAGTGCCCCCCCACCTCTCTCCTCGGCCATAGTGAGCCCTGGTACCGCCTCGGTACGTCACCACCTGCCCCAAGTGTCCCAGGGTCCCCAAGTGTCCCCAGTGCTCCCTCAGCGTCCCCATCCCAGTGCTCCCAGTGCCCCTCCTCCTGTCCCCACCCCCCCAGCCATGGTGGACCCTGATGCCACCTTGGTATTTCCCCCAGTGTCCCCTGGTGTTGCCTGGTGTCCTCCAGTGCTCTCCCAGTCCTCCCAGTGCCCTGGCCCTGAGTGTCCCCCTGTCCTGTGGGTGCCCCATATCCTGGTGTCCCCATGGCTTGGGTGGCCTTGTTCCTTGGGTGTCCCCTCCATGTCCCTGTGGTGTCCCCATCCCGTGGTGTCCCCAACCTGTGGTGTCCCCATGGTGTCTCGAGGGTGTCCCTGTCCTGTGAGTTCCATAGAGTGTCCCCATCCCCTGGGTGCCCTGTCCCTATGGTGTCCCCAGGGTGTCCCCATCCCCTGGGTGCCCCGTCCCTATGGTGTCTTGAGGGTGTCCCCATCCCGTGGTGTCCCCATGGTGTCTTGAGGCTGTCCCTGTCCTGTGGTGTCCCCAGGGTGTCCCCTTCCCATGGGTGCCCCATCCCATGGTGTCCCCAGGGTGTCCCCATCCCATGGTGCCCTGTTCCCATGGTGTCTTGAGGGTGTCCCCATCCCGTGGTGTCCCCATGGTGTCTTGAGGGTGTCCCTGTCCTGTGGTGTTCCCAGGGTGTCCCCATCCCATGGGCCTTGTCCCATGGTGTCCTCATCCCACTGGTGCCCCATCCCATGGTGTCCCCATCATATCTTGAGGGTGTCCCTGTCCCGTGATGTCCCCAGAGTGTCCCCATTCCATGGGTGCCCTGTCCCTGTGGTGTCCCCAGGGTGTCATCATCCCGTGGGTGCCCCATCCCATGGTGCCCCAAAGTGTCCCCGTGGTGGCAGCCACTGATGGGACCATGTCCCCGCAGATATCCCCTCGGTGACACCGCGCTTGGCCACCCGCAACCAGACATCCTTCCGTGTGACCTGGCCCCGCCCCACCATGCCGGTGGACGGCTACCAGGTGGCCCTCATCCCCCTGGTGAGCTATGGATGGGGACAGGGGCGGGAACAGGTCTCCAGCGCTGTGGTGGCCCCAGTGTGGTGGCCCCAATGTGGCCTTCATCCCCAGGATGAGGTGGCATCCATGGCCACCTGCTGCTGTCCTGCTGGGGGACACCATAAGGGTGTCCCCAACATGTCCCCACTGTGCCTGTTGTCCCCAGAGCAAGCCAGTGGTCAGGCCACCTTCTGCTGCCTAACTCGGGAATGGGGACATCTCCCTAGTGCGTCCCTTGTCCCCAGGACGAGCCATGGTGGTGTCACCCATCTGCTGCTTGAGTTAGGGATGAGTCCCCCCCACGGTGTCCCCCCCATTGTGACCCCAATGCGTCCCTTGTCCCCAGGATGAGCTGTGGTGGTGTGACCCATCTGCTGCTTGACTTAGGGATGGGTCCCCCCATGGTGTCCCCACATGGTGTCCCAAATGTGTCCCTTGTCCCCAGGATGAGCCAGCAGCTGTGGCCACCCTCCTGCTACCTGGCTTGGGGGCAGGGATGTGTCCCCAGCATTGTGTCCCCAGTGTCCTCAACATGTCCCAGGTCCCCAGGATGAGCCACCTGCCTGCAGCCCTGCTTCGGGACGAGAACATGTCCGCACTGTGGTGTCCCCAATATGTCCCCAGCGTGTCCCCAACATGTCCCCCAGCCCCAGGACAAACCATTGGCTGCAGCCACCTGCCTCTTGTCTGGCTCAGGGATGAGGAGGTGTCCTCATCACACTGTCCCCAGTGTGTCCCTCCTTAGCTGTCCCCAACGCATCCCCAGTGTGTCCCCAACATGTCCCCCAGCCCTGGGAGAAGCTCTTGGCTGTGGTCACCTGCCTGTTGTCTGGTTCAGGGCCAGGTCCTACCATGGTGTCCTCAGCGTGTCCTTGGCATGTCCCTTGTCCCCAGGACGAGCCGGCGGCAATGACCACCCATGAGCTGCCCGGCTCCGCTGTCACCTTCGAGGTGACAGGGCTGGCACCTGGCCATGCCTTTGAGCTCTTCATCCAGGCCCGGCGGGAGCAGCACCTTGGGGCACCCAGCACCCTCCGTGTCCGCACCGGTACGTGCCACCCACTCAGTGTGGGGACCGTGAAGGGACGGGCACGGGGATGGGGACACCACGGGGATGGCAACGTGCATGAGCATGGGGGCAGGGGTGGGGACAACATGGGGATGGCAATGGGTGTGGACATGGGGACAGGGGTCAGGATGGCACATGGATGGGGTAGGGGACATGGGGGGGGTAGGGGACAGGGGACGGTGATGGCATGGTCATGGGTGCGGGGACAGCATGGGGACAGGGATGGGGACAGGGATGGGGAGGGCATGGGCATGGGGACAGGGGTGGCACAGGGATGGGGATGGGGACAGTGACGGCATAGTGTCATGGGCAAGAGGACAGGGCTGGCATGGGGACAGGGCTGGGGACAGAACAGGTATGTGGTCGGGGATGGCACGGGGATGGGGACAGGGATGGCGTGGTCATGGGTGTGAGGACAGTGATGGGGACGGCATGGGGACAGGGAAGGGGATGGCATGGCTATGTGGACAGGGATGGGGTTGGGGACAGTGATGGCATGGGGACAGGGGTGGCATGAGCGGGGGGATGGGGACAGCGACGGGGATGGCACAGGCATGTGGACGGGGATGGCACAGGGCTGGGGCTGGGGCTGGTGATGGCACGGTCATGGGTGTGGGGACAGGGATGGGGACAGGGATAGGGTTGGAGATGGTGATGGCGTGGTCATGGGTGTGGGGACAGGGATGGGGACAGGGATAGGGTTGGAGATGGTGATGGCGTGGTCATGGGTGTGGGGACAGGGATGGGGACAAGGATGGGGACAGGGATGGGGATGGCAGGGGCATGGGGACAGGGATGGGATGGGGATGGGGAAAGCCTGGGGACATGGATGATGTGAGCACAGGGGTAGGGACAGTGATGGGGACAGCCATGGAGATGGCATGGACATGGGGACAGGGATGGCATGTGCATGGGTATGGCACGAGGACGGGGACAGCATGGGCACAGGTATGGTGACAGGGACAACATGGGGATGGTGACGGGGACAACATATGGGTGGGGACAGCATAGGGATGGGGATGGCATGGGGACAGGGATGATGCAAGCATGGGGATGAGGACAGCACGGACATGGGGACAGGGATGGGATGGTGACAAGCATGGGGATGGCAGAGGGATGGGGACAGGGATGGGGATGTCACGGCCACAGGGATGGTGACAGGGACTGGGATGGGCATGGGGACAGGGACGGTGCCTGCAGCCTCTGTCCGTCCCCACGTGTCCATGTGTCCCCATGGCTCTGCGGGTCTATATGCATCTGTCTGTCCTGGTGGGTCTGTGTGTCACCCGTCCGTCCCTGTGGGTCCATGTGTCCCCTTAGGCCCGTCTATCTGCGTATGGGCTCGTCTGTCCCCATGGGCCCGTGTGTCCCCATGGGCTCGTCTGTCCCCGTGGGCCCATGTGTCCCCATGGGCTTGTCTGTCCCCGTGGGTCCATGTGTCCCCATGGGCTCGTCTGTCCCCATGGGCCCGTGTGTCCCCATGGGCTTGTCTGTCCCCATGGGCCCGTGTGTCCCCATGGGCTCGTCTGTCCCCATGGGCCCGTGTGTCCCCATGGGCTTGTCTGTCCCAGTGGGCCCATGTGTCCCCATGGCTCCACATGTCCCCACATCTCCTGGTGCTTCCCTATGTGTCCCTCTGTTGCCTGGGTCTGGATGTCCCAAGTCTGTCCCCATCAGTCCATCTGTCCTAGTCTGTTCCCATGAGTCTGGGTGTCCCCAGTCTATCCCCATGGGTGTCCCCAGTCTGTCTCTATGGGTCCGTTTGTCCCTGTCCCTTCCCGTGTCCATCCTTCCCTGTGTCCCCCCCGTGCGTCCCCGGGCTCTGGCAGACGGGGACTTTTGGGGATGGGCTGATGACCCTGCTCCCCTTTGCTCTCACAGTGCTTGCCCAGACTCTGCCCACCCACGGGGGGTCCCCAGGGTTCCCTCAGGGTTCCCTGCGGTCCCCGGCATCACCAGTGGCCCCAGCGTCACCATCAGCCCGAGGGTCTCCGGCATCCCCAAGGTCCCCAGTGTCACCAGCATCCCCGGGGTCACCAGGGTCCCTGGGATCACCGGCATCACCAGTGTCACCAGATGCATCCTTAGGGTCATCAGAGTCTTTGGGTTCCCCAGCATCTCCAAGGTTTCCAGTATCCCCAGCATCTCAAGGGTCCCCGGGGTCCCCAGCATCCCCGAGGTCACCGGTGTCCCCAAGGTCCCCAGAGACACCAGCATCACCAGTGTCCCCAAGGTCACCTGCATCTCCACAGTACCCAGCATCACCACAGTCCCCTGTATCACCTCCATCTGCATGGTCCCCAGTGTCCCCAGCATCCCCACTGTCCCCAGTGCTCCCGGGTGGCCCATCCCTGCATGACCTGGGAGCCAAGCTCTCCTCCTACAATGGCTCCTTGCTGCAGCGCCTGGAGAGCCACCTCCGGGCTACGAACTTCCCCCTCCGGGGCAACCAAACGGTGCCAGCGGTGGCCCGTGCTATCCTCTCTTACCTTCTACGCCGCAGCCCGGCCCCGTTGCGTCAGCAGCTCCTCCGTCAGATCCCCCACCCCAAGCCCCAGTTGATGCCGGGGGCCACCGGCGAGGTTCTGGTGGACCTGGATGGGCTGCGGGGCCATGCAGAGACTGTGGTGATCCGTTACCGGCTCCTGGAAGAGCCGGAGGGGACCGAGGGGGAGCTACAGGTGCCAGGGGACACGGCGGTGGCCCGGGTGCCAGGGCTGGTGCCGGGGGCCAGGTACCGGGTGGAGGTGCACGGCGTGGTGCGGGGGCACGTCTCCAAGTCCTACACATTCCTGGTGACGGCAGGTGGGTGACGGGGTTGGAGATGGGGACAGCACTGTATGGGGACATCCCATAACTGCCCACTCCTCTTTTGGATGCAGGGGTAGGTGGCACCGATGAGCCCCTGCTGGACTGGGAGCACATGTATGAGATGGAGTTGACTGAGCCCCAAGGTGCCATAGCCAAAGCAGGTACCATCAGGTGGTCCATGGCAGCACTGGGAGGGACCCAATTGGGAGGCTCAACTGGTCTTGGTAGACAAGTTGGGGAGGGATGGATGGATGGTGGTTGAATGGTGGATGGGTGTAAAGATGAATGGATCATGATTGGATAGCTAGGTGGGTGGGTGGGTGGATGGATGGATGGATGGTTGAATGGATGGGTGGGTGATAGTTGGATGGATGGGTGGAAAGATGGATGGATGGGTGGATGGGTGGATGGATGGATGGCAGGTTGGATGGATGGGTGGGAGGGTGAATAGGTGGATTCAAAGATTGATGTAAGGAAAAGTGAATGGAAAAACGGGTCACTGAATGGATGGAAGCCTGGATTCTTGAATAGACAAATGAGTGGACAGACAGATAAATGGACTGATGGATGGAACAACAGACAAAGAAGAGAATGAATGGACAATTGGGTGGATGGGTGGACACCCAGTTGGATCAGTGGGAGGATGGGTGGATGGCTGGGTGCTTGGATTGAAGGGTGCATGATTAGACAGGTGGGTGGATGGACACATGGTTCAGCAGAAGGATGCATGGGTGGGTGGATCTTCATGTTCTGCTTTGTGCCATCTCCATGACAGTGCCAGCCCCACCATCGGAGGAACCACCACTCCGGCCCCGCCTGGGCGGGCTCACGGTCTCCCACGTCACCCCTAGCTCTGTCCAGCTGGAGTGGAGCGTCCTCGAGGGCACCTTTGACTCCTTCACAGTGCAGTACAGGGATGTGCAAGGCCAACCTCAGGCACTTGCAGTCGATGGCGGGTCCCGCATGGTGACCGTGCCTGGGCTGTCACCTTCCCGCCGCTACAAGTTCAACCTGTACGGGGTGTGGGGTCGGAAACGGATTGGTCTTATCTCCACCGACGCCATCACAGGTGAGGGGTGCTGTCTATGTCCTCTGTGGGTGCTAGGTTTGGAGCAAGTCAGGAGCCTTGGCAGGTCCTTTGACCTTGAGGGATATGGGAAGAGCATCTGGCCCTTGATTTGGTGGTGGGCGTGGGTGCGTGCAAGGTCAGAGGGATGGAAGGTCATTTATACGGAAGGGTGGATGACTGGATGAGCGCATGGGTGGTTGGATGGATGGTGGGTGGATGGATGGTTGGGACTGGATGGTTGGGACTGGATGGATGGATGGATGGTTGGGACTGGATGGATGGATGGGGATGGTTGGGACTGGATGGATGGATGGTTGGATGGTTGGGATTGGATGGATGGTTGGGTTTGGATGGGTGGATGGATGGATTGGATTGGTGGATGGATGAATAGGATTAGATGGATGGATGGATGAGATTGGATGGATGGGTGGATGAGTGGGACTGGATGGGTGGATGGGTGGATGGGATTGGATGGATGGATGGTTGGCATTGCATGGATGGATGGATGGATTTTTGGATGGGTGGCTGGAAAAATGGTTGGGTGAACTGATTGATGGCTGTATCACGATGATGAATGGATGGAAGCATAGATGAATGGAAGCATGGGTGGTCAGATGAATAATTAGACTGTTTAATCGGCTGGATGGATACATGGGTAGTTGGGTTCATGGATACATGGACTGATGTGAGGGAGAAGGGTCATGGAGAGATGATTGGTGACTGGATGGAAGGAAGCATGGATAGGTGGGAAGACAGATGGATGGACAGGTGGGTAGTTAGATGCATGCAAGGGCAGATTTCTGGCAGGCTGGCTGCCTGAATTGCCTGACAAAGGGATAATTGGATGGATGAGTGGATGGGTGAACAAAAAGTGAGTTGAGTGATGGGTGGGTGATCAGATGGATGGAGGGGCAGGCAGATAGACAGACGGAGGGAGGGAGGGAGAGAGCTCTGATCTCTAGTGTGTACTGCATTGTGCTGTCCCTGTTGCAGCCCCGGCCCCACCAAAGGAGGAACCCCCCTCCCAGCCGATGCTGGGCGAGCTCAGGGCCTCCCAGGTCAGCCCCAGCTCCGTGCAGCTGGAGTGGAGCGTCCCCGAGGGCACCTTTGACTCCTTCACGGTGCAGTACAAGGATGCAGAAGGGCAGCCCCAGGTGCTGCCCGTGGACGGTGTTTCCCGCACGGTGACCGTGCCTGGGCTGTCACCGTCGCGCCGGTACAAGTTCAACCTGTACGGGTTGTGGGGTCGGAAACGTCTGGGCCCCGTCTCCACTGACACCGTCACAGGTGAGGATGTCTCTCGTCCCATTCCATGTCCCCTTTGGGCGCTGGGTTTGGAATGTAGCAGGAGCTGGGACAGGGCCCATGCTGATGCCTTGGGTCTTGTTGGAAATGGGAACATCTAGGGGATGGATGGATGGATGGGAGCATGCCAGGTTGGAGTGATGGAAGGGTAGATTGATGGATGTTTGTTGGTTGGATGAATGGCTGGATGGAAGGAAAGTTGGGTGGATGGATGGATGGAAGTTTGGATAGCAGGATGACTGGTTGGTTGAAAAGACGAATGGTTAGGCAGATGGTCATATGGAAAGGTGTCTTGAAGGATTAGTGGTGAATGGATGATTGGATTGATGGATGGATGGATGAGTGTGTGGAAGGATGGTTGAATCACTAGATGAATTAGTGGAAGCATGGGTAGATGGTGGGGTTACTGAATGGATCAAGTCAGGATGAGTTTCAGAGATGGAATGATGGTTCAGATGGTTGGATGCACAGACAATTCAGTGGATGGATGGATGGATACACAGCTAAATGGATGGATTGCTGGTGGGATGGTTGCTTGATGTCAGGTTTGTTGGAGGCTTAAATGAATGATTAAGTGGTTGGATGGCTGATAGTTGCAATGGGTTCAGGGACTGACTGAAGGAAAAAGGTGGGGCTGGATGGTTGGTTAGATGGATGGATGGATGCACACATGGATGATAATCCCTGGCATTGTGACATCCCTGTTGCAGCCCCGGCCCCACCAAAGGAGGAACCCCCCTCCCAGCCCATCCTGGGCGAGCTCAGGGCCTCCCAGGTCAGCCCCGACTCCGTGCAGCTGGAGTGGAGCGTCCCCGAGGGCACCTTTGACTCCTTCACGGTGCAGTACAAGGATGCAGATGGCCAGCCCCAGGTGCTGCCCGTGGATGGTGTTTCCCGCACGGTGACCGTGCCTGGGCTGTCACCGTCGCGCCGCTACAAGTTCAACCTGTACGGGTTGTGGGGTCGGAAACGTCTGGGCCCCATCTCCACCGACGCCATCACAGGTGAGGACATCTGAAGGTCCCAGCCATGTCCCTTCAGGGCTCTTCGTTTGGGGTGGTAGCAGAAGCTGGGGCAGGGCCCATGCTGGGTCCCTTGGACCTTCTGGGAAATGGGAACATCTCTTGTGTGCTGAGCAGGCATGGATGGAGGGACGGGTGCAGGCATGGTTGGAGGGATGGGGAGATGTATTGGTGGATGGATGTACGGAGAGGTGTATAGAGGGAAGGATGGGAGAAAAGATGGATTTGTGGATGGATGTTTGGCTTCTTGGGTGGTTTGTTGCTTACCGTCTGTCTAGGTGTCTGGATGGAAGCATGGATGGAGGAATACATGGTTGGTGGGGTCATTGGTGGGATGGAATGATGGATAGAACCAAGGGCTGAGAATGCCCAAAGGAGTATGGGAATGGGTGATTGGGTGAATGGGAACCAGGATGGTTTATGGACAAACGGGTATTTGGCAGGAGAGATGGTGAACAAGATGGATACTGGACTGAGAAACAGATGGCTGAATGTATGGCTGAATGTATGGGTGGGCACAGAGCTAAATGAAAGGGTGTCTAGATGGCTTGTTTGAGTTGCTGGGCAGATGTAGGGTTATACTGATGGAGGGATGGACGGACAGATGGAGAGAAAGATGAATGGACGGACGGATGGATGGATAGATGGACGGAGGGACGATGTTTATGCCCTGCATTATGTCCTCTCCATTGTAGCTGCAGCCGAGCCAGTAGAGGAACCCCCCTCCCAGCCGATGCTGGGCGAGCTCAGGGCCTCCCAGGTCAGCCCCGACTCCGTGCAGCTGGAGTGGAGCGTCCCCGAGGGCACCTTTGACTCCTTCACGGTGCAGTACAAGGATGCAGAAGGGCAGCCCCAGGTGCTGCCCGTGGACGGTGTTTCCCGCACGGTGACCGTGCCTGGGCTGTCACCGTCGCGCCGCTACAAGTTCAACCTGTACGGGTTGTGGGGTCGGAAACGTCTGGGCCCCGTCTCCACCGATGCTGTCACAGGTGAGGGTGGCGTTGGGCACCCTGTGGACCATGGGTTTGCAGTGGGAGAAGTTTGGGCAGTGCCGATGGTCTCTTCTTGGTCCTCTTGGGAAATGGGAATAGCTGTTGGGTCTGGTTTGGGATGGATGAAGGGATGGGTGCATGAAAGTTGGAAGTATGAACTGATGGGTTGATAGATGGGTGGGCAGGTGGGTACTTGGATGAGTTTGTGGCTGTTTGGGTGCGTGGCTGTTTGGATGCATGTCTGTCTGTGCTGCTGGAATAACGTACGGATGCTTGGGTGAATGAAGAATGGATGGGTGGCTCCTTGGTTGATTGGCTGAATGGATGGATACATGGAACGATGGATGAAAGTTGGGATGATTGTGTGTCAGGCTCATGGACTGGGTGAGTGATTGGACGATTGTGTGGACACATGGCTGGGTGGATGGCTGGTGGGCGGGTTGGGTAGATGTCTTGTTGATTGGAGGAATAAAGTTTGGATGGTAAAAGAGAGGTGTGGATTCAAAGCCCGATGGATGGCAAAAGGTGCAAGGAGAGGTGGGTGATTTGTTGGATGGAAGGATAGATGGATGGCTGGATTGGTGGAGGGACGTATGGGATGTTTATGCCCTGTGTTGTGCCCTGTGTTGTAGCTGCAGCCGAGCCAGAAGAGGAACCCCCGTCCCAGCCGATGCTGGGCGAGCTCAGGGCCTCCGATGTCGGCCCCGACTCCGTGCAGCTGGAGTGGAGCGTCCCCGAGGGCACCTTTGACTCCTTCACGGTGCAGTACAGGGATGCAGAAGGGCAGCCCCAGGTGCTGCCCGTGGACGGTGTTTCCCGCACGGTGACCGTGCCTGGGCTGTTACCATCGCGCCGGTACAAGTTCAACCTGTACGGGTTGTGGGGTCGGAAACGTCTGGGCCCCATCTCCACCGATGCCGTCACAGGTGAGGACATCTGTGGTCCCCGTCCCTTTTCCCTGTAGATCCAGATTTTGGACTGGATGTGGTCTTGGTCACACCCTTGCACCTCGTTGGAAATAAGAACATCTATTGAGAGATGGGGCGAGGAGCAAGAAGGGATGGGAGTGTAGAAGTTTGGGAGGCTGGAGGGATGCAGAATGGATGAATGGATGCCTGGCTTGGAGGAGGGCTATATGGATGAAGGAATGGATGGTGGATGGATGCCTTGATGGAGGACTGGGAGGAGTAACGCCCAGAGGATCAGGTGGAGAACAGTTGGGTGAATGGAAAATGGACAATAAAATAGATGATTGGGAGAATGTATGTCTGGGGCAAGCTGTTAGGTGGGTGGGTGATGAGGTGGATGGAGAGGTGGGTGAGAGGAAGGCCGTGGGTGGCTGGATGGTTGGAAGGATGATGGGTGGAGTAGTGATAAGGCTGGGTGGAAGGAGGAGTGGGAGTATGCTTGAGTGAGATGATAAATGGAGCGATGATGAGTTGAATGTATCAACGAATGAGACTCTGGTTGGATAGAAAAAGGGGTGGATGGGTGGAAGGACGGATCTTTATGCCGTGCCTTGTGTCCTCTGCATTGTAGCTGCGGCTGAGCCGGAGGAGGAACCTCCCTCCCAGCCGATGCTGGGCGAGCTCAGGGCCTCCCAGGTCAGCCCCGACTCCGTGCAGCTGGAGTGGAGCGTCCCCGAGGGCACCTTTGACTCCTTCACGGTGCAGTACAAGGATGCAGAAGGGCAGCCCCAGGTGCTGCCTGTGGACGGTGTTTCCCGCACGGTGACCGTGCCTGGGCTGTCACCGTTGCGCCGGTACAAGTTCAACCTGTACGGGTTGTGGGGTCGGAAACGTCTGGGCCCCGTCTCCACCGATGCTGTCACAGGTGAGGACATCTGTTGGCCCTGTCTGTGTCCATTGTGGGCCCTGGGTCTGCTGTGGGAGTGGAGCCCGTTGAGTGGGAACATCTCTTAGGCTTTGACTTGGGGAGGGATGTAGGGAAGGGCATGTGCCAGGCCGGAGAGTGGAATGGAGGGATGGAGGGATGGCTGGAGGGATGGCTGGATAATGGATGGCTGGAGAACGCATGAATGAACAGATGAAATCAAGGACTGAGAGGTGGGAAGAGGTGCATTGGGAAATGGCTGATAGGACGGTTGGAACTATGAATGTCTGGATGGACCGATGGTTGTACGTACGTATCGGTAAGAGGTTGAGTGGGTGATGGGGTGGAAGGTGATGAAATGATTGGGAAGCTGAATGGGTGGATGGATGTGTGGTCAAGTGAATGGACCTGAAAATGGAAGGATAAATAGATGGATGAAGAGAACTGTGGTCCAAAATCTGGTTTAATGGGAGGAGAACTGAATGGGTGGGGGGATGGACATCTGCTCCCCTATGTGCCCTACATTGGGCTTCTCCATTGCAGCCTCAGCCCCACCATCAGAAGAACCCCCATCCCAGCCGATGCTGGGCGAGCTCAGGGCCTCCCAGGTCAGCCCCGACGCCGTGCAGCTGGAGTGGAGCGTCCCCGAGGGCACCTTTGACTACTTCACGGTGCAGTACAAGGATGCAGAAGGGCAGCCCCAGGTGCTGCCCGTGGACGGTGTTTCCCGCACGGTGACCGTGCCTGGGCTGTCACCGTCGCGCCGGTACAAGTTCAACCTGTACGGGTTGTGGGGTCGGAAACGTCTGGGCCCCGTCTCCACCGATGCTGTCACAGGTGATTGTTACTGTGGGACCATTGGTGCCGTTGGTGGCCCTGGAATTTGAGTGTGGCCGGTGCTTGGGCAGGGCCCATGTGGGATCCTCGGCCCATCTGGGAAATGGGAACTTCTCTTGGGTGTTGATTGGGTGCTGGATGGAGGGACGGGTGCAGGCAGGGGTGAAGGCAATAAGGGGAGATGAGTGAGAGGGAAGCCTGGAGGAAGGTAGTGAAGAGGGTACAGGTGGTGGGATGAGTGTGTGGCTCATTGGGTGAGGAGATGTTTGGATGGACGCTGTTTATCCAACCCTGTGTTGTGCCCTTTCTGTTTCAGCTGAAGCCGAGCCAGAAGAGGAACACCCCTCCCAGCCGATCCTGGGTGAGCTCAGGGTCTCCCAGGTCAGCCCCGACTCCGTGCAGCTGGAGTGGAGCGTCCCCGAGGGCACCTTTGACTCCTTCACGGTGCAGTACAAGGATGCAGAAGGGCAGCCCCAGGTGCTGCCCGTGGACGGTGTTTCCCGCACGGTGACCGTGCCTGGGCTGTCACCGTCGCGCCGGTACAAGTTCAACCTGTATGGGTTGTGGGGTCGGAAACATCTGGGCCCCGTGTCCACCGATGCTGTCACAGGTGAGGGTGGTGTTAGGCACCCTGTGGACCATGGGTTTGCATTGGGAGAAGTTTGGGCAGTGCCGATGGTCTCTTCTTGGTCCTCTTGGGCAATGGGAATAGCTGTTGGGTGCTGGTTTGGGATGGATGAAGGGATGGGTGCATGAAAGTTGGAAGTATGAACTGATGGGTTGATAGATGGGTGGGCGGGTGGGTACTTGGATGAGTTTGTGGCTGTTTGGGTGCGTGGCTGTTTGGATGCATGTCTGTCTGTGCTGCTGGAATAATGTACGGATGCCTGGGTGAATGAAGAATGGATGGGTGGCTCCTTGGTTGATTGGCTGAATGGATGGATACATGGAACGGTGGATGAAAGTTGGGATGATTGTGTGTCAGGCTCATGGACTGGGTGAGTGATTGGACGATTGTGTGGACACATGGCTGGGTGGATGGCTGGTGGGCGGGTTGGGTAGATGTCTTGTTGATTGGAGGAATAAAGTTTGGATGGTAAAAGAGAGGTGTGGATTCAAAGCCCGATGGATGGAAAAAGGTGCAAGGAGAGGTGGGTGATTTGTTGGATGGAAGGATAGATGGAAGGCTGGATTGGTGGAGGGACGTATGGGATGTTTATGCCCTGTGTTGTGCCCTGTGTTGCAGCTGCAGCCCCGCCATCAGAAGAACCCCCGACCCAGCCGATACTGGGCGAGCTCAGGGCCTCCCAGGTCAGCCCCGACTCCGTGCAGCTGGAGTGGAGCGTCCCCGAGGGCACCTTTGACTCCTTCACGGTGCAGTACAAGGATGCAGAAGGGCAGCCCCAGGTGCTGCCCGTGGACGGTGTTTCCCGCACGGTGACCGTGCCTGGGCTGTCACCGTCGCGCCGCTACAAGTTCAACCTGTACGGGTTGTGGGGTCGGAAACGTCTGGGCCCCGTGTCCACCGATGCTGTCACAGGTGAGTGTTACTGTGGGACCATTGGTGCTGTTGGTGGCCCTGGAATTTGAGTGTGGCAGGAGCTTGGGCAGGGCCCATGTGGGAATCTTGGCCCATCTGGGAAATGGGAACTTCTCTTGGGTGTTGATTGGGTGCTGGATGGAGGGACGGGTGCAGGCAGGGGTGAAGGCAATAAGGGGAGATGAGTGAGAGGGAAGCCTGGAGGGAGGTAACGAAGAGGGTACAGGTGGTGGGATGAGCGTGTGGCTCATTGGGTGAGGAGATGTTTGAATGGACCCTGTTTATCCAACCCTGTGTTGTGCCCTTTCTGTTTCAGCTGCAGCCGAGCCAATAGAGGAACCCCCGTCCCAGCCGATGCTGGGCGAGCTCAGGGCCTCCCAGGTCAGCCCCGACTCCGTGCAGCTGGAGTGGAGCGTCCCCGAGGGCACCTTTGACTCCTTCACGGTGCAGTACAAGGATGCAGAAGGGCAGCCCCAGGTGCTGCCCGTGGACGGTGTTTCCCGCACGGTGACCGTGCCTGGGCTGTCACCGTCGCGCCGGTACAAGTTCAACCTGTACGGGTTGTGGGGTCGTAAACGTCTGGGCCCCGTCTCCACCGATGCTGTCACAGGTGAGAACGTCTGTTGGCCCTGTCTGTGTCCATTGTGGGCCCTGGGTCTGCTGTGGGAGTGGAGCCCGTTGAGTGGGAACATCTCTTAGACTTTGACCTAGGGAGGGATGTAGGGAAGGGCACGTGCAAGGCCGGAGAGTGGAATGGAGGGATGGAGGGATGGCTGGAGGGATGGCTGGATAATGGATGGCTGGAGAACGCATGAATGAACAGATGAAATCAAGGACTGAGAGGTGGGAAGAGGTGCATTGGGAAATGGCTGATAGGACGGTTGGAACTATGAATGTCTGGATGGACCGATGGTTGTACGTACGTATCGGTAAGAGGTTGAGTGGGTGATGGGGTGGAAGGTGATGAAATGATTGGGGAGCTGAATGGGTGGATGGATGTGTGGTCAAGTGAATGAACCTGAAAATGGAAGGATAAATAGATGGATGAAGAGAACTGTGGTCCAAAATCTAGTTTAATGGGAGGAGAACTGGATGGGTGGGTGGATGGACGTCTGCTCCCGTATGTGCCCTACATTGGGCTTCTCCATTGCAGCCTCAGCCCCGCCATCAGAAGAACCCCCGTCCCAGCCGATGCTGGGCGAGCTCAGGGCCTCCCATGTCGGCCCCGACTCCGTGCAGCTGGAGTGGAGCGTCCCCGAGGGCACCTTTGACTCCTTCACGGTGCAGTACAAGGATGCAGAAGGGCAGCCCCAGGTGCTGCGCATGGACGGTGGTTTGCGCACGGTGACCGTGCCTGGGCTGTCACCGTCGCGCCGGTACAAGTTCAACCTGTACGGGTTGTGGGGTCGTAAACGTCTGGGCCCCATCTCCACCGATGCTGTCACAGGTGAGTGTTACTGTGGGACCATTGGTGCCGTTGGTGGCCCTGGAATTTGAGTGTGGCAGGAGCTTGGGCAGGGCCCATGTGGGATCCTTGGCCCATCTGGGAAATGGGAACTTCTCTTGGGTGTTGATTGGGTGCTGGATGGAGGGACGGGTGCAGGCAGGGGTGAAGGCAATAAGGGGAGATGAGTGAGAGGCAAGCCTGGAGGAAGATAGTGAAGAGGGTACAGGTGGTGGGATGAGTGTGTGGCTCATTGGGTGAGGAGATGTTTGGATGGACGCTGTTTATCCAACCCTGTGTTGTGCCCTTTCTGTTTCAGCTGAAGCCGAGCCAATAGAGGAACCCCCCTCCCAGCCGATCCTGGGTGAGCTCAGGGTCTCCCAGGTCAGCCCCGACTCCGTGCAGCTGGAGTGGAGCGTCCCCGAGGGCACCTTTGACTCCTTCACGGTGCAGTACAAGGATGCAGAAGGGCAGCCCCAGGTGCTGCCCGTGGACGGTGTTTCCCGCACGGTGACCGTGCCTGGGCTGTCACCGTCGCGCCGGTACAAGTTCAACCTGTACGGGTTGTGGGGTCATAAATATCTGGGCCCCATCTCCACCGATGCTGTCACAGGTGAGGACATCTGTGGGCTCCATCCCTGTTCCCTTTGCACGCTGGGTTAGGAGTGTGGCAGGAGGTTGTCCAGCTGGGACATGTCTTGGGCGTTGACTGTTGGATGGATGTAGGAATGGGAGCAGGCACGGGAGGGTATGGATTGATGGATGGCGGGAGGGAGGGATGGGCAGGTAGGTGGAGTGGTGAGCATGTGTCTGGTGATGGGTTTTTTGAATGGATGGAAAGAAGGATGGTTGGAGCCATGAACAGATGGATGGGCGGGTCGATGGGTGGATCGGTGGATGGATGGATGAAAAACTGAAGGGTTGAAAGGATGCAGGGTTGGTTGGATGGGTGGATTCTTGCCCCGGTGGATAGAAGAAGGTGGATGGGAAGATGAATGGTTGGATGGATGTTTGGAAGCATGGATACATGTAGGGTGAAATGCATGGATGACTGCTGGTGTGGACAGATAGACAGAGGAATGGATGGAGGGGTGCATGAATGAATGGTCCAAAAGATGGACAGGTGGATGTTGAGATGGGTGGATATATGTATGGATGGACAGACAGATGGACACGTGAATGGCTGGAGAGATTGGTGGAAGGATGGATGAATGGATAAGAAGCAGAGGGATAAGCGGACAGACTGGTGGGGTGGCAAAAGGCAGAGTGAGTGGTTGGCTGGCTGAATGCCCGCCCTGATGGACGGAGGGTTGTTGATGGAACGTGTCTGATGGGAGGGTTGGAGGCCTGGGTGGATGCATGAACAAAGAGCTGGAGAGATGGATGTGTGTTTGGCTGGCTGGTTGGATTGGCCAATGGGTGGATGATGATTAGTGAGGTGGATGGAACGTGAATGGATGTATAGATGGATGGATGATGGTTATGCCCTGCATTGTCCTCTCTCTGTTTCAGCTGCAGCCAAGCCAGAAGAGGAACCCCCCTCCCAGCCGAAGCTGGGCGAGCTCAGGGCCTCCCAGGTCAGACCCGACTCCGTGCAGCTGGAGTGGAGCGTCCCCGAGGGCACCTTTGACTCCTTCACGGTGCAGTACAAGGATGCAGAAGGGCAGCCCCAGGTGCTGCCCGTGGACGGTGTTTCCCGCACGGTGACCGTGCCTGGGCTGTCACCGTCGCGCCGGTACAAGTTCAACCTGTACGGGTTGTGGGGTCGGAAACGTCTGGGCCCTGTCTCTGCCGACGCCGTCACAGGTGAGGACGTCTGTGGGCTCCATCCATGTCCCCTTGGGCGCTGGGTTTGGAGCTGGGCAGGAGCTTGTCCAGCTGGGACATCTCTTGGGTGTTGATTGTTGTGTGGATGTAGGGATGGGAGCAGGCAAGAGAGGGAGAGGGATGGATGGAGGGAGGGAGGGAGGGATGGGTGGATGAAGGGATGGGTGGACAGGTAGTAGGAGGGATGAATGTGTGTCTGATTGTTGGGTGGTAGGTTTTTTGAATGGTTGGGAAGAAGGATGGTTGGATCTGTGAACCTGTCACCAAGATCGTGAATAAACCTCTTAACACCAATGTAGCATTAAGAAGCAGGCATTCTCTTTATTGCAGTGCTGGATGCACGGGGGATCCTTCTGCCTAACGTGCATAGCGGTTTACACAGATGTAGGCTCATTTATGCAGTAGATTCGTCCATATGCATAGGTTTTCACACTACTAGGCGGGACTATGTTAATTAGTATCTTACATAATGATGATTTAGCATAACACATGCACAGTTTTTCACGTGGGGGTCCTCTGGTGGTCACTGGTGGTCGTAGACCCCAAAACCATGCTTTTCAGGTCATGAATTTGGGGTCACTCTTCCTTTTAAGGCTTTATTTTCTCCATTTTTAAATATCACATGCTGGAAGATCCGGTTTCACCAGGATATTCTTGTGTTTTCTTTTGTTCCTTCTTGGTTGACCCTTTGAACTTTATTCTTTACATGTTCCTCACTTATTTTCCAACATTTCCCCCCGTTGAGACTTATCGATAACTGACCCTTATTCGATGAGTCTGACTTTCATTTCGCCCAACCAATACATGCGCTTGGGGTAATTGTCTAGTAATCAAACTTCTCAAGCATCCAAAGAGAACAAGAGCAACTATCATTATTATTAGGAAGACAATTACATTTTGCAACAGACTCTGTAACCATCCTGTTAGGGTGAATCCTAATCCATGTAAAATCTTGTTAAGCCGTCCTGCTTCCATAGCCTCCCTTCAATTACGACTTGACTTTGGCACATTTTGTATAGTATCGAGTTGTTTCTCCAAATTCTCAGTCATGTTTGGGTTATATATCTCCGGGGGAATTTCCTTGTCTCGTGGCCCTTGAAGGTTGTCTTTTCCTGCTCATGGGATTGTTTTTCAAACAAATAGGGCATTTTGCTGTTATAGACTTTACTCTTCCCGTCATCCCTATGCATATAATCGAATCTTGAAGACTAGGAATCGTAGCCTCGCTACCCCAATGTGTTTCCTCGTGTCTCTCTTTTACAATCTCAGTCATTACCTGTGCTGTGACAATGACTTGCTTTGTAGGAGTTACTAACCAACCCTCTTCAGTTATGGTTGTTTTTAACAGTGATGCCAATTGTTGATCTAACTCAACCATAATTAGGTTTTAGAGTTGGGAGCTTCATCTGTTTTACTGGTACCAATGCAAGGATGCTTTGTTCAGCCACCTCTTTCGCAGTTTTATCAGCCAATCGATTACCCACATTTACTGCAGTTTGTCCAAATTGATGTGCTCTGCCGTGCATTACTGCCACTTCCTTAGGTCTTTGAATATCCTGTAGAAGTTGGAGAATTTCTTCCTTGTATTTGATAGGTGATCCTTGAGCTGACAACAATCCTCTTTCTTTCCAGATAGCCCCATGTGCATGGACTATTCCAAACGCGTACTTTGAATCAGTCCATATATTTACCTTTTTCCCTTCAGCTACCTTCAGGGCTTGTCTCAATGCCACTAATTCTGCCTTTTGGGCTGACGTGTTAGTGGGTAGAGCCCCAGCTTCTACCACCTGTGTAGTTGTGACCACTGCATATCCAGCCATCCTGTTTCCATCTCATATGAAGCTGCTACCATCTGTAAACAGCTCCAAATCAGGGTTAGTTAACAGTTCATCTCTTAGATCCTGTCTACTTGAATATACATGCTTGATGGTTTGCAGACAATCATGGTGCAAGGGTTAAGAATCCCTCACTTCTGAATTCAAAAACATCGCTGGGTTGACTGCTGTGGTGGTTTTAAGTTCCACATCATCCCGTTCCAACAAGATGACTTGATATTTAAGCGTACGGCTTAGAAGACAGCCAACGTCCCCTCTTTTGTTCTAGAACAGGAATTACCATATGCGGAACATACACAATGATTCTTTGTCCTATTGTTAATTTTCTAGCTTCTTGAATTAAAGGAACAGTTGCAGCTACAGCACGCAAGCGTCCTGGCCATCCCTTACTCACATTGTCCAATTGTTCGGAGAAATATCCCACGGCTCTCCTCCATGCTCCTAGTCTTTGAGTCAACACGCCCAGGGCAAGATGTTGTCATGTCATGTCCAAAGAGCTCAAAAGGTTTGGACAAATCAGGCAGTCCCAATGCAGGCGCTGACATTAAAGCCCGTTTTAAATTTTTAAAGGCTACTTGGCATTCAGGGATCCGTAGTACGTGACTCCTTTGACACCTTCAAAGCTTCATAAAGGGGTTTTACCAATAGTCCATAGTTGAGAATCCACAGTCTGCACCATCTGACCATACCCAAAAACGCCCTTAGTTCTCGTACAGTTCTTGGTTCTGGAGTTTGGCAAATTGCTTTCTTTCTGTTGGCTCCCAGTCTCCGTTGTCCCTGTGAGATCTCAAAACCTAAATATATCACAGTCTTTTTTCCTATCTGTGCTTTATTTTCCTATCTGTGTTTTTACCCGATATCCTCCTTGTCCTAAGAAATTCAACAAGCTTATCGTCATCTGTAGACATTCTCCCCAAGTCTCCGCAGCCTACAGAATGTCACCCTCATATTGCAGTATTGTTCCCTCGGGGTTTTCCTTTTTCCATAATTCCAGCTCCTTTGCCAGCTGGTTCCCAAATATTGTAGGACTATTCTTAAACCCTTGAGGAAGCGCCGTCCAGGTAAGCTGTGTTTTTCATCCAATGGTGGGACTTTCCCATTTGAAGGCGAATATCGCCTGACTGTCTTTGTCTAGAGGTATGCAGAAGAAATCAAGCATCCTTGAGAGCGAGTACAGTAAACCACTTACGCTTTTCCTTCAAGGATGTCAGCAAGGCGTATGGGTTAGCTACTACTGGGTAAATATCTTGAACAATCTGGTTCACGGCTCTTAAGTCCTGAACTAATCTATATTCCTTACCATCCTGCTTTTTCACTGGTAATATCGGAGTGTTATATTCCGATTCGCACTCTATCAACAATCCGTAATTCGAAAATCTCATTATTAATTCTTCCAACCCCTTTCTAGCTTCCCGCTTAATAGGATACTGGTTTTGTCTTACCGGTTTAGTTCCAGATTTTAGAACAACTTTTACTGGTTCTGCCAATTTAGACCGACCTGGGATGCCACTAGCCCATACCAAGGGTGTTACTGCATCCTCCATTTCTGCAGGAATTTATTCCTTCGGTCTTGGTGTGTTCTGTAACATAAAAATTCTCGCTTCCACAGCTTTTGATTCAGGTATTAGTAGTTGTACCTCTCCATTCTTAAAGGTTATCTGCGCATCTAATTTGCTCAATAAATCCCGTCCCATCAAGGGTATCGGGCATTCAGGCATATACAAAAATTGGTGAGTCATTTGGTTCTTGTTTAATCTCATATAATTCAGACCAATTCATTGCTTTTGGCATAGCGTGCCTTATGCCAAACAGTATCCATCTCTGATACCTTGTTAAAAGCCCCCGGGGTCCCGGCTGATTGGGATCCCACTCTGCGTCTGTGGCAGGAAAATTTTGATCTTCCATTCCCTGCAAATCCCCATTAGCATCTGCCCCTTCTACCTGTTTCCGAGCAGTATTTAATACCATCTTCTCTTCAGTGCCATCCAACAATGTATCTAACATTACCTGTAAATCATTCCAGTCAGGATTTTCTCCGAGCCTTAGGCGAGGAGCTACCATAAATTCCAAATCATCTTCTTCTTGTCCACACTTTAAACACCTTTTCCCAATGCTACAGGCAGAGCAAGTGTGTTTTAAACTCTTATTCCTTCCCTGTTTTTCCAAAGCCAATACCATAGAATCTTGCGGGATCATCCCACACTGCTTTTGCCACTCCGGATGATTTCTCAAAGTGAAAAAAATAAATCTGCATAAGGTACCTCATCCCATTTACCCTCCCGCCTGCAAAATAACATCAATTGTAATATAGTGTTATATCTTAGCGTTCCATTCTTTGGCCATTTTTCCTGATCTTCAAGAATATACATTGGCCACCAATTATTACAATACTCTATAAGCTGTTTTCGAGTGAGAGGGTCCCCGTTTCCCCAGTGTGTCAATAGACAACCTCGGGGAGATCTTTTCAAAATCACCCCTTCCTCCAAAGGCTTATTACCCATTATAAAATAGTCAAATACAAAACCACAAAGACAATGACTTACAAAACCACGAAGACAATGACTTAACACAAAACACGAAAATACAACTTAACAAAACACTGGGGACTCGAATCCCTTATACCCTTTTTTTCAATAAGACTCTAACCCACCTCTTCCTCCAGAGGTTTTAATTGGTTGCCAAATCCAATTCCAGATTCCAAACCCAGGTGTCCTACAGACTTTCATCCAATAGGATCGATTCCTTCCTTCCCTTAGGTACCTTTATAGCCCAACCCTGCGGAGCTTTCGCCACAACTTATGGGCAGGCAACCACCGTTTTAAAGAAAATTAAAGAAAGGAATGCCTTTACCTTGCTCAAAGCTCTTCAGTCTGGGGATCAGAGGTTCTCCCCGAGAATCCCTCAGTGCTGGCTGGAGGTCCTGCGATCCAACGGATCTGTCGAGATTCAAAAGCAGTGTCCCATCTGGGTCGCCAAAACTGTCACTGAAATTGGGAATAAATCTCTTAACACCAGTGTAGCATTAAGAAGCAGGCATTCTCTTTATGGCAGAGCTGGATGCACGGGGGATCCTTCTGCCTAACGTGCATAGCGGTTTACACACATCTACGTTCACTTATACAGTATATCCTTCCATATGACAAACGCATGGATGGATGGGTGGATGGATGGATGGATGGATGGATGGATGGATGGATGAATAAGTGAAGGGCTGAATGGATGCAGGGTTGGTTGGATGGGTGGATTCTTGGCCCGGTGGATAGAAGAAGGTGGATGGGAAGATGAATGGTTGGATGGATGTTTGGAAGCATGGATGCATGTAGGGTGAAATGCATGGATGACTGCTGGCGTGGACAGATAGACAGAGGAATGGATGGAGGGGTACGTGAATGAATGGTCCAAAAGATGGACAGGTGGATGTATGTATGGACGGACGGACAGATGGACACGTGAATGACTGGAGAGATTGGTGGAAGGATGGATGAATGGATAAGAAGCAGAGGGATAAGCGGACAGACTGGTGGGGTGGCAAAAGGCAGAGTGAGTGGTTGGCTGGCTGAATGCCCGCCCTGATGGACGGAGGGTTGTTGATGGAACGTGAGTGATGGGAGGGATGGAGGCCTGGGTGGATGCATGAACAAAGAGCTGGAGAGATGGATGTGTGCTTGGCTGGTTGGTTGGATTGGCCAATGGGTGGATGATGATTAGCGAGGTGGATGGAATGTGAATGGATGTATAGATGGATGGACGATGGTTATGCCCTGCATTGTCCTCTCTCTGTTGTAGCTGCAGCCGAGCCTGAGGAGGAACCCCCCTCCCAGCCCATCCTGGGTGAGCTCAGGGCCTCCCAGGTCGGCCCCGACTCCGTGCAGCTGGAGTGGAGCGTCCCCGAGGGCACCTTTGACTCCTTCACGGTGCAGTACAAGGATGCAGAAGGGCAGCCCCAGGTGCTGCCCATGGACGGTGTTTCCCGCACGGTGACCGTGCCTGGGCTGTCACCGTCGCGCCGGTACAAGTTCAACCTGTACGGGGTGTGGGGTCGGAAACGTCTGGGCCCCAGCTCCATCGATGCCGTCACAGGTGAGTGTTACTGTGGGACCTTGGGTGCTGTTGCTGGCCCTGGGTTTGGAGTGTGGCAGGAGCTTGGGCAGGGCCCATGTGGGATCCTCGGCCCATCTGGGAAATGGGAACTTCTCTTGGGTGTTGATTGGGTGCTGGATGGAGGGACGTGTGCAGGCAGGGGTGAAGGCAATAAGGGGAGATGAGTGAGAGGGAAGCCTGGAGGGAGGGAGTGAAGGGGCTATGGGCGGTTGGATGAGTGTGTGGCTCATTGGGTGAGGAGATGTTTGGATGGTTGGATGGATGGATGGTGGAGGGATGGTGGAGGGATGGTGGGTGGTTGGTTAATAGGTTGATTGGACGGATAGATGGTTGAACGGATGGTTGCCTGGGTAGGTGGGTGTTTTGTTGGAAGGGTAGGGGATAGGATGGTTGGGTAGAGGGATGGATTCAAGGACAGATGGATGGAATAGTGCACGGAGAAATGGTTGATGGGGTGGATGGAAGTGTGGATGGTTGGACAGAGAAACGGAGGGAGAGAAGGCTGCATGGACAGGTTGACAAGGAATTGGTGGGTGGCTGAAAGGAATGACAAAGACATGGATGAATGAATGGATGACTGCCTGGGTGACCAAAACCTGCCTAAATGGGTAGAGAGATTGTTTGATTGGCTGATTTGGCTGACAGTTCGATGATGGGATGTATGGATGGACAGAGAGCCTTTGAGTGGAAGGATGCATGTGTGGATGCTTGGAAGGCTGATGGGTGGAACGGTGTTCAGGATGGATGGAAGCATGGGTGTGTGGATGCTTGGGTGGCCTGGTAACTGTAGAGATGACGAGCTGAATGAGTGTGTGGATGGAGAGACTGATGGTTGGGTAGGAAAATGGATGGATGGATGGATGGACGGATAGATAGATGCACGGACAGATGATGGACACGTGGATGTTTATTCCCTGCATTGTGCCCTGTGTGTTTCAGCTGCAGCCGAGCCAGAGAAGGAACCCCCCTCCCAGCCGATGCTGGGCGAGCTCAGGGCCTCCCAGGTCAGCCCCGACTCCGTGCAGCTGGAGTGGAGCGTCCCCGAGGGCACCTTTGACTCCTTCACGGTGCAGTACAGGGATGCAGAAGGGCAGCCCCAGGTGCTGCCCGTGGACGGTGTTTCCCGCACGGTGACCGTGCCTGGGCTGTCACCGTCGCGCCGGTACAAGTTCAACCTGTACGGGTTGTGGGGTCGGAAACGTCTGGGCCCCATCTCCACCGACGCCGTCACAGGTGAGGACATCTGCAGGCGCCAGCCATGTCCCCTCAGGGCTCTTGGTTTGGGGTGGTAGCAGAAGCTGGGGCAGGGCCCATGCTGGGTCCCTTGGACCTTGTGGGAAATGGGAACATCTCTTGTGTGATGATTGGGTGCTGGATGATGATTGGGTGCTGGATGGAGGGACGGGTGCAGGCAGGGGTGAAGGCAGGAAGGGAGGGAAGCCTGGAGGGAGGGAGTGAAGAGGGCACAGGTGGTGGGATGAGTGTGTGACTCATTGGGCGAGGAGATGTTTGGATGGTTGGAAGGGTGCATGGAGGGATGGATGATGGTGGGTGATTGGTTAGTAGGCTGGTTGGGTAGATATATGATTAAATGGATGGTTGCCTGGGTAGCTGGGTGTTTTGATGGAAGGGTAGGGGATAGGATGAATGGATGGGTAGAGGAATGGACTCATGGAAGGACACGTGCATGGATGCTTGGGTGACTGGGTAACTGTAGAGATGACGAGCTGAATGTATGTGTAGTTGGAGAGACTGATGGTTGGGTAGGAAAATGGGTTGATGGATGAACAGATGGATAGATGGAGAGACACACAGGTCGACAGACATGTGGACACTTGTTCCCTGCAATGTGCCCGTTGTGTTTCAGCTGCAGCCGAGCCAATAGAGGAACCCCCCTCCCAGCCGATGCTGGGCGAGCTCAGGGCCTCCCAGGTCAGCCCCGACGCCGTGCAGCTGGAGTGGAGCGTCCCCGAGGGCACCTTTGACTCCTTCACGGTGCAGTACAAGGATGCAGAAGGGCAGCCCCAGGTGCTGCCCGTGGACGGTGTTTCCCGCACGGTGACCGTGCCTGGGCTGTCACCGTCGCGCCGCTACAAGTTCAACCTGTACGGGTTGTGGGGTCGGAAACGTCTGGGCCCCATCTCCACCGATGCTGTCACAGGTGAGTGGGAGTGTGGGACCATTGGTGCCGTTGGTGGCCCTGGGTTTGGAGTGTGGCAGGAGCTTGGGCAGGGCCCATGTGGGATCCTCGGCCCATCTGGGAAATGGGAACTTCTCTTGGGTGTTGATTGGGTGCTGGATGGAGGGACGGGTGCAGGCAGGGGTGAAGGCAATAAGGGGAGATGAGTGAGAGGGAAGCCTGGAGGGAGGGAGTGAAGGGGCTATGGGCGGTTGGATGAGTGTGTGGCTCATTGGGTGAGGAGATGTTTGGATGGTTGGATGGATGGATGGTGGAGGGATGGTGGAGGGATGGTGGGTGGTTGGTTAATAGGTTGATTGGACGGATAGATGGTTGAACGGATGGTTGCCTGGGTAGGTGGGTGTTTTGTTGGAAGGGTAGGGGATAGGATGGTTGGGTAGAGGGATGGATTCAAGGACAGATGGATGGAATAGTGCACGGAGAAATGGTTGATGGGGTGGATGGAAGTGTGGATGGTTGGACAGAGAAATGGAGGGAGAGAAGGCTGCGTGGACAGGGTGACAAAGGAATTGGTGGGTGGCTGAAAGGAATGACAAAGACATGGATGGATGAATGAATGGATGACTGCCTGGGTGACCAAAAACCTGCCTAAATGGGTAGAGAGATTGTTTGATTGGCTGATTTGGCTGACAGTTCGATGATGGGATGTATGGATGGACAGAGAGCCTTTGAGTGGAAGGATGCATGTGTGGATGCTTGGAAGGCTGATGGGTGGAACGGTGTTCAGGATGGATGGAAGCATGGGTGCGTGGATGCTTGGGTGGCCTGGTAACTGTAGAGATGACGAGCTGAATGTGTGTGTGGATGGAGAGACTGATGGTTGGGTAAGAAAATGGATGGATGGATGGATGGACGGATAGATAGATGCACGGACAGATGGATGGACACGTGGATGTTTATTCCCTGCATTGTGCCCTGTGTGTTTCAGCTGCAGCCGAGCCAGAGAAGGAACCCCCCTCCCAGCCCATCCTGGGTGAGCTCAGGGCCTCCCAGGTCAGCCCCGACTCCGTGCAGCTGGAGTGGAGCGTCCCCGAGGGCACCTTTGACTCCTTCACGGTGCAGTACAAGGATGCAGAAGGGCAGCCCCAGGTGCTGCCCGTGGACGGTGTTTCCCGCACGGTGACCGTGCCTGGGCTGTCACCGTCGCGCCGCTACAAGTTCAACCTGTACGGGTTGTGGGGTCGGAAACGTCTGGGCCCCATCTCCACCGACGCCGTCACAGGTGAGGACATCTGCAGGCCCCAGCCATGTCCCTTCAGGGCTCTTGGTTTGGGGTGGTAGCAGAAGCTGGGGCAGGGCCCATGC
Source organism: Mycteria americana (assembly GCF_035582795.1). Taxonomy (NCBI): domain Eukaryota; kingdom Metazoa; phylum Chordata; class Aves; order Ciconiiformes; family Ciconiidae; genus Mycteria; species Mycteria americana. The sequence continues at coordinate 283,332 of NW_027445664.1, forward strand.
TGGGTCCCTTGGACCTTCTGGGAAATGGGAACATCTCTTGTGTGATGATTGGGTGCTGGATGGAGGGACGGGTGCAGGCATGGTTGGAGGGATGGGGGGATGTATTGGTGGATGGATGTACGGAGAGGTGTATAGAGGGATGGATGGGAGAAAAGATGGATTTGTGGATGGATGTTTGGCTTCTTGGGTGGTTTGTTGCTTACCGTCTGTCTAGGTGTCTGGATGGAAGCATGGATGGAGGAATACATGGTTGGTGGGGTCATGGGTGGGATGGAATGATGGATAGAACCAAGGGCTGAGAATGCCCAAAGGAGTATGGGAATGGGTGATTGGGTGAATGGGAACCAGGATGGTTTATGGTCAAACAGGTATTTGGCAGGAGAGATGGTGAACAAGATGGATACTGGACTGAGAAACAGATGGCTGAATGTATGGCTGAATGTATGGGTGGGCACAGAGCTAAATGAAAGGGTGTCTAGATGGCTTGTTTGAGTTGCTGGGCAGATGTAGGGTTATACTGATGGAGGGATGGACGGACAGATGGAAGAATGGATAGATGGGGAGAAGGATGGATGGATGAATGCAAGGAAGGATGGACAGTGGATGGAGAGAAGGATGGGTGGAAGGATGTATAGATGGAGAGAAGGACTTATGGATGGAAGGATCGTTGGACGGTGGATGGAGAGAAGGATGGATGGATGGATGGAAGGATGGAAACATGGATGGCTGATTCAATGTTTGCTTGGACAGATCCAATGTACATGTATATCTGGACAGATAGAACAGAGAGATTGGGGGATTATTAGTTGAATGTATGTGTGAATGGATGGATGGTTGAGTACGGAGACTGAAGTAAAGATGGGAGGATGGATGGATGGAGAGATGGATGGAGAGATGCTTGGTTGGAGGTCTGGTTGACTGGAGCTTAAAGGAGCATCTGTTTGGTTTGATGGTGAAAGAGAGGTGTGGATTCAAGGACTGATGGATGGAAAAATGTGCATGGAGAGACTGGTGATTTGCTGGATGGAAAGATAGACAGACGGATGGATGGATGGACAGATTGATGGATAGATTGGTGGAACGTATGTATGGGATGTTTATGCCCTGTGTTGTGCCCTCTCTGTTTCAGCTGCAGCCGAGCCTGAGGTCGAATCCCCCTCCCAGCCGATGCTGGGCGAGCTCAGGGCCTCCCAGGTCAGCCCCGACTCCGTGCAGCTGGAGTGGAGCGTCCCCGAGGGCACCTTTGACTCCTTCACGGTGCAGTACAAGGATGCAGAAGGGCAGCCCCAGGTGCTGCCCGTGGACGGTGTTTCCCGCACGGTGACCGTGCCTGGGCTGTCACCGTCGCGCCGGTACAAGTTCAACCTGTACGGGTTGTGGGGTCGGAAACGTCTGGGCCCCGTCTCCACCGATGCTGTCACAGGTGAGTGGGAGTGTGGGACCATTGGTGCCGTTGGTGGCCCTGGGTTTGGAGTGTGGCAGGAGCTTGGGCAGGGCCCATGTGGGATCCTCGGCCCATCTGGGAAATGGGAACTTCTCTTGGGTGTTGATTGGGTGCTGGATGGAGGGACGGGTGCAGGCAGGGGTGAAGGCAATAAGGGGAGATGAGTGAGAGGGAAGCCTGGAGGGAGGGAGTGAAGGGGCTATGGGCGGTTGGATGAGTGTGTGGCTCATTGGGTGAGGAGATGTTTGGATGGTTGGATGGATGGATGGTGGAGGGATGGTGGAGGGATGGTGGGTGGTTGGTTAATAGGTTGATTGGACGGATAGATGGTTGAACGGATGGTTGCCTGGGTAGGTGGGTGTTTTGTTGGAAGGGTAGGGGATAGGATGGTTGGGTAGAGGGATGGATTCAAGGACAGATGGATGGAATAGTGCACGGAGAAATGGTTGATGGGGTGGATGGAAGTGTGGATGGTTGGACAGAGAAATGGAGGGAGAGAAGGCTGCGTGGACAGGGTGACAAAGGAATTGGTGGGTGGCTGAAAGGAATGACAAAGACATGGATGGGTGAATGAATGGATGACTGCCTGGGTGACCAAAAACCTGCCTAAATGGGTAGAGAGATTGTTTGATTGGCTGATTTGGCTGACAGTTCGATGATGGGATGTATGGATGGACAGAGAGCCTTTGAGTGGAAGGATGCATGTGTGGATGCTTGGAAGGCTGATGGGTGGAACAGTGTTCAGGATGGATGGAAGCATGGGTGCGTGGATGCTTGGGTGGCCTGGTAACTGTAGAGATGACGAGCTGAATGTGTGTGTGGATGGAGAGACTGATGGTTGGGTAAGAAAATGGATGGATGGATGGATGGACGGATAGATAGATGCACGGACAGATGGATGGACATGTGGATGTTTATTCCCTGCATTGTGCCCTGTGTGTTTCAGCTGCAGCCGAGCCAGAGAAGGAACCCCCCTCCCAGCCCATCCTGGGTGAGCTCAGGGCCTCCCAGGTCAGCCCCGACTCCGTGCAGCTGGAGTGGAGCGTCCCCGAGGGCACCTTTGACTCCTTCACGGTGCAGTACAAGGATGCAGAAGGGCAGCCCCAGGTGCTGCCCGTGGACGGTGTTTCCCGCACGGTGACCGTGCCTGGGCTGTCACCGTCGCGCCGCTACAAGTTCAACCTGTACGGGTTGTGGGGTCGGAAACGTCTGGGCCCCATCTCCACCGACGCCGTCACAGGTGAGGACATCTGCAGGCCCCAGCCATGTCCCTTCAGGGCTCTTGGTTTGGGGTGGTAGCAGAAGCTGGGGCAGGGCCCATGTTGGGTCCCTTGGACCTTCTGGGAAATGGGAACATCTCTTGTGTGATGATTGGGTGCTGGATGGAGGGACGGGTGCAGGCATGGTTGGAGGGATGGGGGGATGTATTGGTGGATGGATGTACGGAGAGGTGTATAGAGGGATGGATGGGAGAAAAGATGGATTTGTGGATGGATGTTTGGCTTCTTGGGTGGTTTGTTGCTTACCGTCTGTCTAGGTGTCTGGATGGAAGCATGGATGGAGGAATACATGGTTGGTGGGGTCATGGGTGGGATGGAATGATGGATAGAACCAAGGGCTGAGAATGCCCAAAGGAGTATGGGAATGGGTGATTGGGTGAATGGGAACCAGGATGGTTTATGGTCAAACAGGTATTTGGCAGGAGAGATGGTGAACAAGATGGATACTGGACTGAGAAACAGATGGCTGAATGTATGGCTGAATGTATGGGTGGGCACAGAGCTAAATGAAAGGGTGTCTAGATGGCTTGTTTGAGTTGCTGGGCAGATGTAGGGTTATACTGATGGAGGGATGGACGGACAGATGGAAGAATGGATAGATGGGGAGAAGGATGGATGGATGAATGCAAGGAAGGATGGACAGTGGATGGAGAGAAGGATGGGTGGAAGGATGTATAGATGGAGAGAAGGACTTATGGATGGAAGGATCGTTGGACGGTGGATGGAGAGAAGGATGGATGGATGGATGGAAGGATGGAAACATGGATGGCTGATTCAATGTTTGCTTGGACAGATCCAATGTACATGTATATCTGGACAGATAGAACAGAGAGATTGGGGGATTATTAGTTGAATGTATGTGTGAATGGATGGATGGTTGAGTACGGAGACTGAAGTAAAGATGGGAGGATGGATGGATGGAGAGATGGATGGAGAGATGCTTGGTTGGAGGTCTGGTTGACTGGAGCTTAAAGGAGCATCTGTTTGGTTTGATGGTGAAAGAGAGGTGTGGATTCAAGGACTGATGGATGGAAAAATGTGCATGGAGAGACTGGTGATTTGCTGGATGGAAAGATAGACAGACGGATGGATGGATGGACAGATTGATGGATAGATTGGTGGAACGTATGTATGGGATGTTTATGCCCTGTGTTGTGCCCTCTCTGTTTCAGCTGCAGCCGAGCCTGAGGTCGAATCCCCCTCCCAGCCGATGCTGGGCGAGCTCAGGGCCTCCCAGGTCAGCCCCGACTCCGTGCAGCTGGAGTGGAGCGTCCCCGAGGGCACCTTTGACTCCTTCACGGTGCAGTACAAGGATGCAGAAGGGCAGCCCCAGGTGCTGCCCGTGGACGGTGTTTCCCGCACGGTGACCGTGCCTGGGCTGTCACCGTCGCGCCGGTACAAGTTCAACCTGTACGGGTTGTGGGGTCGGAAACGTCTGGGCCCCATCTCCACCGATGCTGTCACAGGTGAGGGCCTGTGCAGGTCCCAGCTGTGTCCCCTGTGGACTCTGGGTTTGTGTGTGGCAGGAGCTCGGACAGGGGTCGTGCTGGTCCCTTGGGCTTTGTGGGACACGGGGACCGTTTTGTACTGCTTCCTAGGGCATGGAGGGAGGGACGGGAGAATGCAAGTTTGGCGGGAAGAAGGGATAGACTGATGGATGGATGTTTGTGTGTTGGTTGGCATGGTGGATGGATGGATGGACGGAAGGTTGGGTGGATGGATGGATTGTTCAGCAGGACTAGGGAAGTGATCGTGCCCCTGGACTCGGCACTGGTGAGGCCGCACCTCGAATGCTGTGTTCAGTGTTGGGCCCCCCACTACAAGAGAGACATTGAGGGGCTGGAGCGTGTCCAGAGAAGGGCAACGGAGCTGGGGAAGGGTCTGGAGCACAAGGCTGATGGGGAGCGGCTGAGGGAGCTGGGGTTGTTCAGCCTGGAGAAAAGGAGGCTGAGGGGAGACCTCATCGCTCTCTACAACTGCCTGAAAGGAGGGTGTAGAGAGGTGGGGTCGGTCTCTTCTCCCAAGTAACAAGTGATAGGACGAGAGGAAATGGCCTCAAGTTGCGCCAGGGGAGGTTTAGACTGGATATTAGGAAATTTTTCTTCACCGAGAGGGTTATCAAGCACTGGAACAGGCTGCCCAGGGAAGTGGTTGAGTCCCCATCCCTGGAGGTGTTTAAAGGACGTTTGGATGAGGTGCTTAGGGACATGGTGTAGTGGTGGTCTTGGCAGTGTTAGGTTTACGGTTGGACTCGATGATCTTGAAGGTCTTTTCCAACCTATACAACTCTGTGATTCTGTGATTCTGTTGGACGGCAGGACGTTTGGTTGTTTGATTGGATGAATGGATAGATAGATGGTTGTATGGAAGGGGGCCTTGTGTCTTGATGGTGTAATGGATGGATTAGTTGGGTGATTGGATGGATGGTTGGACGTATGGCTGGCTGGCTGGATTAGTGGAAGCGTGGCTATGTGGTGGGATTAGTGAACAGATGGAGTATGGATGAATTTGTGGCAGTTTCAGAGGTGAATGGTGCTTTGGATGGTTGGATGGAGGCACGATTGGGTGGGCAGATGGAATTTGGATGGATGGCTGCGTGGTTGAGTGGGTGGATTGATGGATTGGTGCATGGATGGAAGAGTGGATGGAGGGATGGAAGAATGTATGGATAGTTGGATGAATGAAGAAGGGATGGGTGGCTCATTGGTTGGTTGAAGGGATGGATGCGTGGATGGATGGATGAAAGGTTGGGTGAGTGTGTGTCTGTTTTGTGACCCGGATCAGTCGTGGGATGACTGTGTGGACATGTAGTTGGATGGAAGGATGGGTGGGTGGGTGGGTGGATGGGTGGTTGGTTGGCTGCTGTCTGGTTGATTGGAGTAATAAAGGAGCACCTGGTTTGTTGGATGTTGGAATGGAGGTGTGAAATCAAGGACTGGTGGATGGAAAAAGGTACATGGAGAGATGGGTGATTTGATGGAGGGAGGGATAGACAGACGGATGGATGGATGGATGGATGGATGGAGAGATGTTTATGCCCTGCTTTGTGTCCTGTGCTGCAGCTGAGGCCAAGCCGGAGGAAGAACCCCCCTCCCAGCCGATGCTGGGCGAGCTCAGGGCCTCCCAGGTCAGCCCCGACGCCGTGCAGCTGGAGTGGAGCGTCCCTGAGGGCACCTTTGACTCCTTCACGGTGCAGTACAAGGATGCAGAAGGGCAGCCCCAGGTGCTGCCCGTGGACGGTGTTTCCCGCACGGTGACCGTGCCTGGGCTGTCACCGTCGCGCCGGTACAAGTTCAACCTGTACGGGTTGTGGGGTCGGAAACGTCTGGGCCCCGTCTCCACCGATGCTGTCACAGGTGAGGGATGTCTGTTGGCCCTGCCTATGTCCCCTGTGGAAGTGGGTTGATGTGGGGCAGGAGCTGGGTCTGGGTCTGTCCTGGGTGTGTTTGGCCTCTTGGGAAATGGGAACATCTCTTGGGTGCTGACTGGGTTGGAGGGATGGGAGCATGGAAGGGTGGAGTCACGGATGGATGGATGGATGGAAGGATGGATGGGTAGAGGATGGATGGGTAGAGGATGGATGGATGGAAGGATGGATGGATGGATGGATGGGTAGAGGATGGATGGATGGATGGATGGATGGATAACTGATGACATGAAAGATGGAGCGAGCATTGGGTGGATGAATGTTTGTTTTCTTGGTGGGTGGGTGGATGGGTTGATGTTTATGTCCTGTATTGTGCTCTCTCCATCGCAGCCCCAGCTCCACAAGAAGAGAAGCCACCATCCCAGCCCCGCCTGGGCGAGCTCACGGCCTCCCATGTCACCTCTGACTCCATCCAGCTGGAGTGGAGCGTCCCCGAGGGCACCTTTGACTCCTTCACGGTGCAGTACAGGGATGCAGAAGGGCAGCCCGAGTCAGTGCTAGTAGATGGAGGATCCCACACGGTGACCGTTCCTGGGCTGTTGCCGTCCCACCGCTACAATTTCTACCTGTATGGGGTGTTGGGGCAGAAACGTCTGGGCCCCATCTCCCTTGACACCATCACAGGTGAGGGCCTGTGGTGGATCCGCCCATGTCCCCTTTGGGTGCTGGGTTTGGAGTGTGGCAGGAGCTGGGGCAGGGCCCATCCTGGTCGCTTGGGCCTGGTGGGAAATGGGAACATCTCTTGGGCGCTGACTGGGGGCTGGATGGAGGGATGGGAGATGCAAGGTTGGAGGGATGGAGGGGTAGGTTGATGGAAGAGTGTTTCTTGGTTGGATGGATGGTCGGATGGATGGATGGATGGATGGGAGCACGCAAGGTGGAAGGGTTTGGGGGATATTGATGGATGGATGGTTTACTCATTGGATGAGTGGATATACGGTTGGATGAAGGGAGGGAGGGATGGACGGACACGGTTGGATGGAGGGATGGATGGGTGGAGAGATGGTGGTATGGATGGATGGATGGTTGGATGGATGGATCGAGGTGCACGGAGGATGGATGGATGGTTCGAGGAACGTTTGGTTGGTTGTTGAACAGATGGGTGGATGGGTCGATGTTTATGCTCTGCATTGCGTCCTCTCCGTTGCAGCCCCAGCTCCACAAAAGGAGAAGCCACCATCCCAGCCCCGCCTGGGCGAGCTCACAGCCCCTCATGTCACCCCCGACTCCGTGCAGCTGGAGTGGAGCGTCCCCGAGGGCACCTTTGACTCCTTCACGGTGCAGTACAAGGATGCAGAAGGGCAGCCCCAGGTGCTGCGCATGGACAGTGTTTCCCGCACGGTGACCGTGCCTGGGCTGTCACCGTCGCGCCGGTACAAGTTCAACCTGTATGGGTTGTGGGGTCGGAAACGCCTGGGCCCCGTCTCCACCGATGCTGTCACAGGTGAGGGTGTCTGTGGACCATTTCTGTGTCCCCTTTGGGTGCTGGTTTTGGCATGGCAGCAGGAGCTTGGGCAGGGCCCATCCTGGTCCCTTGGGTCTTGTGGGAACTGGGAACATCCCTTGGGTGCTGACGAGGGTGCGGATGATGGGATGGGTGCGTGCAAGTTTGGGGGGTTGGGTGGGTGGATGGATGGGTGGGTGGATGGATGGAAGGATGGGTGGGTGGGTGGATGGATGGGTGGTTGGATGGATGGAAGGATGGGTGGGTGGGTGGATGGATGGGTGGGTGGATGGATGGAAGGATGGGTGGGTGGGTGGATGGATGGGTGGGTGGGTGAATGGGTGGGTGGATGGATGGAAGGATGGATGGATGGAAGGATGGATGGATGGAAGGATGAATGGATGGAAGGATGGATGGGTGGGTGGGTGGGCGGATGGAAGGATGGGTGGGCGGATGGATGGATGGAAGGGTGGTTGGGTGGGTGGAAGGATGGATGGGTGGGTGGATGGATGGATGGAAGGATGGATGGGTGGGTGGGTGGATGGATGGAAGGATGGATGGAAGGACGGGTGGGTGGATGGAAGGATGGATGGGTGGGTGGATGGATGGATGGAAGGATGGATGGATGGAAGGATGGGTGGGTGGGTGGGCGGATGGAAGGATGGGTGGGTGGATGGATGGATGGAAGGGTGGATGGGTGGATGGATGGATGGAAGGATGGGTGGGTGGATGGATGGATGGAAGGGTAGATGGGTGGGTGGAAGGATGGATGGAAGGGTGGATGAATGGATGGGTGGGTGGATGGGTGGGTGGAAGGATGGATGGATGGAAGGATGGATGGATGGAAGGATGGATGGATGGAAGGATGGGTGGAAGGATGGATGGGTGGAAGGATGGATGGGTGGAAGGATGAATGGATGGAAGGATGGATGGGTGGGTGGATGGATGGATGGAAGGATGGATGGAAGGACGGGTGGGTGGATGGAAGGATGGATGGGTGGATGGATGGATGGGTGGGTGGGTGGGTGGATGGAAGGATGGATGGAAGGATGGATGAGTGGGTGGATGGAAGGACGGATGGGTGGGTGGGTGGATGGATGGATGGAAGAATGGGTGGAAGGATGGATGGGTGGGTGGATGGATGGGTGCGTGGGTGGATGGATGGATGGAAGGATGGATGGAAGGACAGGTGGGTGGATGGAAGGATGGATGGGTGGGTGGGTGGGTGGATGGAAGTTGCTTCTATGATGTTTTGGCTATTTGGATGACTGGATGTATGGGTGGATCCTCGGCTGGCTGGATCCACGGGCTTGTGGGAAATGGGAACAAATTCTTGGCACTAAGCCTGGGATCGATGGAGGGGTGGGAGCACGAAGGGTGCAGGGATGGGGGGACAGGCTGATGGATGCGTGGGGGGTGCGTGGATGGGTGGATGGACTGAAGGTTGGTTGGGCAGACGGATGGACGATGGGTTGGACGGATGATTGGGTAGCTGGAAGGATGGGTGGATGGTTGGGTAGGCTGCTGTAGTCATGGGCAGAGGAACGTGTGGGTAGATGGAAGGGCACACGGCTCTGGAGGACATGCAGCATGCATGGAAAGGTGGACATATGGTGGCTGGATGGTTGGATGGATGGATGGAAGGTTGGCTGGCTGGCTGGATAGATGGGTGGATGGATGGATGGGTGGGTGGTTTGATGGATGGAGGGATGGTTGGATGGACGGTTGGATAGGTGGGTGGATGGATGGTTGATGGATGGACAGTTGGATGGTTGGTTGGACGGTTGGACAGTTGGGTGGTTGGACGGTTGGACAGTTGGGTGGTTGGACGGTTGGACAGTTGGATGGTTGAATGGTTGGACAGTTGGACGGTTGAATGGTTGGACAGTTGGATGGTTGATGGTTGGACGGTTGATGGTTGGATGGTTGATGGATGGTTGGATGGTGGATGGTGGATGGTTGATGGTGGATGGTGGATGGTTGGATGGTTGATGGTGGATGGTTGGATGGTGGATGGTTGATGGTGGATGGTTGGATGATTGATGGTTGATGGATGGTTGATGGTTGGATGGTTGATGGTGGATGGTTGGATGGTTGATGGTTGGATGGTTGATGGTGGATGGTTGGATGGTGGATGGTTGGATGGTTGGATGGTTGATGGTTGGATGGTTGATGGTGGATGGTTGATGGTTGATGGTTGGATGATTGATGGTTGGATGGTTGATGGTTGATGGTGGATGGTTGGATGGTTGATGGTGGATGGTTGATGGTGGATGGTTGATGGTTGGATGATTGATGGTTGGATGATTGATGGTGGATGGTTGGATGGTGGATGGTTGGATGGTGGATGGTTGATGGTTGGATGGTTGATGGTGGATGGTGGATGGTTGATGGTTGGATGATTGATGGTTGGATGATTGATGGTGGATGGTTGGATGGTGGATGGTTGGATGGTGGATGGTTGATGGTTGGATGATTGATGGTGGATGGTTGATGGTTGGATGGTTGATGGTGGATGGTGGATGGTTGATGGTTGATGGTGGATGGTTGATGGTTGGATGGTTGATGGTGGATGGTTGGATGGTGGATGGTTGGATGGTGGATGGTTGGATGGTGGATGGTTGATGGTTGGATGGTGGATGGTTGATGGTTGGATGGTTGATGGTTGGATGGTTGCTGACTGGACACCTGGATGGTTGGTTGGACTGATGGTGTGTTGGAGTCCTGGGTGGGGTGCCCCTGGTGGGGAGAATCCCCTGGAGGGCTGTGGGTGGGGGACCCTGGGGTGCTATGGGGGGGTCTGGGAGTGGGGGGTCCATGGGGGTTTCTGTGGGGTTGGGGGAGCTATGGTGGTCAGATGATGGGGTCTCTGATTGTCCATTGGGGAGCAGTTGGTGGGCAGGTCCTTGGGGAGCTGTGGGGGCTTCCAGGGTGTCAGTGGCCATGCCCCTCCCCCACGCAGGCGCCCCGGGGACCCTCTGGGTGGGGACTGTGTGGCCCCGCAGTGCCCGGCTGCACTGGGCACCCCCCCGTGCCCCCCCCGATGGCTACGACCTCGTCTACGGCCCCCCTGGAGGACCCCAGCAGGTAACAACCCCACCCCAAGCACCCTGAAACCCCAGACCCCCCCCTGAGAACCCCAATACCCCCCGGGGCTCCCCATAACACCCCTGGGGACCCCAATATTCCTGTGGGACCCCAGTACCCCCCCCCCAGACCCCAATAATCCCTTGAGGACCCCGATCCTCCCCCGGGGACCCCAATATTCCTTGTAGGACCCCAGTGCTCCTCCAGGGACCCCATTAACCCCTCGGGGACCCCAAACCCCCCCTGGGGACCCCAACTTTCCTTGTAGGACCCCAATAGGCCCCCAGGGACCCCATTAACCCCTCGGGGACCCCAATCCCCCCCAGGTACACCCCAATATCCCTTGTGGGACCCCCAATACTCCCTTAGGGCACCCCAGCGCCTCCCCGAGACCTAAATAAGCCCCAGGGGACCCCAATAACACCCAGGGGACCCCAATAATGCCCTGGGAGACCCCAGTAACACCCTGGAGGACCCTAATAACACCCAGAGGACCCCAATATTCCTTGTGGGACCCCAATAACCCCTTGTGGACCCCAATATTCCTTGTAGGACCCCAATAAACCCTTGAGGACCCCAATATCCCCCACGCCCCCCGATATACCTTGTGGGACCCCTAATACTCCCCTAGGGCACCCCAATAACCCCTTGGGGGACCCCAATAACCCCCCTGGGGACCCCAATAACCCCTTGGGGGACCCCAATAACCCCCCTGGGGACCCCAATAACGCCTTGGGGGACCCCAATACCCTCCTGTGCCTCCCCAGACGCTCCGGCTGCCCCCTGAGGCAACATCCCATCAGCTGTGGGGCCTGGAGCCGACCGGGCGCTATGGGGTGCAGCTGTGGGGCCGGGGGGGGGGACACCCCCCCCACCCCCCTGGAGGCCACCTTTGACACCCGTGAGCCGGATGCCTGGGTCCCTGGGTGGGGTTCTTGGGTGGGGGGCACCCAGACACCTGTGTCCCTCAGGTGTGGGGGGGGTGGGGTTCTTGGGTGGGGGGCACCCGGATGCCTGGGTCCCTGGGTGGGGGAGGCTGGGTTCATGGGTGGGGGGCACCCAGCTGCCTGGGGGGGTGGGGAGTTGTGGGCTCTTGGGTGGGGGGCACCCAGACGCCTGGGTCCCTGGGTGCTGTGTCCCTGGGTGGGGTGGGCACCTGGACGCCTGGGTCCCCAGAAATCTATAGGGTGACTTGGAGGGGGGGGGGTGTGTCCCCGGACGCCCGGGTCCCCACAATCCCTCTCCCCCCCCAGCTCCCCTCCCCCACCCACACCCCCGCGACTGCGCCGAGGAGCAGCTGAACGGGCCGGGGCCTTCACGCGAGACCCTCATCTTCCTCGGGGGAGACCCCGGGAGACCCCTGCGCGTCTTCTGTGACATGGAGACCGACGGCGGCGGATGGCTGGTGGGGCAACTGGGGGGCACTGGGGGACACTGGGAGGGGCTGAGGGGCTTCTATAGGGGCTTATGGGGGGAAATGGAAGTGTTGGGGGGGCATCGGGGGGGTCTTGAGGGCAACAGGAGGACTGGGGGGCACTGGGAGAGGCTGGGGGGCTTCTATAGGGGGGTATTGGGGGATATAGGGGGTTCTATGGGGGGAAATAGGGGTCTTAGGGGGCAATAGGGGTCTTGGAATGCATTGGGGGGGCTGGGGGGGTTGTATAGGGGTATTGGGGGGATATGGGGGTAAATGGGTGGTCTTGGGGGGCAATAGGGGGTCCTGGGGGGCATTGGGGGGGGTCTTGGGGGGCATTGGAGTGTCTGGTGGTGAACTGGGGGGCAGTGGGAAGGGCTGGGGGGGTCACATAGGGGGTATCGGGGGGATATAGGGGGTTCTATGGGGGGAAATAGGGGCCTTAGGGGGCAATAGGGGGTCTTGGGGGGCATTGGGGGCTTTGGGGGGCAATAGGGGGACTGGTGGGCAAATGGGGCCGCTGGAAGGCACTGGGAGGGGCTGGAGCTTCATATGGGGGGGTATTGGGGGATATGGGGGGGTTTATGGGGGCAATGGGGAGTTTGGGGGGACAATGGGGGGACTGGGGGTCACTGGCGGCACTGGGAGTGGCTGGGGGGTTGTATGGGGGGTATTGGGGGGTTTTATGGGGGGCAATGGGAGGGTCTGGGGGTCAGTGGGGGGGGTCTTGGCGGTCAATGGGGGATCCTGGCGGGACAATGGGGGTTCTGGGTGGGTCTGGGGGGAAATGGGGGGTGCTGGGGGTCTCTGTGGGGTCAGCGAGGGGGGCCCTAAGGGGTCAGTGGGGGGGTGTTGGCCCTCCCCCCCCCCCCCCCCCGACCCCTCCCCCCAGGTGTTCCAGCGCCGCCAGGACGGGGGCACCGATTTCTGGCGGGGGTGGGCCGCCTACGCCCAGGGCTTCGGCAACGTCACTGGGGAGTTCTGGCTGGGTGAGGACCCCCGTGTCCGGGGGGGGGACCCCAGTGTCCGGGGGGGAGGACCCCAGGGTCCGGGGGGGCGGGGGATGGGACCCCGGTGTCCGCGGGGGGGGGGCCCAGGCATCTGGGAGGGGACCCAGGCGTCCGGGGCGACCCAGGAATCCCAGGGCGGACCCAGATGTTGGGGGGCCCCAGGTGTCTGGGGGGGACCCAAGCATGAGTTTGGGGGGGACCCAGCTGGCCAGGGGGAACCCAGGCATCTGGGTGGTGCTGGGTGGGTCTTTGGAGGGGACCTAGGTGTCCGGGTGGGCTTGGGTGGGTGACCAGGGGAGGGACCCAGGCGTTTGGGGTGGTGGCGGTGGCCGGACGTAGGTGTGGGGGCACAGGGAACGAGGCGCTGCACGCGCTGACGGCGGGGACCCCCACGGAGCTGCGGGTGGACCTCCGCACCCCGCGGGACGCGGCCTTCGCCCGCTACCGCGACTTCGCCGTCGCCGGCCCCGAGGACCATTACCGCCTCCACCTTGGCGCCTACAGCGGCACCGCCGGTACTGGGGGGGGACGGGGACGGGGGTCCTGGGGGGATCCTGGAGGGGTTCGGGGGGTCCTGAGGCGGTCTTGGGGGTCCCTTGGCCCGTGAACGGGGTCCCTGGGGAGCCTTGGGGGGTCCTGAGGGGGATCTTGGAGGGTTCTAGGGGGGGCTTGGGGGGCGGGAGTGGTCTTGGGAGGTCCTGAGTTGGTCTTGGGGGTCCCTTGGCCCATGAATGGGGTCCCTGGGGGGCCTTGGGGGTCCTGAGGGGGATCTTGGGGGGTCCTGAGGCGGTCTTGGGGGTCCCTTGACCCATGAATGGGGGGCCTTGGGGGGTCTTGGGGGGTCTTGGGGGGTCCTGAGGGGGATCTTGGGGGGTTCTAGGGGGGGCTTGGGGGTCGGGAGTGGTCTTGGGGGGTCCTGGGGAGCATCTTGGGAGGTCCTGAGGCGGTCTTGGGGGTCCCTTGGCCCATGAATGGGGTCCCTGGGGGGTCTTGGGGGGTCCTGAGGGGGATCTTGGGGGGTTCTAGGGGGGGTTTGGGGGGCGGGAGGGGTCTTGGGGGGTCCTGGGGAGCATCTTGGGAGGTCCTGAGGCGGTCTTGGGGGTCCCTTGACCCATGAATGGGGGGCCTTGGGGGGTCTTGGGGGGTCCTGAGGGGGAGCTTGGGAGGTTCTAGGGGGGGCTTGGGGGGCGGGAGTGGTCTTGGGGGGTCCTGGGGAGCATCTTGGGAGGTCCTGAGTTGGTCTTGGGGGTCCCTTGGCCCATGAATGGGGTCCCTGGGGGGTCTTGGGGGGTCTTGGGGGGTCCTGAGGGGGAGCTTGGGGAGTTCTAGGGGGGGCTTGGGGGGCGGGAGGGGTCTTGGGGGGTCCTGGGGAGCATCTTGGGAGGTCCTGGGGGGGGCTTGGGTGGTACTGGAAGGGCCTTGGGGGATCCTGGAGGGTCCTGGAGGGGGAGCTTGGGGGGTCTTGAGGGGTCTTGGGGGGTTCTGGGGGATCTTGGAGGGGTCCTGGGGGGGTTCTGAAGGGGTCTTGGGGGTGTCTGGGACCATGGGAAGGACCCTGGGGGGGGATCTTGAGGGTCCATGGAGGGGTATTGGGGGTCTCTTGGGCCATGAAAGGGGTCCCTGAGGAGTCTTGTGGGGTCTTGAGGGGTCCTGGGGGGCTCTGGAGGGGTCTTGAGGGGTTCTAGGGGGGTATTGGTGGTCTCTTGGCCCATGGGGAGGGTCCAGGGGGGTCTTGGGGGGCTCTTGACCCATGAAGGGGGTCTTGTGGGGGTCCTGGAGAGGTCTTGGGGGTCTCTTGGCCCATGAAGGAGGTCCTGGTGGGTTCTTGGGGGGCTCAGGGGGGGTCTTGGGGGGTCCCTTGGCTAATAGAGGGGTGTCCTGGGGGGGTTCTGGAGGGGTCTTGGGGGTCCCTTGGCCCATGAAGGAGGTCCCAGTGGGTTCTTGGGGGGTTCAGGGGGGGTCTTGGGGGTCCCTTAGCCCATGAAAGGGGTCTTTGGGAGGTCCTGGGGGGTCAGAAGGGGTTTTAGGGGGTCCTGAGGGGGGGGCTTGGGGGTTCTGAGGGGGCTTGGGGGGGCTTGGGTGTCCCTTGGCCGATGAAGGGGGTTCTAGGGGGGCTTGGGGGTCCTGAAGGGTCTTGGGGAGTCTTGGGGGGCTCCTGGAGAGGTCCTGGGGGGATCCAGGGGGGTCCTGGAGGGGTCTTGAAGGGCTTGGAGGGGTCTTGGGGACACCCTGGGGGGGGTCTTGGGGGGCTCTTGCCTCATGGGGAGGACCCTGGGGGGGGTCTTGGGGGTCCCTGGGGGGGTCTTGGGGGGGGATCTTGGGGGGGCGGGGGTCTTGGAGGTCTCCAGACCTTGGGGGGGTGTCCCTGGAGGGTTCCTTGGGGGGAGCCTTGGGGGCTTCTGGGGGGGTCTTGGGGGTTTCTGGACCGTGTGGGCGTTCCTGGGGGAGGGGTCCCTGCAGGGGTCTTGGGGGTCCCTGGGAGGTCTTGGGGGTCTCCAGAACTTGGGGGGGGGGGTTCCTGGGGGGTCTCTGGGGGTCTTGGGGGTCCCTTGGCCCTGGGAGTCCCTGGGGGGATTCCTGGGGGGGAGCTGGGGGTCTCCGGATCATAGGGGGGGTCCCTGGGGGGTCTGACAGGGTCTGAGGGGGGGTCGCTGAGGGGGGGTCACGGGGGGGGTCCCTGGGGGTCCCTGAGGGGGGCTGACACGGTGGGTCGGGGGGTCCGTGGGGGGGTCTGGGGGTCTCTGGACCATGGGGAGTCTCTGAGGGGGTCCCTGAGGGGGGCTGATGGGGGGTCCCTGGGGGGGGCCCTGGGCGGTCCCTGGGGGGGGCCCTGGGTGGTCCTCGGGGGCTCCCTGGGGGGGTCCCTGGGCGGTCCTTGGGGGGGCACCTGGGGGGGTCTGGGGTCTCTGGAGCCCCTGGGGGGTCCCTGGGCGGTCCTTGGGGGGGTCCCTGGAGGGGCTGCTGGGGGGTCCTTGGGGGGGTCCCTGGGGGGGTCTCTGGGCGGTCCCTGGGGGGGTCTGGGAGTCTCTGGACCATGGGGATTCTCTGGGGGAGACCCTGGGGGGTGATGGGGGTTCCCGGGGGGGTCCCCTTGGGGAGGTCCCTGGAGGGGCTGCTGGGGGGTCCTTGGGGGGGTCCTTGGGGGGGGTCCCTGGGTGGCCCTTGGGGGGGTCCCTGGGGGAGTCTGGGGTCTCTGGAGCCCCTGGGGGTCCCTGGGCGGTCCTTGGGGGGGGTCCCTGGAGGAGCTGCCGGGGGTCCTTGGGGGGGGTTCCTGGGGGGGGTCTGGGGTCTCTGGAGCCCCCGGGGGGGTCCTTGGGGGGGTCCCTGGAGGGGCTGCTGGGGGGTCCTTGAGGGGGGTCCCTGGGGGGGGTCTGGGGTCTCTGGAGCCCCCGGGGGGGTCCTTGGGGGGGGGTCCCCAGGGGGGCTGACGGGGGGGTCCCGCAGGGGACGCGCTCTCCTACCACGCCGGCAGCCCCTTCTCCACGCGGGACCGGGACCCCCGGGGCCGCCCCCGCCCCTGCGCCGTCTCCTACACGGGGGCCTGGTGGTACCACAACTGCCACTACGCCAACCTCAACGGGCGCTACGGCACCCCCCACCACCACCAGGCACGCTATAGGGGCCGCGGCCCTCGAGGGGGCCGTAGGGGCCATGGGGCGGGCTATAGGGGCCAGGGGACCTATAGGGGGACATGGAGGGGGCCCTAGGGGGCAACTCGAGGGGGCTGTAGGGGCCATGGGGTGGGCTATAGGGGCCATGATGGGGCCCATAGGGGCTGTAGGGAGCCTATAGGGGCCAGGGGACATAGAGGGGGCCATAGGGGGCAACTCGAGGGGGTATAGGGGCCATGGGGGGGGCTATAGGGGCCATGATGGGGCCCATAGGGGTCATAGGTAGCCTATAGGGGCCAGGGGACCTATAGGGGGACATTGAGGGGGCCCTAGGGGGCAACTCGAGGGGGCTGTAGGGGCCATGGGGTGGGCTATAGGGGCCATGATGGGGCCCATAGGGGTCATAGGGAGCCTATAGGGGCCAGGGGACATAGAGGGCGACATAGAGGGCAACTCGAGGGGGCTATAGGGGCCATGATGGGGCTCATAGGGGCCATAGGGAGCCTATAGGGGCCAGGGGCCCTATAGGGGGACATGGAGGGGGCCATAGGGGGCAACTCGAGGGGGCTGTAGGGGCCATGGGGCGGGCTATAGGGGCCATGATGGGGCCCATAGGGGCTGTAGGGAGCCTATAGGGGCCAGGGGACATAGAGGGGGCCATAGGGGGCAACTCGAGGGGGCTATAGGGGCCATGGGGGGGGCTATAGGGGCCATGATGGGGCCCATAGGGGTCATAGGGAGCCTATAGGGGCCAGGGGACCTATAGGGGGACATGGAGGGGGCCCTAGGGGGCAACTCGAGGGGGCTGTAGGGGCCATGGGGTGGGCTATAGGGGCCATGATGGGGCCCATAGGGGTCATAGGGAGCCTATAGGGGCCAGGGGACATAGAGGGCGACATAGAGGGCAACTCGAGGGGGCTATAGGGGCCATGATGGGGCTCATAGGGGCCATAGGGAGCCTATAGGGGCCAGGGGACCTATAGGGGGACATGGAGGGGGGCATAGGGGGCAACTCGAGGGGGCTGTAGGGGCCATGGGGCGGGCTATAGGGGCCATAATGGGACCCATAGGGGTCATAGGGAGCCTATAGGGGCCAGGGGACATAGAGGGGGCCATAGAGGGCAACTCGAGGGGGCTATAGGGGCCATGATGGGGCTCATAGGGGCCATAGGGAGCCTATAGGGGCCAGGGGCCCTATAGGGGGACATGGAGGGGGCCATAGGGGGCAACTCGAGGGGGCTGTAGGGGCCATGGGGCGGGCTATAGGGGCCATGATGGGGCCCATAGGGGCTGTAGGGAGCCTATAGGGGCCAGGGGACATAGAGGGGGCCATAGGGGGCAACTCGAGGGGGCTATAGGGGCCATGGGGGGGGCTATAGGGGCCATGATGGGGCCCATAGCGGTCATAGGTAGCCTATAGGGGCCAGGGGACCTATAGGGGGACATTGAGGGGGCCCTAGGGGGCAACTCGAGGGGGCTGTAGGGGCCATGGGGTGGGCTATAGGGGCCATGATGGGGCCCATAGGGGTCATAGGGAGCCTATAGGGGCCAGGGGACATAGAGGGCGACATAGAGGGCAACTCGAGGGGGCTATAGGGGCCATGATGGGGCTCATAGGGGCCATAGGGAGCCTATAGGGGCCAGGGGCCCTATAGGGGGACATGGAGGGGGCCATAGGGGGCAACTCGAGGGGGCTGTAGGGGCCATGGGGCGGGCTATAGGGGCCATGATGGGGCCCATAGGGGCTGTAGGGAGCCTATAGGGGCCAGGGGACATAGAGGGGGCCATAGGGGGCAACTCGAGGGGGCTATAGGGGCCATGGGGGGGGCTATAGGGGCCATGATGGGGCCCATAGGGGTCATAGGGAGCCTATAGGGGCCAGGGGACCTATAGGGGGACATGGAGGGGGCCCTAGGGGGCAACTCGAGGGGGCTGTAGGGGCCATGGGGTGGGCTATAGGGGCCATGATGGGGCCCATAGGGGTCATAGGGAGCCTATAGGGGCCAGGGGACATAGAGGGCGACATAGAGGGCAACTCGAGGGGGCTATAGGGGCCATGATGGGGCTCATAGGGGCCATAGGGAGCCTATAGGGGCCAGGGGACCTATAGGGGGACATGGAGGGGGGCATAGGGGGCAACTCGAGGGGGCTGTAGGGGCCATGGGGCGGGCTATAGGGGCCATAATGGGACCCATAGGGGTCATAGGGAGCCTATAGGGGCCAGGGGACATAGAGGGGGCCATAGAGGGCAACTCGAGGGGGCTATAGGGGCCATGATGGGGCTCATAGGGGCCATAGGGAGCCTATAGGGGCCAGGGGCCCTATAGGGGGACATGGAGGGGGCCATAGGGGGCAACTCGAGGGGGCTGTAGGGGCCATGGGGCGGGCTATAGGGGCCATGATGGGGCCCATAGGGGCTGTAGGGAGCCTATAGGGGCCAGGGGACATAGAGGGGGCCATAGGGGGCAACTCGAGGGGGCTATAGGGGCCATGGGGGGGGCTATAGGGGCCATGATGGGGCCCATAGCGGTCATAGGTAGCCTATAGGGGCCAGGGGACCTATAGGGGGACATTGAGGGGGCCCTAGGGGGCAACTCGAGGGGGCTGTAGGGGCCATGGGGTGGGCTATAGGGGCCATGATGGGGCCCATAGGGGTCATAGGGAGCCTATAGGGGCCAGGGGACATAGAGGGCGACATAGAGGGCAACTCGAGGGGGCTATAGGGGCCATGATGGGGCTCATAGGGGCCATAGGGAGCCTATAGGGGCCAGGGGCCCTATAGGGGGACATGGAGGGGGCCATAGGGGGCAACTCGAGGGGGCTGTAGGGGCCATGGGGCGGGCTATAGGGGCCATGATGGGGCCCATAGGGGCTGTAGGGAGCCTATAGGGGCCAGGGGACATAGAGGGGGCCATAGGGGGCAACTCGAGGGGGCTATAGGGGCCATGGGGGGGGCTATAGGGGCCATGATGGGGCCCATAGGGGTCATAGGGAGCCTATAGGGGCCAGGGGACCTATAGGGGGACATGGAGGGGGCCCTAGGGGGCAACTCGAGGGGGCTGTAGGGGCCATGGGGTGGGCTATAGGGGCCATGATGGGGCCCATAGGGGTCATAGGGAGCCTATAGGGGCCAGGGGACATAGAGGGCGACATAGAGGGCAACTCGAGGGGGCTATAGGGGCCATGATGGGGCTCATAGGGGCCATAGGGAGCCTATAGGGGCCAGGGGACCTATAGGGGGACATGGAGGGGGGCATAGGGGGCAACTCGAGGGGGCTGTAGGGGCCATGGGGCGGGCTATAGGGGCCATAATGGGACCCATAGGGGTCATAGGGAGCCTATAGGGGCCAGGGGACATAGAGGGGGCCATAGAGGGCAACTCGAGGGGGCTATAGGGGCCATGATGGGGCTCATAGGGGCCATAGGGAGCCTATAGGGGCCAGGGGACCTATAGAGGGACATGGAGGGGGCCATAGGGGGCAACTCGAGGCGGCTGTAGGGGCCATGGGGTGGGCTATAGGGGCCATGATGGGACCCATAGGGGCCATAGGGAGGCTATAGGGGCCAGGGGACATAGAGGGGGCCATAGGGGGCAACTCGAGGGGGCTATAGGGGCCATGGGGCGGGCTATAGGGGCCATGATGGGGCCCATAGGGGCCATAGGGAGCCTATAGGGGCCAGGGGACCTATAGAGGGACATGGAGGGGGCCATAGGGGGCAACTCAAGGCGGCTGTAGGGGCCATGGGGTGGGCTATAGGGGCCATGATGGGACCCATAGGGGCCATAGGGAGCCTATAGGGGCCAGGGGACATAGAGGGGGACATAGAGGGGGCCCTAGGGGGCAACTCGAGGGGGCTATAGGGCCATGGGGTGGGCTATAGGGGCCATGATGGGGCCCATAGGGGTCATAGGGAGCCTATAGAGGCCAGGGGACCTATAGGGGGATATAGAGGGGGCCGTAGGGGCCATGGGGCAGGCTATAGGGGCCATGATGGGGCCCATAGGGGCCATAGGGAGCCTATAGGGGCCAGGGGACCTATAGGGGGACATGGAGGGGGCCCTAGGGGGCAACTCGAGGGGGCTATAGGGGCCATGGGGCGGGCTATAGGGGCCATAATGGGGCCCATAGGGGCTGTAGGGAGCCTATAGGGGTCAGCGGACCTATAGGGGGAGGCTGATGAGGCCAGAGTGCAGTTAATGGGGGCTGTAGGGGGCACAATGAGGTCTATAGGGGCCACAAGGGAGTCTATAGGAGCCATAATGGGGTCTGTAGGGGCCACAGGGAGCCTATAGAGGTCAGGGAGTCCTATCAGGGGACCTATAGGGGGCCATAGAAAGTGACTGGAGGGGGTCATTGAGGCCAGAATGCAGTTAATGGGGTCTATAGGCGCCATAGGGGGTGTATAGGAGCCATAGGAGGCCTATAGGAGCTGGGGGGACCTATAGGAGGCCATAGGGGGTAACTCGAGGAGGCTCATGGGGCCATAGTGTGCTTAATGGGGCCTGTAGGGGCCATAGGGGGCCTATAGGCGTCAGGGGGGACCTATAGGGGGACCTATAGGAGGCCATAGGTGGCTACTGGAGGGGGCCAATGGGGCCAGAGTGCGGTTAATGGGGGCTATAATGGAGTCTATAGGTGCCATAGGGGACCTATAGGGGCTGTTAGGGAGACCTATAGGGAGCCATAAGGACAAAAGAGGGAACTATAGGGGCCACTAAGGCCCTAAGGCGGCCATGGGGGGGGGTGTCTATAGGGACTACAGGGGAGCTATATGGGCCATAGGGAGGCCTCTAGGGTCATACAGGTGTCTAAAGGGGCCATGGAGGAGGCCTGTAGGGGCACACAGGCACCTATAGGGGCTATACGGGGGTCCATAAGGGGCATAGAGAGGCCTTAGAGGCTTTATGAATTATACAGGGGTGTTTATGGGTCATAGGAGGGTTTATAGGGGCCACAGGGAGACCTATAGGGCTATATGGCGGGTCTATAGGGGACATGGGGGGGTCCTATGGAGATCTCAAAGGGACCTATAATGGGGCTGTAGTGACTATAGGAAGTTCTATAGGGGCTGTGGGGGAGGCTGTTCTATGAGCGGACCTATGTGGGCACTATGGAGCACAGGACACCTATGGCGCTGCCCACAGGAGCGGGTACCTATGGGTGACTGAGGCCCTGTGGGGACCAATGGGGGCCCTATGGGGGCTACGTGGGCCGCAGGCCCTAGACCCTATAGATCCTAGCCCCACATCCCCTCTGGCTGGGCGTGGGGCCCCTATAGGAGCGATAGGGCCTGGGGCAGGTGGAAGGGAGGGTGTCTAGGGCCCCTGTAGGGATCTATAGGGGTCTAGTCAGGTCTATAGGGTGCCTATAGGGTACCTATAGGGCCTGATGGATCCCCCCTCGCATCTCCCCAGGGCATCAACTGGTTTCCCTGGAAAGGCTTCGAGTTCTCCATCCCCTTCACCGAGATGAAGCTGCGGCCCCAGCGCCGCTGAGGGGACCCCGGCGGGGGCGGGGGGGGGGGGGACCCCGGCGGGGGAGGGGGGGGGCTCGCGAGGGGAGGGGGGACTCGCGGGGGGAGGGGTCAGAGGCGAAGCTTTTATGGGGGGTGGGGGAGGTAATAAAAGCTGCCTGTAACCCCCTCCCCCCGCTGAACCCTGGCGTGCGGGTGGGGTGGGGTGGGGTGGGGTGGGGTGGGGTGGGGGGACCCGGGCGGCCGGGGGTGCAGGAAGGCAGGGGAGCAGGCAGCCCCAGGCAGGCAGGGGTGCAGGCAGGGGTACAGGCAGCCCCCAGGCAGGCGGGGGTACAGGCAGGGGTACAGGTAGCCCCAGGCAGGCAGGGGTACAGGCAGGGGTACAGGCAGCCCCAGGCAGGCAGGGGTACAGGCAGGGGTACAGGTAGCCCCAGGCAGGAGGAGGTACAGGCAGGGGTACAGGCAGGGGTACAGGCAGGTGTACAGGCAGCCCCCAGGCAGGTGGGGGCACAGACAGGGGTACAGGCAGGGGTACAGGCAGGGGTACAGGTAGCCCCAGGCAGGCAGGGGTACAGGCAGGGGCGCAGGCAGCCCCCAGGCAGGCGGGGGTACAGGCAGGGGTACAGGCAGCCCGGAGTGCAGGCAGGGGTACAGGCAGGGGTACAGGCAGCCCCTAGGCAGGCAGGGGTACAGGCAGGGGTACAGGCAGGGGTACAGGCAGCCCCTAGGCAGGCGGAGGTACAGGCAGGGGTACAGGCAGGTGTACAGGCAGCCCCCAGGCAGGTGGGGGCGCAGACAGGGGTACAGGCAGGGGTACAGGCAGGGGTACAGGTAGGGGTACAGGCAGGGGTACAGGTAGGGGTACAGGCAGGGGCGCAGGCAGCAGGCAGCCCGGGCGTAGCGGGCCCATCGCCGGCCGCCGCGCCGGGTCAGGCAGGGGGCTGGCAGGGCACCATGCGGACGCGGAAGGGCGGGCAGCGCAGGACGGTGCCCGCCGACACCTGCAGGCAGGGCAGGAGCCCCGGGGCGGGGGGCTCCAGGCGGAATTCCCGCAGGATCTGGCCCAGGAAGACGAAGAGCTCGGCCCGCGCCAGCCCCTCCCCCAGGCAGGATCGGGCCCCGCAGCCGAAGGGCACCAGCGCCCGCCAGGGAGCCCCCGGAGCCAGGAACCGCTCTGGGGGGGGACGGGGACAGGGGGTGGGGGTCAGGGGACCCGGGTGTCCAGGGGTGAGTGACCCAGGCATGCGAGGAGGGGCACCCACCCCAAGGGGTGCAGGGGTCCCAGGCGTTCGGGAGGGGACCCACCCCAAGGGGTTCAGGGCACCCAGGTGTCTGGGGGGGGGACCCGGGTGTCTGAGGAGGGGCACCCACCCCAAGGGGCTGAGGGGACCCAGGTGATCAGGCCGGGGACCCACCCCAAGGGGTTCAGGGCACCCAGGTGTCTGGGGGGGTCCCAGGTGTCTGGGAGGGGACCCGGGTGTCTGAGGAGGGGCACCCACCCCAGGGGGTTGAGGGGACCCACGTGGCTGGGAGGGGACCCAGGTGTCCAGGAGGGGCACCCACCCCAAAGGGTTCAGGGGTCCCAGGCATTCGGGAGGGCACCCACCCACACAGGGGTCAGGGGACCCAGGTGTCTGGGGGGGGACCCGGGTGTCTGAGGAGGGGCACCCACCCCAAAGGGGTTCAGGGGTCCCGGGTGTCTGGGAGGGGACGCGGGTGTCCAGGGGTGACGCAGGCGCCTGAGGAGGGGACCCACCCCAAGGGGCTGAGGGGACCCAGATGTCTGGGGGGGGGACCCGGGTGTCTGAGGAGGGGCACCCACCCCAGGGGGTTGAGGGGACCCACGTGGCTGGGAGGGGACCCAGGTGTCCAGGAGGGGACCCACCCACACAGGGGTCAGGGCACCCAGGTGTCTGGGGGGGGACCCGGGTATCTGAGGAGGGGCACCCACCCCAAGGGGCTGAGGGGACCCAGGTGGCGGGGAGGGGACCCAGGTGTCCAGGAGGGGCACCCACCCCAAGGGGTTCAGGGCACCCAGGTGTCTGGGGGGGTCCCAGGTGTCTGGGAGGGGACCCGGGTGTCTGAGGAGGGGCACCCACCCCAGGGGGTTGAGGGGACCCAGGTGGCGGGGAGGGGACCCAGGTGTCCAGGAGGGGCACCCACCCCAAGGGGTTGAGGGGTCCCAGGCATTCGGGAGGGCACCCACCCACACAGGGGTCAGGGGACCCAGGTGTCCAGGAGGGGACCCACCCCAAGGGACTGAGGGGACCCAGGTGATCAGGCTGGGGACCCACCCCAAGGGGTTCAGGGCACCCAGGTGTCTGGGGGGGTCCCAGGTGTCTGAGGAGGGGCACCCACCCCAAGGGGCTGAGGGGACCCACGTGGCTGGGAGGGGACCCAGGTGTCCAGGAGGGGACCCACCCCAAGGGGTTCAGGGCACCCAGGTGTCTGGGGGGGTCCCAGGTGTCTGAGGAGGGGCACCCACCCCAAGGGGCTGAGGGGACCCAGGCATTTGGGAGGGCACCCACCCACACAGGGGTCAGGGGACCCAGGTGATCAGGCCGGGACCCACCCCAAGGGGCTGAGGGGACCCAGGTGTCGGGGGGGGGGACCCGGGTGTCTGAGGAGGGGACCCACCCCAAGGGGCTGAGAGGACCCAGGTGATCAGGCCGGGGACCCACCCCAAGGGGTTCAGGGCACCCAGGTGTCTGGGGGGGTCCCAGGTGTCTGGGAGGGGACCCAGGTGTCCAGGAGGGGCACCCACCCCAAAGGGGTTCAGGGGTCCCGGGCGTCTGGGAGGGGACGTGGGTGTCCAGGGATGACGCAGGCGCCTGAGGAGGGGACCCACCCCAAGGGGCTGAGGGGACCCAGATGTCTGGGGGGGGGACCCGGGTGTCTGAGGAGGGGCACCCACCCCAAGGGGTTGAGGGGTCCCAGGCATTCGGGAGGGCACCCACCCACACAGGGGTCAGGGGACCCAGGTGTCCAGGAGGGGCACCCACCCCAAGGGGTTCAGGGCACCCAGGTGTCTGGGGGGGTCCCAGGTGTCTGAGGAGGGGCACCCACCCCAGGGGGTTGAGGGGACCCAGGCGTTCAGGAGGGGACCCACCCCAAGGGGTTCAGGGCACCCAGGTGTCTGGGGGGGGACCCGGGTGTCTGAGGAGGGGCACCCACCCCAAGGGGTTCAGGGGTCCCAGGCGTTCGGGAGGGGACCCACCCCAAGGGGCTGAGGGCACCCAGGTGTCTGGGGGCGGACCCGGGTGTCTGAGGAGGGGCACCCACCCCAAGGGGCTGAGGAGACCCAGGTGATCAGGCCGGGGACCCACCCCAAGGGGTTCAGGGCACCCAGGTGTCTGGGGGGGTCCCAGGTGTCTGGGGGGGGACCCGGGTGTCTGAGGAGGGGCACCCACCCCAAGGGGTTCAGGGGTCCCAGGCGTTCGGGAGGGGACCCACCCCAAGGGGCTGAGGGGACCCAGGTGTCCAGGAGGGGACCCACCCCAAGGGACTGAGGGGACCCAGGTGTCCAGGAGGGGACCCACCCCAAGGGGCTGAGGGCACCCAGGTGTCTGGGGGACCCCCGGCATCCCGGAGGGGCCCCCGCTGGCCGGGCGTACCAGGCAGGAAGGCCTCGGGGTGGTCCCAGGTGTCGGGGTCCTGGTGGGCAGCCAGGAGGTTGGGGACCAGGATGGAGCCGGCCGGCACCGGGATGCCCGCGACACTGGGAGGGGACAGCAGGGGGGGTGCCGGGATGTACTGGGATGTCCTGGGATGCGCTGGGGCTCCGCTGGGATGTACTGGAGTCTACTGGGACCTGCTGGGGCCTACTGGGGCTTTCTGGGGCCTACTGGGATCTACTGGGGCCTACTGGGGCTTGCTGGAGCTCTCTGGAGTCTACTGGGGGTCAACTGGGCCCTACTGGGATCTGCTGGGCTCTCTTGGGGCCTAGTGGGACCTGCTGGGGCCTACTGGGGCTTTCTGGGGTCTACTGGGGTCTACTGGGATCTACTGGGGCCTACTGGAGCTCTCTGGAGTCTACTGGGGGTCAACTGGGGCCTACTGGGATCTGCTGGGCTCTCTTGGGGCCTAGTGGGACCTGCTGGGGCCTACTGGGGCTTTCTGGGGTCTACTGGGGTCTACTGGGATCTACTGGGGCCTACTGGAGCTCTCTGGAGTCTACTGGGGGTCAACTGGGGCCTACTGGGATCTGCTGGGCTCTCTTGGGGCCTAGTGGGACCTGCTGGGGCCTACTGGGGCTTTCTGGGGCCTACTGGGGTCTACTGGGATCTACTGGGGCCTACTGGAGCTCTCTGGAGTCTACTGGGGGTCAACTGGGGCCTACTGGGATCTGCTGGGCTCTCTTGGGGCCTAGTGGGACCTGCTGGGGCCTACTGGGGCTTTCTGGGGTCTACTGGGATCTACTGGGGCCTACTGGGGCTTACTGGAGCTCTCTGGAGTCTACTGGGGGTCAACTGGGGCCTACTGGGATCTGCTGGGCTCTCTTGGGGCCTAGTGGGACCTGCTGGGGCCTACTGGGGCTTTCTGGGGCCTACTGGGGTCTACTGGGATCTACTGGGGCCTACTGGAGCTCTCTGGAGTCTACTGGGGGTCAACTGGGGCCTACTGGGATCTGCTGGGCTCTCTTGGGGCCTAGTGGGACCTGCTGGGGCCTACTGGGGCTTTCTGGGGCCTACTGGGGTCTACTGGGATCTACTGGGGCCTACTGGAGCTCTCTGGAGTCTACTGGGGGTCAACTGGGGCCTACTGGGATCTGCTGGGCTCTCTTGGGGCCTAGTGGGACCTGCTGGGGCCTACTGGGGCTTTCTGGGGCCTACTGGGGTCTACTGGGATCTACTGGGGCCTACTGGAGCTCTCTGGAGTCTACTGGGGGTCAACTGGGGCCTACTGGGATCTGCTGGGCTCTCTTGGGGCCTAGTGGGACCTGCTGGGGCCTACTGGGGCTTTCTGGGGTCTACTGGGGTCTACTGGGATCTACTGGGGCCTACTGGAGCTCTCTGGAGTCTACTGGGGGTCAACTGGGGCCTACTGGGATCTGCTGGGCTCTCTTGGGGCCTAGTGGGACCTGCTGGGGCCTACTGGGGCTTTCTGGGGTCTACTGGGATCTACTGGGGCCTACTGGGGCTTACTGGAGCTCTCTGGAGTCTACTGGGGGTCAACTGGGGCCTACTGGGATCTGCTGGGCTCTCTTGGGGCCTAGTGGGACCTGCTGGGGCCTACTGGGGCTTTCTGGGGCCTACTGGGGTCTACTGGGATCTACTGGGGCCTACTGGAGCTCTCTGGAGTCTACTGGGGGTCAACTGGGGCCTACTGGGATCTGCTGGGCTCTCTTGGGGCCTAGTGGGACCTGCTGGGGCCTACTGGGGCTTTCTGGGGCCTACTGGGATCTACTGGGGCCTACTGGGGCTTACTGGAGCTCTCTGGAGTCTACTGGGGGTCAACTGGGGCCTACTGGGATCTGCTGGGCTCTACTGGGGTCTGCTAGGACTTGCTGGGGCCTACTGGGCTCTGCTGAGGTCTGCTGGGACCTACTGGGATCTATTGGGGTCTACTGGGACCTCCTGGGGCCTACTGGGGCTTACTGGAGCTCTCTGGAGTCTACTGGGATCTACTGGGGCCTACTGGGATCTGCTGGGCTCTCTTGGGGCCTAGTGGGACCTGCTGGGGCCTACTGGGGCTTTCTGGGGTCTACTGGGATCTGCTGAGGTCTGCTGGGACCTACTGGGATCTATTGGGGTCTACTGGGACCCTCCTGGGACTTTCTGGGGTCTACTGGGACCCTCTGGGATATACTGGGGCCTACTGGGACCTCCCTGAGCCTACTGGGTCCTACTGGGGTCTGTTGGGGTTTACAGAGATCTACTGGGGCCTACTGAGACCTCCTGGGGCCTAGCGGGGTCTACTGGGGTTTACTGAGACCTACTGGAGCCTACTGGGGGCTACTGGAATGTACTGGGGCCTGCTGAGACCTGCTGGGGTCTGCTATGGCCTACTGGGGCCTATTGGGGGCTACTGGGATGTACTGGGGTGTGCTGTGACCTACTGGAGCTCCTTGAGCCTACTGGGGTTTACTGAGACCTACGGGGGTCTGCTGGGGTCTACTGGGACCCACTAGGGTTTACTGGGGCCTGCTGGGCTCTGCGGGGGCTAGTGGGGTCTACTGGGAACTGCTGGGGCCAGCTGGGGTCTACTGGGACCTACTGGGACTTGCTGGGGCCTGCTGGGCTCTGCTGGGATCCACTGGGGCCTACTGGGTTCTACTGGGACCTACTGGGACTTGCTGGGCTCTGCTGGGATCTACTGGGATATACTGGGCTCTGCTGGGGTTACTGGGGTCTCTTGGGGCCTACTGGGAGCCGCTGGGGCCTGCTGGGTCCTAGTGAGGCCCTGCTGGGGTCTACTGGGATATACTGGGACCTACTTGGGCCTGTGGGGTCCGCTGGGACCTACTGGGACCTACTGGGCTCTGCTGGGGCTACTGGGGTCTGTTGGGGGCTACTGGGACCTGCTGGGGCCTATGGGCTCTGCCGGGATCTACTGGGCCCTACTTGGGTCTACTGGGACTTACTGGGCTCTGCTGGGGCTACTGGGACATACTGGGACCTGCTGGGGCCTACTGGGACCTGCTGGGATCTACGAGGCCATACTTGGGTCTGCTTGGGTCTGCTGGGGCCTACTGGGACATACTGGGCTCTGCTGGGACTACTGGGGTCTATTGGGGCCTACTGGGAACTGCTGGGGCTTACTGGGCTCTGCTGGGGTCTACTGGGGCCTACTGGGGCTTATGGGGTCTACTGGGATCTAGTGGGGCCTACTGGGGTCTACTGGGGCCCACTGGGGCCTACTGTGACCTGCTGGGCCTACTGGGATCTGTTGGGGTCTCCTGGGGCCCTACTGGGACCTGCTGGGCTCTACTGGGGCCTACTGGGAAATACTGGTTTGTACTGGGCCATAATGGTTGTTCCCTTTCTTACTGGGGCTGTATTAAGCTGCACTGGGCTATACTGGTCTCTGCTGGGACCAATTTATACTGGTTTGGAGTGGTGTAAAGCAGCGCCAGGCACTGGTGCACAGCGCTGCAACCTGATGCCCTGTCCTCCATATTGGTCTATACTGGTTTATACTGGTCTATGCTGGTTTAAAACATTAATGCACAGTGAGCTGACACTGAGTTGTCCCTACCAGTCTATACTGGTTTACATGGGATTATACTGCTGTGTATTGGCTTATACTGGTCCATACTGGTTTGTACTGGTTCATACTGGTCTCTACTGGATCAAAACACTGATACACAGTGGTGCACGGTGCTGCAACCTAATGCCCACGGGTCCATACTGGTCTATAGTGGTTCATACTAGTCCATATTTATCTAAACTAGTCAAAACTGGTCCATACTGGTCTAAACTGGTGCAAAACACTGATACACACTGGTGCACAGTGCTGCAACCTGAGCCCAGTGGTTCCTAACTGGTCTATAGTGGTTCACGCTGGTTCATTCTAGTCCATACTCATCTAAACTGCTTCATACTGTCCTATACAGGTTCATACTGGTCTAAACTGGTCTGTACTGGTTCATACTGGTCTGTACTGGTTCATACTGGTCCATATTGGTCTAAACTTGTGCAAAACACTGCTACACACTGGTGCACAGTGCTGCCACCTGATGTCCAGTGGTCCCTAACTGGTTTATAGTGGTTCACGCTGGTTCATACTAGTACACGCTCATCGATATCGGTTCATACTGGTCCATACTGGTCTAAAAACTGGTCCATACTGGTCTAAACTGGTGCAAAACACTGGTACACAGTGGTGCACAGTGCTGCAACCTGAGCCCAGTGGTCCCTAACTGGTCTATAGTGGTTCACGCTGGTTCATACTAGTACACGCTCATTGATATCGGTTCATACTGGTCCATACTGGTCTAAACTGGTCAAAACTGGTCCATACTGGTCTAAACTGGTGCAAAACACTAGTACACATTGGTGCACAGTGCTGCAAGCTGAGCCCAGTGGTCCCTAACTGGTCTATAGTGGTTCACGCTGGTTCATACTAGTACACGCTCATCGATATCGGTTCATACTGGTCCATACTGGTCTAAAAACTGGTCCATACTGGTCCATACTGGTCTAAAAACTGGTCCATACTGGTCTAAACTGGCGCAAAACACTGGTACACACTGGTGCACAGTGCTGCCACCTGAGCCCAGTGGTCCCTAACTGGTCTATAGTGGTTCACGCTGGTTCATACTAGTACACGCTCATTGATATCGGTTCATACTGGTCCATACTGGTCTAAACTGGTCAAAACTGGTCCATACTGGTCTAAACTGGTGCAAAACACTAGTACACATTGGTGCACAGTGCTGCAAGCTGAGCCCAGTGGTCCCTAACTGGTCTATAGTGGTTCACGCTGGTTCATACTAGTACACGCTCATCGATATCGGTTCATACTGGTCCATACTGGTCTAAAAACTGGTCCATACTGGTCCATACTGGTCTAAAAACTGGTCCATACTGGTCTAAACTGGCGCAAAACACTGGTACACACTGGTGCACAGTGCTGCCACCTGAGCCCAGTGGTCCCTAACTGGTCTATAGTGGTTCACGCTGGTTCATACTAGTACACGCTCATTGATATCGGTTCATACTGGTCCATACTGGTCTAAACTGGTCAAAACTGGTCCATACTGGTCTAAACTGGTGCAAAACACTAGTACACATTGGTGCACAGTGCTGCAAGCTGAGCCCAGTGGTCCCTAACTGGTCTATAGTGGTTCACGCTGGTTCATACTAGTACACGCTCATCGATATCGGTTCATACTGGTCCATACTGGTCTAAAAACTGGTCCATACTGGTCCATACTGGTCTAAAAACTGGTCCATACTGGTCTAAACTGGTGCAAAACACTGATACACAGTGGTGCACAGTGCTGCAACCTGAGCCCAGTGGTCCCTAACTGGTCTATAGTGGTTCACGCTGGTTCATACTAGTACACGCTCATCGATATCGGTTCATACTGGTCTATATTGGTCCAAAAACTGGTCCATACTGGTCTAAACTGGTGCAAAACACTGATACACAGTGGTGCACAGTGCTGCAACCTGAGCCCAGTGGTCCCTAACTGGTCTATAGTGGTTCACGCTGGTTCATACTAGTACATGCTCATTGATATCGGTTCATACTGGTCTATACTGGTCTAAAAACTGGTCCATACTGGTCCATACTGGTCTAAAAACTGGTCCATACTGGTCTAAACTGGCGCAAAACACTGGTACACACTGGTGCACAGTGCTGCCACCTGAGCCCAGTGGTCCCTAACTGGTCTATAGTGGTTCACGCTGGTTCATACTAGTACACGCTCATTGATATCGGTTCATACTGGTCCATACTGGTCTAAACTGGTCAAAACTGGTCCATACTGGTCTAAACTGGTGCAAAACACTAGTACACATTGGTGCACAGTGCTGCAAGCTGAGCCCAGTGGTCCCTAACTGGTCTATAGTGGTTCACGCTGGTTCATACTAGTACACGCTCATTGATATCGGTTCATACTGGTCCATACTGGTCTAAACTGGTCAAAACTGGTCCATACTGGTCTAAACTGGTGCAAAACACTAGTACACATTGGTGCACAGTGCTGCAAGCTGAGCCCAGTGGTCCCTAACTGGTCTATAGTGGTTCACGCTGGTTCATACTAGTACACGCTCATTGATATCGGTTCATACTGGTCCATACTGGTCTAAACTGGTCAAAACTGGTCCATACTGGTCTAAACTGGTGCAAAACACTAGTACACATTGGTGCACAGTGCTGCAAGCTGAGCCCAGTGGTCCCTAACTGGTCTATAGTGGTTCACGCTGGTTCATACTAGTACACGCTCATCGATATCGGTTCATACTGGTCCATACTGGTCCATACTGGCCATACCTGGTGTGGCGGCGGGCGCAATGGGGCAGGGCCAGGGGGGCGGGGGGCCGGAGGCGCAGGGTCTCGGTGACGGTGGCGTGGAGGAGGGGCAGGCGCCCAGCGTCCCCCGCCTGGGGGGTCCCGGTGGGACCCAGCTCCCGCCACAGCTCCGCCCGCAGCCGCTCCTGCAGCTGGGGACACGCGGGGCACACGCGTGTCACACGCGTGTCACTGCCTCCTGGGGTGACACGTGCGTCATGGGGCATCGGGGGGGTGGGGGGGAGGGGGTCCCACCCCGGGGGGTCACCCCGCGCCAAGGTGGGTTGGGGGGGGGGACACATAAAGGGGACCGAGGAGCTGCGTGGGGACACGGACGTGACACGCGTGTGGCACCTCGGGGTGGGGCAGGGGGACGGTGATGGCCATGGGGAGGGGGACAAGGGGGACACAGAGGACACAGGACCCAGCTGGGGACATTCATGGGGACGTGAGACACCCCCCCCCCCCCCCCCAGGGACAAGCGTGGGGACGCGGACACGAATGTGACACGGCCGTGACACGCGTGTGGCACCTCGGGGCAGTGCAAGGGCACGGTGCTGGATGGGGGGAGGGGGACGGGGGGGGACACACGTGGGGACACGGGACCCCCTGGGGACGCCAGACCCCCTTGGGGACGCCAGACCCCCTTGGGGACATGCACGGGGACTTGGACATGGCTGCGGCACGCGTGTGGCACCTCGGGGGAGAGCAGGGGGATGGCAACGGCTACGGGGAGGGGGACACCGGGGACACAGACGACACACGTGGTGACATGGGACACCCCCCACCCCCACCCGGCCACCCGTGGGGGCTCGGGGCCACGTGTGGGGACTCGGGGCCACCCGTGGGGACTCGGGGTCACACGTGGGGACTTGGGGCCACCCATGGGGACTCGGGGCCATGCATGGGGACTCAGGGCCACACGTGGGGGACTTGGGGCCACGCGTGGGGGATTTGGGGCCACGTGTGGAGACTCGGGGCCACCCGTGGGGACTCGGGGCTACGTATGGGGGACTTGGGGCCACCTATGGGGACTCGGGGCCACCCGTGGGGACTCGGGGCCACCCATGGGGACTCGGGGCCACGCATGGGGACTCAGGGCCACACGTGGGGGACTTGGGGCCACGCGTGGGGGATTTGGGGCCACGTGTGGGGACTCGGGGCCACCCGTGGGGACTCGGGGCTACGTATGGGGGACTTGGGGCCACCTATGGGGACTCGGGGCCACCCGTGGGGACTCGGGGCCACCCATGGGGACTCGGGGCCACGCATGGGGACTCAGGGCCACACGTGGGGGACTTGGGGCCACGCGTAGGGGATTTGGGGCCACGTGTGGGGACTCGGGGCCACCCGTGGGGACTCGGGGCTACATATGGGGGACTTGGGGCCACCTATGGGGACTCGGGGCCACCCGTGGGGGACTCAGGGCCACCTGTGGGGGACTCGGGGCCACGCGTGGGGACTCGGGGCCACCTGTGGGTGACGGGGCCATGCGTGGGGGACTCGGGGCCACCTGTGGGGACTCGGGGCCACCCGTGGGGGACTCGGGGCTACGCGTGGGGGACTCGGGGCCACCTATGGGGACTCGGGGCCACCCGTGGGGGACTCGGGGCTACGCGTGGGGGAGTCAGGGCCACCCGTGGGGACTCGGGGCCACCCGTGGGGGACTTGGGGCCACCTGTGGGGACTCAGGGCCACCTGTGGGGGACTCGGGGCCACCCGTGGGGCACTCGGGGCTACGCGTGGGGGACCCGGGGCCAGCCGTGGGGACGCGGGGCCGGTGGCGGCACGCGGGTGGCACCTCGGGGCGGTGCAGCAGGAAGGCGACGGCCCAGGCCAGGGCGGCGGCCGTGGTCTCGGTGCCGCCGATGAAGAGGTCGACCAGGGCCATGTGGAGGCGGGGGGGGCTCAGGGGACCCCCCCGGACGCCCGGGTCCCTTCCCTGCAGCGCCCCCAGAACGGTGTCCCCCGGGGGGGAGGGGCACTCCTGCGGGGACGCCTGTCATTCCCCCACGGAGGCCGGGGGGGTCCCCGTGTCCCCGTGTCCGTCCGTCCGTCCCCCCCCCGACCTCGTGCCGTCGGATCTGGGCCTCCACGAAGGCGTCGCGGCGCTCGACCAGGCGCAGCAGCTCCCGCAGCCCCGGGTTGGGCAGCACCTGGGACGTATGGATCCCATAGGGACCACCACCCCGCCCCCCCCCGACCCCTATAGACACCCCCCGCCCCCCATAAATGCCCTGTAATTCCCCTCAGCCCTATATAGACCCTATAACTTACCCCCGCCCTGGGCCATCTAGACCCTATAGGCCGCCCTCCCAGACCATATAGACCCTCTCCACAGTCCTATAGTCTCCTCCAGCCCCATATAGACCATATAACCCCCCAGGGCCATATAGACCCTTTAGCGCTCCCCCCATATAGATCATCCCAGCCCCATAACACCCTCCCAGCCCCATATAGATCCAATAACCGCCCCCCCCAGCCCCATACAGCCCGCACAACCCCATATAGAACACCCATCTCCATATAGACCCTACACCCCCAGCCCCCGCCCCCACCTTATACATCCTCCCCAAGCCCATACAAGCATCTCCCCAGCCCCATATAGACCCTGTAACACCCCCCACCTCCAAATAGGCCCCCCCCCGGGGCCATATAGCCCCTCCCCAGCCCCATATAGACCCTGTAAGGCCCCTCCCAGAGCCATATAGCTCCTTCCCAGCCCCATATAGACCCCTCCAAGGCCCACATAGATCCTAGAAACCCCCTCCCCAGCCCCATATAGACTCCTCCCAACCCCATATAGACCACGTAACACCCCACCCCAGCCCCATATAAACCCTATAAGACCCCTCCCAGGGCCATATAGCCCCTCCCCAGCCCCATATAGACCCCTCCAAGGCCCACATAGATCCTAGAAACCTTCCCCCCAGCCCCATATAGACCCTGTAACACCCTCCCCCCAGCCCCATACAGACCCTATAACACCCCCCCCCCCATACCCCACCCCCCGGGCCAAATAGCCCCTATACCACCCCTTCCAGCCCCATATAGCGCCTATAACCCCCCCTCCCAGGGCCATATAGCCCCTCCCCAGCCCCACATAGATCCTAGAAACCCTCTCCCCAGCCCCATATAGACTCCTCCCAACCCCATATAGACCACGTAACACCCCCCCCAGCCCCATATAAACCCTATAAGACCCCTCCCAGGGCCATATAGCCCCCCCCCACCCCATATAGACCCCTCCAAGGCCCACATAGATCCTAGAAACCCTCTCCCCAGCCCCATATAGACCCCTCCCAACCCCATATAGACCACGTAACACCCCCCCCAGCCCCATATAAACCCTATAAGACCCCTCCCAGGGCCATATAGCCCCCCCCCAGCCCCATATAGACCCCTCCAAGGCCCACATAGATCCTAGAAACCTTCTCCCCACTCCACAACAGACCCTATAACCCCCCCCCCCAGCCCCATATACCCTCCCCCAGCCCCATATACCCCCCCCCCCCCCCCCCCGCCAGGGCCATATAGCCCCCATAGGGCCTGGCCCCCCGCGGGGCTCACCCGCAGGGCTGGGAGCAGGTCGAGGGCCCGGACGCTGGCCCTGCCCCACACCTCCAGCAGCTCCACCACGCAGCGGGTGAAGGCCCGGACCTCCGCCTCGGGGGGCATCTGGGGGGGGGGGGGGGTCCCGGACCCCTGGGTCCCCTCTGGGTCCGTCCCCTCCCCCCCCCGGATGCCTGGGTCCCCCCAGAACCCAAACAGTGCCCATCCCCCCCCCCCCCCCCCCCCCAAAGACACAGCCCCGGACACCTGCGTCCCCCCCAGGACCCCAACCTCCCCTCGCCCCCCCCCCCAAAAGACGCAGCCTGGGTCCCCCCCAAAACTGCTGGGTCCCCCCAAACTCCTGGGTCCCCTCCCTGGACACTTGGGTCCCCCCCAAAACTCCTGGGTCCCCTCAAAACTCCTGGGTCCCCTCCATGGACATTTGGGTCCCCCCCAAAACTCCTGGGTCCCCCCCAAACTCCTGGGTCCCCCCCAAAACTCCGGGGTCCCCCCAAATTCCTGGGTCCCCTCCCTGGACATTTGGGTCCCCCCAAACTCCTGGGTCCCCCCCCAAACTCCTGGGTCCCCTCCATGGACATTTGGGTCCCCCCCAAAACTCCGGGGTCCCCCCAAACTCCTGGGTCCCCCCAGACTCCTGGGTCCCCTCCCTGGACACTTGGGTCCCCCCCCAAAACTCCTGGGTCCCCCCCAAACTCCTGGGTCCCCTCCCTGGACACTTGGGTCCCCCCGAAACACCTGGGTCCCCCCCAAAACACCTGGGTCACCCCCCCCAGATGCCGGGGGTCCCCCCCCAGATGTCGGGGTCCCCCCCAGATGTCGGGGTCCCCTACCAGGTCCCCGAAGAGGAGGCGGCCGATGGTGCTGCAGGTGTGGAAGGGGAAAACCTCAAAGGGGTCCAGGGGGGCCCCCCCGTGGGAACGCAGCTCCTGGGGGGGCAGGGGGGATCAGGGGGGGGGGAACTGGGGGTATTGGGGTGTCCTGGGGGATACAGGGGGGATTCTCGGGGGGACTGGGGGACTCCAGGGGGTACTGGGGGGCCCTGGGGGGGTATTAGGGCTCAAAAGGAGGTTTTGGGGGGCACTGAGGGTGTACTGGGGGGCTCTAGGGGGTGTTTTGGGGTCCCCACCAGGATATTGGGGTGTCCTAGGGGTATATGGGGGGGGGCTAAGGGGGTTTTGGGGTCCCTAAGGGGCATTGGGGTCCCCAGAGGGGGCATTGGGGTGTCCCAAGGGGATGGGGGGGGGTGTCCCTAAGGGGGTATTGGGGGGCTCTAAGGGAATTTGGGGGGGCCCTAAGGGGATTTTGGGGTCCCTTACAGGGTTTTGGGGTGTCCCGGGGAGGTATTGGTGTCCCTAAGGGGGTATGGGGGGGGCCCTAAGGGAGTTTTGGGGATCCCCGGGGGAGTTTTGGGGGGGGGGGGGCGCGCGGGGGTTTTAGGGGTCCCTAAGGGGGGTTTGGGGGGTTGCAGCGGGGGTTTTGGGGTTCCCAGAGGGGTGTTAGGGTGCCCTAAGAGGATTTGGGGGGGTCCTTAGGGGGTTTTGGGGTGTCCCTAAGGAGGTTTTGGGGTCCCCAGGGGGGTATGAGGGTACCCTAAGGGGGTTTGGGGGGGCTCTGAGGGGATTTTGGGGTGTCCCAGGGGTATTGGGGTGTCCCGGGGGCTGTGGCCGGGGCCTAGGGAGCATTGGGGTCCCGAAGGGGGTTTTGGGGTCCCCCCTTGGTTTTGGGGTGCTCTGGAGGGGATGTGGGGGTGCTCTGGAGGGTCCCCCCTTGGTTTTGGGGTGCAGGGTGATTTTTGGGGTGCAGGGGGGGTATCGGGGTGCTGGGGGGGGGAACCGCCAGGATTTGGGGGTGTTGGGGTGCGGGGTTCAGGGGCAGTGGAGTTTTGGGGTGCAGGGTGATTTCGGGGTGCGGGGGGGGGTTGGGTTGCAGGGGTTTTGGGGTGCAGGGGGTGATTTGGGGGTCGGGTTTTGGGGTGCAGGGGTTTGGGGAGGCTTAGGGGTGCAGGGCAATTTCGGGGTGTGAGCGGGGTGCAGGGAGGTTTGGGGGTGCAGGGGGGTGGGGGTGGAGGGGTTTGGGGTGCAGGGGTGGGGCGGGGTGCAGGTTTGGGGGTGCAGGGGGGTCGGGGTGCAGGCTCTGGGGGTGCAGGGGTGAGGGTGCAGGGGTGGGTTTAGGGGTGCAGGGGGTGCGGGGTGCAGGGCAGGGTGGGGGTGCAGGTTTGGGGATGTGGGGGTGCAGGTTTTGGGGTGCAGGGTGGGGTTTTGGGGTGCAGGGTTTGGGGTGCAGTTTTGGGGTGCGGGTTGTGGGGTTCAGGGTGGGGGTGCAGTTTTGGGGTGCAGGTTTTGGGATGTAGTTTTGGGGTGCAGGGTGGGGGTGCAGGGTGGGGGTGCAGGTTTGGGGTGCAGAGTGGGGGTGCAGTTATGGGGTGCAGGGTGGGGGTGCAGGGTTTGGGGTGCAGATTTGGGGTGCAGTTTGGGGTGCAGTTTAGGGTGCAGGTTTGGGGTGCAGGGTGGGGGTGCAGGTTTTGGGGTGCAGAGTGGGGGTGCAGTTATGGGGTGCAGGGTTTGGGGTGCAGATTTGGGGTGCAGTTTGGGGTGCAGGTTTTGGGGTGCAGTTTGGGGTGCAGGTTTGGGGTCCAGGGTTTGGGGTGCAGTATTGGGGTGCAGATTTGGTGTGCAGTTTTGGGGTGCAGGTTTTGGGGTGCAGTTTGGGTGCAGGGTTTGGGGTGCAGTATTGGGGTGCAGGTTGGGGTGCAGGTTTGGGGTGCAGTATTGGGGTGCAGGGTGGGGGTGCAGGGTTTGGGGTGCAGTTTCGGGGTGCAGGTTTGGGGTGCAGGTTTGGGGTGCAGTTTGCGGTGCAGTTTTGGGGTGCAGTTTCGGGGTGCAGTTTGGGGTGCAGGGTTTGGGGTGCAGTTTCGGGGTGCAGGTTTGGGGTGCAGTTTGGGGTGCAGGGTTTGGGGTGCAGTTTCGGGGTGCAGGTTTGGGGTGCAGTTTGGGGTGCAGGGTTTGGGGTGCAGTTTCGGGGTGCAGGTTTGGGGTGCAGTTTGGGGTGCAGGGTTTGGGGTGCAGTTTCGGGGTGCAGGTTTGGGGTGCAGTTTGGGGTGCAGGGTTTGGGGTGCAGTTTCGGGGTGCAGGTTTGGGGTGCAGTTTGGGGTGCAGGGTTTGGGGTGCAGTTTGGGGTGCAGGGTTTGGGGTGCAGTATTGGGGTGCAGGTTGGGGTGCAGGTTTGGGGTGCAGTTTGCGGTGCAGTTTCGGGGTGCAGTTTGGGGTGCAGGGTTTGGGGTGCAGTTTCGGGGTGCAGGTTTGGGGTGCAGTTTGGGGTGCAGTTTGGGGTGCAGGGTGGGGGTGCAGGGTTTGGGGTGCAGTTTGGGGTGCAGGGTTTGGGGTGCAGTTTCGGGGTGCTCACCGCGCAGAGGGCCCGCGCCTGCCGCCGCAGCAGGGGCCGGAGCCGCCCCCCGGCCCGGGCCAGCGCCCCCCGCGTCGCCCCCCGCTGCCGCCGCCAGCCCGGCGTGGCCGCCCCCAGCGCCAGGTCCCGGCCCCCCCGCGACACCAGCCCGGCTGGGGACCCCGTCAGGGCCGCCCGGGGACCCCGGCACCCCCCGACCCCCCCCCCGAGAGCCCCAGCCCCCCAACCCCCACGTCCCCAGCCCGACAGCTCCCCCCCCCCCCCAAGCCCCATAGGGTCCCCTCACCCCATACCCCCCCACCTCACGACCCCCCCCCAGCCCCACAGGGCCCCCCCCATACCCCCTCGGGCCCCCCCCACCCCATAGCCCCCCAACCCCATCACCCACCCCAGCCCCATAGGGACCCCCCCACCCCACGAACCCCCCCCCCCAGCCCCACAGGGCCCCCCCATACCCCCTCGGGCCCCCCCCCACCCCATAGCCCCCCAACCCCACAGCCCCCCCAGCCCCATAGGGACCCCCCCACCCCACGAAACCCCCCCCCAGCCCCACAGGGCCCCCCCCCACCCATAGCCCCCCAACCCCACCACCCACCCCAGCCCCATAGAAACCCCCCCACCCCACGACCCCCCCCCCCCCCAGCCCCACAGGGCCCCCCCCATACCCCCTCAGGTCCCCCCCACCCCATAGCCCCCCCGGCCCCACAGGACTCCTCCCTCACCTCATAACCCCCCCCTACCCCATAACCCCCCCGTAGCCCCCCCACCCCATGTCCCCCCCTCCGCCCCCCAGCCCCATAGGGACTCCCATACCCCCTCGGCCCCCCCCCCCGCCATAGCCCCCCCCCTCAACCCCACAGGGCTCCTCCCTCACCCCCGACCCCCCACCCCATAACCCCCCCCCGCCCCCCAGCCCCCCCCTACCCAGGTAACTTGGGGGGCGCCCCAGCCAGTCCCCCCAGTGCCGGGCCAGCGCCTCCCGGATGGTCCCCACCGAGCTCAGCACCAGCACGTCTGGGGGGGGGGAGAGAAATTGGGGGGCTGGGGGGGACCCCAAAACTGGGGGAACCCTAAAACGGGGGGGGGAAGGTCGGGGAGTCCTGGGATGGGGGGGTGGGGTCCCCAAGGGGTAATTTGGGGGTCCGGGGGGGGGGGATCAGTGTGTGTGGGGGGACTTTTGGGGTCCCCAAGGGGCAGGTTTGGGGGTTCGGGAGGATTTTGGGGTCCCCCAGGGGGGCGGGGGGGGAGGGGTCTCGGGAGAGGTTTGGGGGTGCCATGGGGGGGGCAGGGGCGGGGTCTTGGGGTCCCCAAGGGGCGGGGTTTGGGGGTTGGGGTCAGGGTGGAGGGGGGGTGTGAGGTTTTGGGGGTTTTCGGGGTCCCAGGGGCAGGTTTGGGGGGGCTCGTGGGGAGGGGGTGGTGGTGGTGTCAGTTTTGGGGTGCCCCCCCCCCCCCGCCCCCACTCACCGCGCCCCCCCAGGCGCATGCGCAGGACGGGCCCGTGCCGGCGGGCGAGGCGGGCGAGGTGCAGCGCCCCCTGTGGGTGCAGCAGGTGCAGCGGCCCCGCCCGCGGGCCCCTCCCCCCCCGCCCCTCCGCCGCGGCCCCTCCCCCCCCTCCCCGCCGCCCCCCCGCCACCAGCAGCGCCAGCAGCGCCAGCAGCGCCAGCAGCAGCGCGGCCGCCATCGCCCGGGGGACCCCCCCGAGGAGCCCCTATATCGGGGGGACGCCTGGGCCACGCCCCTCGACGCCCCGCCCCCGCCGACAGCGCGCCCCGCCCCCGCCAAGCCGATAGAATACGGGGACCCCCCCTAAGCCCCGCCCCTCGACGCCCCGCCCCCGCAGGCAGCCCCCAGGCTGCTACAACGGAGGGACCCCCTAAGCCCCGCCCCCTTGAAAAGCCCCGCCCCCTTAGGCAGCCCCCAGCCGCTACAATAGAGTGACCCCCTGCGCCCCGCCCCCTTCAGAAGCCCCGCCCCTGCAGGCAGCCCCCAGCCGCTACAATGGAGGGACCCCCTAAGCCCCGCCCCTTCAGAAGCCCCGCCCCCGCAGGCAGGGCTCACCGCCCCAAACGGCGGCGCCCTTAAGCCCCGCCCCTCGACGCCCCGCCCCCGCAGGCAGCTCCCCAGCCGCTACAACGGAGGGACCCCCTACGCCCCGCCCCCCTTCAGAAGCCCCGCCCCCGCAGGCAGCCCCCAGCCGCTACAATGCAGGGACTCCCTAAGCCCCGCCCCTTCAGGAGCCCCGCCCCCGCAGGCAGGGCTCACCGCCCCTAAAGGGTGGCGCCCTTAAGCCCCGCCCCTCGACGCCCCGCCCCCGCAGGCAGCCCCCAGCCGCTACAACGGAGGGACCCCCTACGCCCCGCCCCCCTTCAGAAGCCCCGCCCCCGCAGGCAGGGCTCACCGCCCCTAAACGGCGGCGCCCTTAAGCCCCGCCCCGCCCAAACCCCGCCCCCCCCAGCCCCCAGCAGCAGCCGCCCCGGGGGGTCAACACGCGTTTATTGGGGGGCGCAGCGCCGGGGGGGGGTGAGGGGTCCCCCGGGGGGGGCCGGGGTCCCTCAGGCTGCCCCCCCCTCCAGCCCCCGCAGGCGCCGGGCCAGCTGC
The DNA here is from genome assembly GCF_035582795.1 of Mycteria americana. Classification (NCBI taxonomy): domain Eukaryota; kingdom Metazoa; phylum Chordata; class Aves; order Ciconiiformes; family Ciconiidae; genus Mycteria; species Mycteria americana. The sequence continues at coordinate 325,057 of NW_027445664.1, forward strand.
AGGTCCTTGGGGTAGAGGGTGACGCGGCGGGCGTGCAGCGAGCAGAGGTAGGCGTCCTCCAGCAGCCGCACGGCGAAGGCCTCCGCCGCCTGCGCCCCGAGAGGGGGGGGGGAACCCCGAACCCCCCCGAGGCGTTGGATGCACCCAGACAGCCCCACCCCACCCCCCCCCCCCCAGCGCCTGTGGGATGCCCCGGCACCCAGGGGACCCCCCCCCAGGGGACCCCCTCTCTCCACAGGTACCCCCCAGCACCCATGGGCCCCCCCTCTCCACAGCTACCGCCCAGCACCCATGGGCCCCCCCCTCTCCACAGCTACCCCCCAGCACCCATGGGACCCTCCTCCAGGGGACCCCCCCCTCCACAGGTACCCCCCAGCACCCATGGACCCCCCCCCCCAGGGGAGCCCCCCGCTCCACAGGTACCCCCCAGCACCCATAGGACCCCCCCAGATCTCCCCCCAGTACCCATGGGACCCCCCCCAGCACCCACTGGCACGCTGGGGACCCCCCCTCCACAGATGCCCCCCAGCACCCATGGGACCCCCCCCCCAGACCCCACTAGCACCCTGGGGCCCCCCCCAGCACCCAAAGGACACACTCAGCACCCATGGGACCCCCCCCAGCACCCTGAGGAGGCCCCCAGCACCCACGGGACCCCTCTTGAGCACCCATTGGACCCCCCCAGCACCCATGGGACCCCCCTAGACCCCTCCCAGCACCCTGAGGAGGCCCCCAGCACCCACGGGACCCCTCTTGAGCACCCATGGGACCCCCCCAGCACCTGGTGACCCTCCTAGACACCTCCCCTTCCCCCCCCCCCCCCAGCACCCATGGGTCCCCCCCAGCACCCACCTCCTGCAAGGCCACCAGCGCCATGCGCTGCCACCGATAGTCCACCCCCCGCGTGAAGAGCAGACAGATCTCCCGCACCTGGGGACACCCGGGGTGACACCCTGGGGACACCTCGGGCAGGGGAACACCGGGGGGGGGACCCGGGTGGGGGACCCTGGGTGTGGGGGCACCCTGGGGTGACATCATGGGGACACCTCGGGCAGGGGGACACCGGGGGGGGGGGACACCCGGGGGGGGCACCCTGGGTATGGGGACACCTTGGGGTGACATCATGGGGACACCTTGGGCAGGGGGACACCGGGGGGGGGGACACCCGGGGGGGGGACCCTGGGTATGGGGACACCCTGGGGTGACACCCTGGGGACACCTCGGGCAGGGGGACACCGGGGGGGGGGGACCCGGGTGGGGGCACCGTGGGGTGACACCATGGGGACACCTCGGGCAGGGGGACACCTTGGGGTGACATCATGGGGACACCTCAGGCAGGGGGACAACGGGGGGGGGGGCACCCTGGGTGTGGGGACACCCTGGGGTGACACCATGGGGACACCTCGGGCAGGGGGACACCCGGGGGGGGGACACTCGGGGGGGGCACCCTGGGTATGGGGATACCTTGGGGTGACATCATGGGGACACCTCGGGCAGGGGGACACCGGGGGGGGGGGGACACCCGGGGGGGGGACCCTGGGTATGGGGACACCCTGGGGTGACATCATGGGGACACCTCGGGCAGGGGGACACCCGAGGGGGGGACCCTGGGTGTGGGGACACCCTGGGGTGACACCCTGGGGACACCTCGGGCAGGGGGACACCAGGGGGGGGACACCCGGGGGCGGGGGGCACCCTGGGTGTGGGGACACCCTGGGGTGACATCATGGGGACACCTCGGGCAGGGGGACACCGGGGGGGGGGCACCCTGGGTGTGGGGACACCCGGGGGTGACATCATGGGGACACCCCGGGCAGGGGGACATGCGGGGGGCACCCTGGGGTGACACCATGGGGACATCCCAGGAGAGGGACACTGGGGGGTGACACTGGGGGGTGACACCCTGGGGACACCCCGGGCAGGGGGCCATGACCCTGGGGACAGGGACATGGGGACACCATC